>NC_047157.1:10194500-10527000 GCF_009819705.1 Hippoglossus hippoglossus
GGTTTCCTTCTTTTTGCAAAAGCCCACTTGCAGCATTAAGTGCAGATTTTCCCAGATGGACAGAGTTCATTATGGACTGAAGTTACTCTGTTCACAAATAATGACATACGGCCGTCCCACTGCTTAGTGAATACAAGCAACGCTGACTATATCCTTGGAAATGGAAACCATTCTGAGTAGACTGCGACAAGTCCTGGAGTTTTCAAATTGTGACGATGCATAAAGAATATTCATTTATTTTAATTTAATAATTAAGTTACTTACAAAATTCTCTGAATATTGGTTTATGTACCAATAAGACTAAACGGGAACCATCTGTCTCTGCAACTTTACACTGAGGATTTATTCAGTATCCACATGGTTGTAAGGGTCCATGTGGTGACAGATTTGTCATAAGTCCCTGTTTGTAAGGGTCTGCTCACAACCCAAAGTTTATGAGTCCATGCAGGCTGTATGTGCCAGCAAGCATCTGAATGTGAAAAGAAGAGTGAGTGAGTGTGTGTGTGTGTGTGTGTGTGTGTGTGTGTGTGTGTGTGTGTGTGTGTGTGTGTGTGTGTGTGTGTGTGTGTGTGTGTGTGTGTGTGTGTGTGTGTGTGTGTGTGTGTGTGTGTGTGTGTGTGTGTGTGTGTGTGTGTGTGTGGAGCAGATGAAACGCTTATTGCATTCTTGGTTCTTGTTGAGGCCTGGGGTTAATGTAGCTCGGGGTATGATCACACGCAGCAGCACGCTGAAATTCTGCCCCTCTGACCTCTTTCTGTCTCCTCCCCTGCTCTCCCACCTCCTCTCATTGTTTCTTTTTCTTATATGGTTTTACTCACTCCCTCTCTCTCCTGCCTTTATCCCCTACTGCTGATTTCCCCATTACCTTTCTAGTATAGTAGTGATTAAGGCACTGTATTAAGTAGATAGAGTGAGTTATGGCTGACATGATGTCTAAGAAAGTGCAGAGAGAGACATATTTATTTATCTATTCATAAGTATGAGTTTGTCTGTTCTCAGTCATCCTTCAATGTTCTCTTCAAATTCAAACATTTGTGCTATTCAGTTCTTTACTCTGGACCGAAGTTTTAGCTTTGCTTTGTGACATTTTCCGTGCGTGCGTGCGTGCGTGTGATAGATTGATGTTACACTGAGCTCCTATAGTTGCCACCTGCAAGAAGTGTAATAAGCAGCGCTGTCCATATTCATTTTAATGCAGGGGCTGTGTGTGTGTGGTCTAGGTAATACTCATGCTTTGGGGACCTAAATCTGTTCACACAGTCACATTATGGACTCAGGCCACTTAATTTAAGTTATTCGATTTTCACTGAAGACAAATGTTTCAAGTTTATGTTAAGTTTAGGTTTTGGTTAAGGTTCGGGCGAGGGTCAGAGGGAAGTAGTTTTGGTCATAGTTAGTCTCCGGGACATGGTAAGTCATAATGTAAGTCAAATGAATGTCCATTGAGGTCATGCAGACATAACACTATGTAAGCATGTGTGTACATTTGTATGAGTGATTAAAAAGGAAAAACCATGACTGTGTGTGTGTGTGTGTGTGTGTGTGTGTGTGTGTTTGGTCTCAGTGCAGTGTTGTGTAACAGGTGACCTGATTAGCAGGCTGCTGTGTGTGGCCAGTGTGCTTTTAGCTTACAGGCAAATCTAATGTAGCCTAGCATCCTAACAGAGACCTGCTGACCGACAGCGCTTAGTGGAAAAGCCCTCAGACGGCTCACACTACTCCGTCTGGCTGTCTGACTGCTTTTTAACACAGTGACCATCTCTCTTCCTGACCCGTCTCTTCAGGTCCTGTCTGTCTCTTTCTTCCTGCCCGTATTTATATTTACCACCAACAGTAAAGTCAAAGTTTATGCAGCTCATTTTGGCTCTTGGCCCAGCTGGCTCTCTTACCTGTGTATTTTTTAACAGGGATTGTTCTCTGTCTTGCTCTCATTGCGTACATGTGCCTCTTTTCCATATATTGTTTACCAAGGTACTAGTATGTCCGTTTTTCTTTACCTATTGCTCACCCTCCCTATTTAACTGTCTTGTTTGTCTTCTGTTTTTACGTCATTGCTTTGAAAGCCAGTCTTCTGGTTTGTGTGCCTGCCCACTGACATGCCTTTCTGATCTTTTTTAGTGTCTTTATTTTTAATCTCTCTGTAACCTTATCTCTCTACCTTTCTGTGTATCCATTTCTTCGTCTGCCTCTTTATCTTTTTTGATGTATTTTTCTACATCCCTTCTTCATGAACATGACTTTTAGATCTATGGGTAATTGGTGTTCATATCCCATTCTGAGTTTATATCAGGTTATTAAAATAAGGACCATGTTAGAAATATTAACACTGATGACTAGAGACAAGTGTATATAGTAGGTCAGATACCATTATTTGAGGAAATGTATTTGTCAATTGTTAGGCACAGTTCAAATCACTAAGACACACTTTAGACTCTCAGCACAGAGGGGATAGAGAACTCTCATGTACCTTCTTATAAAAACATTTTAAAATTCACTCATGGACTCTGACTTTTTGACCACACTGTATATCCATAAACACAAATAATCATTTATGTGATCCCACATGTATTTCTGAAAATCATGATTAATTTCATAGGTCACGTGCCATAAGAATGACATCACACATAATGTGTTTGTTTTGCATCCGGCTCTAAAGGGAGAAGCACACAAACATTGTAACCGGTCTTCAATGGATACGCATACATTGCATCTTGACTTAATGGGTTAAACTAATTCTGTGTTATCTTTATCTTAGCTCCATGTTTGGTGACGTGCTGTGCTCCACAAGGACATTTTTGTGGTTGACAAAAGCACAGAGCAGAATATTCGTTTATTTGTCTTTGGGATCGTATTTTTTATATATATATATATATATACTGCAAAGCTGGTCCTTTGGAGGAGTACAGAAAGAACAAGTTGAAATAGGCAGCAGAATAACAAATCCCATCATGAGGAGGAGAAGAGAAAAATGAGGCTGTTTCGGAACAGACTGCGTTACAACCTGGTCTGCTTGCATTTACTGATACACATCGTTTGAACTTTGGTGCCTCCTCATTCCCTTTCCTCAAGCCATCTTTAGTGGCACTGCAAAAAATGAGGAAATGGAGGGGGTTGGCAGGCCTTTAGCAGTGGCTGTATATTTTCCTCTAAGGCTCCCGTTTGGAGTTCACATGGCCTTTGGCTCCAGTACACAATCTCTCTTTAGGTCCTAATGTTGTCTGAGTTTGACCACTGCCTTGCCAGAATTTCTCAAAAGTGACAGACATGCAGTAATTCAAAACAATTATGTTGTTAGTGTTACACTTCCTTTCACTCTCACCAGTGTTATTTTTAATTTTCAAGCCATTACAAGTTATCCCTCACCTCTAATGGCATTGAATGTCATTGAGTTGTCAGCAACAAGGAAAAGGAATAAATTCCATGTATTTCAATCATGGAGACGACTATAATCTCTGTATTTCTTTTACTTTATTTCTTTCCAAGTAAAATATTAACTGATTAACTGAGAAAAATGTTAGGGATCAGAGCTTCGATTTTTTGAGGAGACTCCAGGATTGTAAAGAAAATATGCTTTTAATACTACTTTCTTGTGGAGATCTGCAACTTATGATGTTTATGTCTTTAAACTAGGAGGCAAAGCCTCGTAGAAGTTGGTAATGTTTGAAAAGAAACACTCAATGTCCGTGGACCCAAACTGACCCCCTGTTCCCCCTCTGTATAGATAGAGCGAGAGGGGGAGTGAAATAAAAGTGGCATTTACATTTTTTTTTATGGGGGCTGAGGGAGTTGGGGTGCTTGAAGGGTCAAGGGCAAAAAGAGAGGAAGTATAAGATGTTTTTTTTAATGCTGATAATATAAGGAAATATTTTTAAACTAAATTTCATCATACTTGCTATAACCAACTTGAGCTTGGTCTCAGTGGGAATTCAGTTAGAAAAGAGGCTATGTGACATTTATAAAATATGCATTTGTAGGAGACAAAAAAATATATACTTCACTATTGACCAAATATTGGTAGTAAAACTAATATTGGATTTAAATTTACTTCTACGAAGTAAAGAGATGAGATGAAATGAGAGGTGCCTGGGATAGAAACAAAGTTGAGATGAAGAGACAATGAAAGAGAGGAAACCAAAACAGAGAGACAATGAGGGAAGGAATAAGTGGACTAGTGGTGGAATGTGGTAGTTAGTCCTCCGGTGAGCACTGGTCCCACTAGAGGTTGTCGGGCCTCATGCCGCCCTCATGGAGTCTGTTTCTGACAGTTTGGTCAGAAACATGCACACCTGTAGCCTGCTGGATGTCATTTTGTACGGCTCTGGCAGTGCTCCTCCTGTTCCTCCTTGCACAAAGGAGCAGATACCGTTCCTGCTGCTGGGTTGATGCCCTTCTACGGCCCTGTCCATCTCTCCTTGTGTAACTGCCGGTCTCTTGGTATCTCCTCCACGCTCTTGAGACTGTGCTGGGAGACACAGCAAACCTTCTTGCTACCGCACGTATGGATGTGACTTCCTGGAGGAGCTGGACTACCTTTGCAACCTGATCGGGCTGCAGATACCGCCTCATGCTACCAGTAGTGACAAGGACACTAGCAGAACACAAAACTTAAGAAGAATTAGTCAGGAAGAATGAAGAGAGAGCAGCTGTCTGTGGCCAGCACATGCAAAACCATTCCCTTTTTGGAGGTTGTTCTGCTTTTGCCTCTCCATTGCACCTGTTGTCACTTTAGTTTGCACCAAAGCAGGTGAAACTGATTCATTATCACTTGTGCTTCCTAAATGGACAGATTGATATCACTGAAATTTAACTGACTTGCTGTTATACTGTGACGATTAAGTGTTCCCTTATATTTTTTTTGAGCTGTGTATATATATATATATATATATATATATACACATACATACATACATACATACATACATACATACATACATACATACAGTCTGTTCTAGTGCACTGAGGACCACATCTTTCACATATCTGTCTGCCACTCGGCCATTTTATGTAAATCCATCACTCTTTCATCCTGTTTCTTCTGAACCTACGGTCTCATTCCCTCAATCCCCCTTTCTCCCTCGCTCTGCTTGTGTTGGTCTCAATATACAGGCCCAATCTCATTAGACAAGATGGCTTAGAGGGAGAGGGGTTATTAGGGCGGGTTTAGCAGAGCCCTCTTTGGCACGATAAGAAAGTGAGAATTAACAAGGGGAGAAATGTAGAGAAATACCATGAATGAGAAGAAGAGAATGAATGAGGGAGAGGGAAACTAGTGGGTTAGAACCAACAATAAACGGCAGCAAAATGTAGTTACATTTTTTGGGCAGCCAAACAGGGTGTAGTTTTAATTTAGAGGTATTCTGAAAAGTATAGTGTCTAGGAATCATGGAGTCTTTCATTACCTGCCCTGATATCCACCTGTTTAAATCATGGAGTAGTAGATAGATACATGAGAGACAGGCCTCAGTTGCCAAGGTTGTTTGGGATTTTGTCAAACCTGCAAGCACTAACAATCAAACAGTGAGCCAGTCACTCTGGCCAGCTGAGGCTATCCATGACCTCTTTAATATCTGCTCAGCAAAGATGTGATCATGCAGAGGATTTATGGGTAAAGAGAAATGTTTTTGATTAATTCCAATTCAAAACGTTTATTGAGCTTCCTAGAAACTTGTGCAGCAGACTGAATCACAGCCCTACAGAATGGGTCAGGGTGTTGAGATGGGTTAAATTAGGGGGACAATGACCTGCTTCTAGTTTGGTATATGCTGATAAACTCTCTAAATATAGGTGTTCAAGTTGGTCAGATCAGACTATGACAGCTATTTGTAGATATGGATTCCATTACAAGAATATACAGAAATGTTCGCCTAACTCAGTATTACAGGGGACTTGCAGATTAATTAGCCGCTCCATTTGAGCCCACGTGCTCACTGTAATCTCAGAACAGGTTGATAAATGAACGGCAATATTCACCTACGACTGCAGGGAGTGAACAACAGAGTTTACCAAACTCCAGCTAGGATGCGTTTTCAGAAAGGGATGATGGTTGGTTTCCTGCCAAATTGGCTGTTAGAGCAGACAGCTGAACAGACAAAAGACCAGCGTGTAGCTGGTGGTTGTATCACACCCTGCCTCACATCATTCTGACTCGTGAACTGAACAGTAGATCCCACATTTGAAAATAGTTTATATTTTATTAATTCCAAGCCATTTCTACAATCTCTTTGTTGCTCCATATATAAGATGGTTGATCATTTCCACACAGACACATTTGTACACATGATTGAGGTCATATGGAAAATCCTTGAACCCTATATCCTGCCTCCCATTTACACACAAACAAACATGACTGAAAATACAATGTCCTTTTAGTAGGCAATGAGAGGTTGTACTATTTCTCTTTTACTCTACTAAGCAGAGAATATGGTCAATGTTAACCGATGGGTCCCAAATCCTCTTTTTACAAATTACCCTGCAGTGAAGAGGCTATATAAGTTGCATTTACAAAAAAGATTGATTCAGTGTTAATTTTCAGACTGGGCCATTTGTGCGTTTTAATATGGTGCCTAGGGTTGCAAAATTCCGGGAATATTCAAAGTTGGAAACTTTCCATGGGAATTAACGGGAATATACGGGAATTAACGGGAATAAACTGGAAATTTTGTGGGTAATTTATACTAACTGTATTTACCTTGTCATATACAGATATAAATATAAACATTTTGTTTTGTCATAAGCTGATTTCAGCCCTGAGGAAACTTTGGGCACTTGACTATATGCTTCTGCATCTTTGTGGCATTCTTAACATAGGTCTTTGCACAGTATTTGCAAATGTACACAGCCTTTCCTTCTACATTGGCTGGGGTGAAATGTCTCCACACATGAGATAGTGCACGTAGCATTGTTCTGTAGAATAAGATGAGAAAAAAGCTTGTAAAAAACACTAATGCAATGCCAGAGATATAAATAGTTAGCTAAACAATTGGAATCGTCTTTAAAAATATTTTACAATTGAAGGATAAATGAATAGAAATAGGCTAGATGAACGGATGAACAATCCTCAATCAGCATGCTAATATATTTTCCCCAGTAATATCATCAAAACTTCCCTGACTAGTCCTTGGGCTAATGCAGTAGTGTGGCCTCAATAGCCCTGCTGTAGTGTGCAGGATACTGGGAATTATCTGTGCATGTGATGGAGAAATGCACAGTGCAGGGTTGAAATTCAACGTGCAGCGTGTGCTGCATTCCATACATCTTTAAAATAGAGTTTTGAATGACGTTTTTATTGCTCAGCGTTTAATTTGCGGCAATTTTTTTATCAAAATTCCCAAAATTCCCGGGCGGGAAATTTACCGGAAATTTCCCGCCCCTTTGCAACCCTAATGATGCCCAACACAATCACATTCATGGTCACCCTAGAAACCATTGGCCTTGAAATTGCTCTCAGCCAATGGCTGCTAGAAGTGACAGTGATAGGCATTGGCCTTGTATAATCATGACTGAGATAAAGAAAGTCTGGAGGTCAGTAGTAGTTCAAAGCCCCTTTCAAATCACTGTCGTTGTATTGCAGTGATAATGTGTTTGTGTAACCCTCATATGTTTTATCTTCCTAAAGGTCAACTGCACTGTTTATGTCTGTCGGACAGGAATACAGTTTTGCAGGAGGGAAAGACAGTAGATTTGGGAGAGATACAGTAGATTAATAGAGAAAAGTTCTGCATTCCTTCCCCTACCAGCCTGTGTTACTGGAAATGTAACACGAAACGCGTTGAACTGTTCACTATAGTTGAGTATCTGACTTACTTTGTCTGTTTATGGCTGCATTAGTAGTCAGATTCAATGCAAGTGCAAGTTTGCCACTAGTGTTTTTCTAAAGTTGAACATTTTACCAACACTCAGGTCTTCTTGAGGCCACATATTTTGCTGTGATTATGTGTTGTGGGAAGCCAAAATGAATATACCAAGCATCATCCTGCGGATATGAAAACATATTTCTGTACTTGTCATGTGGCAGGCTGATGCTTTCGACCCATGACGTTTAGGCCTGAGTCATTGTCATTATTTCTCTTTTCGCTTGCCTTTGCTACAGACAAGATTTGCCAACTATAATATTATAATACCAGATAATACTGCTCCTTGTAATGTCTCCAGGGTCTCATCTCCTTAACTGTGTGTTAGGACCCCCGAAATAATTACAAGCCTACCTCTCCCTCGAATCTTTTAATGAAACAAGCTCCTGAGGCTGGTAATGGGAAAAAATGCTTGATTTTGATGATGCAAATGTTTCAGGAAACCTGCAGCAGCTTGGTTCATAAACTCAGTGCTTGATAAGGTCAGAGAGGAATCCTGTCATCCACATTCTGCAGTGTCACATTCTACAGGCGCCGGGTAACAGCCCTCAGGTTCTGCAGGTTTATAATCATACAGGCCATCACTGATAACATGGGGAAAACTGAGTGAATATGGTAAGGCCATCAAGGTTGGATGATACACATACCAGACTCCTATTATAGTGCTAAAAATATGGGGTATTTTCCACATTTTGTGTCTGTAGCTCCCCCCAAGCAAGTTCACATTACACTGCACCATCACTGACGTAAGCACAAAGAAAAGGCAACATTGTCATAAGGAACATCTTACTGCTCCCACTGTGAAAAGAAGTCTGGGAAAATGACACATAAACAAACTAAAGTAGTCCGTTGTTTAGAGTTGTCTTGCCAACATCGTTACCTCTCATTATTTTTTGCATCAGCAAACAGAATATCATGCATGATGACGTTTATATATTTTCAGCAGTTAAGAACACTCATATATTTGTTTGCTACACCAGGAACATCAACAGTCTTTCTTGTGAACAGGCATTAATCATGATGTGCAGAACTGTGAACTTACTTGTCTCACTCTCAGAGCTGCGTGTCCTCTGTAGTAAAGTGGAAGGGTCAGGGCAGGAATTAACGGATTGAGTTATCGCTTGTAAATTAAGTTGACACTGTAACCTATTCATCTTGCCTCCATTCATCATTGCTTGCCTGTATGCCGGCTGATTTGTATGTATGTGGTGTCCAGTGAAAAATAACCCCCTCCATGGTATTTGTAAAACAGTGTGTGACTTAACGGGGAAAGCATAATACTTACACTGCCTGGAGCATGGAGGGATTTCCAAAGACACTAAATGAGAACTTTCTCATGATCCACACATATAATTTTATTGGCTAATATAATTTAAGAGCCTCTGCTAAATGGTATATGCATAAGAATGTTACTGCAGTTACCAGTGCATAAAACAGTCGCCACTCTATTGATAAGGTGTGAGCTGTATAAGCTGTGGGATTTCCTATTTTAATAGTGCGATAAGTATTGCTCTTGTAAGCTTTTAAACATCTTTATCACATTGTTAATAACACAGGGTGAAATTTAAGTAAGCATAATTTATTTAGCACAGCTGAGTTGTCCTCAATTAGTGACTTATTGTATCTAGAATGCTTAGAGTATTTTTTTTGGTGTTTGTTTTTATTACTTTATATGTGTGGGCCATGTAGTGAAGCAAGTTAATCATTAATTAAATGAATTGTTATTCTGTCTTTCTCTGTTTGGAACATGATGAAGCATACACATTGATAAACGGATGGCCGTTCAAGTGTAACTTCATGTGGTTAAGTGGCACCAGTAAACCTGGTTACACTGGGAAAGGGTTAACAACAATGCAGCTATAAGCAGGACTGGGCCACTTCCTTTTAAGGACTGAAGTCTTGTGGATAGAGGCAGAGAGGGGGAGATGGTGGGAAAGGGAGTGAGACAGATATTGGGCGGAGAGAGAACAAGAGGCAGATTTTGTGGGAGGGAAATGGACAGTGTTGAATAATGGGAAAAAGGTAAAGAGAGTGACGAGGGAGTTGCATGGTGGGAAACAGGGACCAAAACAGTGCAGAGCGTGAGAATATAAATGGAGAGAGGAAGCTTGATGACATAGAGAACGGGTGGCATAGGCTTTTTCTTTTTTTTTTTTTTTTGTGGCAACGATGAAGAGAAAAAACCAGTGGCTCAACCAGATGACAGATGTACACAGTGGTTTCAGCAAAAGAGAAAGCTGTTGCAAAAGTGGGCAGAAATAGCAAAGATACAAACAAAGAGGAAGTACTGCAAAAGCAATACAAAGGGTAATGAGTAATAATAAAATGTGAGTTTGTGTAGGCTAAGCATTGTTTGACAAGCAGCATGATGGAGGAGAGGAAAGGTTCGACTGACAGGGGGAAAAACATGACCAATAAAGTGGTCAATTATAGCAACAAGCTGCTATTTGAGTAATGTAATGCACCCCTGCTATTAATCTGTCACTGAGGAAACCTGAGTGTGTTTGTGTATATGGTTTGTGGGCATGCCTTTGTGTATTTTGGTGGTATAAGTGTATATAAAGTGCAGATATTATTTGCTACATATTTGTGCATTGGTCTGTGTATCTGTATGTTTCCCTTATCCAGTGTTGGTGATATCATGTAACAGCATATCTCTGTTTACAACTTCTGTGTAATATATTCTACTTTCAGACAAGTTCTCATTGCTGTAAATCATAGAGCTGTTGATTGGTACGTCAAGCTTGCTAATGTAACTCATATGTATGCTCTCCTTGTGTCTATGCTCCATGTATCATGCCTGAGTGTTCCCATGTGAGAGAGTGGGAGATCTCCGCTCATTTTAATTAATCTGAAAGCACATGGCAGGGAGTGTAACATATAACCTTGTTGCCTGATATCTATTCGACAACTTGACACTACAAGTTCATCCTGTTAGCCTTCTACACAACACAATGTGTCATGATGAGAGACTGTACTTCAGTAAAGTGCTAAGCTTTATCGTCATAGGTGTTTAAGCTGTATTTGTATTTGTAAAGTATCTGGCTGATTACAGTGCATTCATCACATTCTGCTACACTGTTGTACCTCAGGGTCAACTAAATTCTGCCCACAGGCGATGTGTAATGTCATATTCATCCACCATTATTTTATCTTTATTGCAGTAAACCACTACCTTAACTAGTCAGTACTACACCAAACATTGCTGCTGCCTTTCCCTTGGATTCTACCTTAATTTTTGGTTTTGTATCCGTTCTCTTATACCTACTTCCACCAAGGAGGTTATGTTTTCACACCTGTCCATTTGTTGGTTGGTCGGTTTGTTAGCAGGATTATGCAGAAGCTGATGAACTTATTTCCACAAAACTTAGTGGAAGGATGGGATATGGGTCAAGACAGAACTCATTTGATTTTAGCTCTAACTCGGATCTGGATAAAGGGGCGGATCCAGGAATTCTTTATCACTTCTTTGAGAGAGCGAGAGAGAGAGAGAGAGAGCGAGAGAGAGAGAATTTTTTGAGTTTTTCACCAATTTTCCGGACAATAATGCATAGATCATTATGAAAAAACAGGTGTATTTAGGAGACTAATATGTGTGTGCAATGTGGTGCGACTTTTTAAAGTTAAGGAACTGTGGTGGAGCTATGCGCTCTACTGAGTGCCATTTCATTGCCAGTTTTGTTTCTGTAACTGTCTAAAGAGCAGCCTTGATACAGGGACTGTGGCTTTTAGGTTGAGTTACATACATACTTACATACACATCATTCTTCTTACTTCTGAAGTTCCTAAACTAATAAACTCATGGGGGTAAACTTGGTTCATTTTGAAAATTTGTATTAGTTCTGTGGGCTGTTAAAAATCCAGGCAGCTCTACAATATTTGATATGAAGTTGACAGCTAACTACTAAGTGCAACCCCAGTCTTTCAGGCAGCTCCCCTTAAAGGTTCAGTGTGTAGAATTTAGTGACATCTAATGGTGAAGTTGCATGTTGCAGCTGAATACCTCTCACCTCACCCTCCCCTTCCAAACATGAAAGAGAACCTGTGGTAGTCTTCAGTTGTCGTAAAAACTCCAAGGGTGATTAGTTTGTCCAGTCTGGGCTACTGTAAAAACATGGCGGCCTCCGTAGAGAGGACTCGCTCCTGATGTAAATAATTTAAATATAAAGGGCTCTTTCTAGGGTAAGGAAAACAGCAATTCGTCCAATTTTTATGAAACACACTAGTAAAAACATCACTAGGATTATTTCATATTCAAATTCTGCCAATCGATCCCTTTCACCTAAATCTTACACACTGAACCGTGACTTATTTAAGATAATATTAAATAGTTGCACTAATTTTCCCTGCTTGTTTTAGGATCTGAACTGGTGAAAAGAAGGTCAGTAGCTTGCTCTGTGTAACCTCTCTCTTCTTTTGCCAACCACATGTAGTATTTCTTAACAGTCTACTCCAAGGATATGTCATCTATTCCCCAGCTGACTCTCATATGATACAAACAGCTGCTGGCTTGAAGCAGCCTGTACTAATTATACACATTATCTCCCTGTGATCATGATAAAGGAGCATTCCCCTGCAAAACCCAATTCTGTTGATGTTGTCCAAACTACAGTTGGAATATTCTTCATTTTGAGCGTGTGCTCTGTTCATTTGGTAAGGCCCCAATTTTAGTAATTGAAATGTTGTTTGACACTTATCATTTGTGTCTGGTATGACGCACAGAAACCAGCAGACATGATACGTCAGCAGCCCTGATACCTGCCTCGTACTGCACATTTTGCCTAGAACTACGCAAAAGTTGTCAGCAGATTTATTCTCTAATGTCTGCTTCGTCTCCATTGTGATATTTGTTCCCCTGCTAATTTAGTCCATTTGCTAAACCTAAATTCCTTTATTAAAATACATATAAACTCTGTTTACAGTCTCATGTAAAAAAAACAATAATATAACTTATGCAAATTTGAAAACTTCTCTTTTGCACACATTACGTGTTTGGGATGAGATTTCCATATTAAGCTGGTATTGGAGTGTAAGCTGTAGAGCCTTGAGTTGGTGTTGCTGAGATCAGCACTTCACATTGACTGCAGATTTATAGAGGCAGACTACATACGTCTTCTCTGAGGGACACACAGGAATACAATTAATGTTAGTTCCTCTGGGTAGGTATTAGGAATCGAAGAAACAAGGCAAAAAAGAACAAATAAGGAGAGTGGAGAGAGGAGAGATGTATTGATAACAGATTAGAATGAAAAAAACAGTGCTCAGAGTTGGCAGAAGGTAAAGCACTGATAAGATTGCTAGAAATGCACACTCTTAGAAAGCCATGCCACAATTAACTGCAAATCTGAAACAATTATTTGTATTCCGCTCTGTTAAATTAGTCAAATTCAGCTACTGTCTAATACAGTAGAGGGAAGGTTTCCATAAACTCCTCTCCTCTGTAACAAGCTGCATGTGTGCATTTGGAGACATGGTTCTGGAGGGATTTCGGTGTATACGTGGGTGTGCAGGAGGAGACTGAAGCTGATGATGTGCTTTATTGTGTCTGCTTTTGAGCTTCAACTGTAGTGTGTCTTCCATCCATGATTTGTGAGGCGTTGCTCATGTATCTTGTACTGTATGTGTAGCTTTGCTCTATCAGCTTTACTTTGCGTCATTAAGTGCATGATTGAACCGTTGTGTTTGTATGTGAGTGCGTGTCAGCAGAGACTGAGAGTGATGTCCGAGGCCGCGAGCTCTGGAAGAGAGGCAGGCAACACGTGAGGGAAGCTCCCTGTTCCACATCTGACCCTGCTGTTATCAATCACGCCTCAAGAAGAGGAGAGGTAGTGAGGAAGAGCCATGAGCAGAGTGGAGAGAGGCTGAAGGGAAAGCAGGAAAAGAGATGGAGCTACAGTGTGGGAGGATAGAAGAGGAACAGATGGTGGGGGCTGTTGCCGAGGAAGAGAGAGAAGCATGGGAGGGGGGGGAGAAACACTGTAGGTTCCACCAAAATGTTATAGTGGCAGGGAAAACCCTGATATGTACAGTCCTGTCTTATTAAACTGTTTCAGCCATTCATTATGTCAAACTGGGTTTTGAATGAAATGATTATGCACTTTTCTGGAACAAGACGTAATCTTTCAAGAGAGGTTTACAATGCATCAATGCAAGATTTGAGAAATTTCAAGTATTTTTTATCTTAAGAGGTACTTTATCACAGCCTCCTCCACCATTGTCAGGTTTGTTGTTTTCGGAAACTCTTGACCCAAAGCAAAGATGCATGGAAGTATGTGGGCAGTGACGGCTACATAGCTTGAAATGGACGCATCTCTTTTTGTAAGTAATGACAGCATAGATGAGCCTCAAGATGTTTGAGCGGCTGCATTTTTGTAATATTTCCTATGAAACTTGAAGCCTTGCTACTGAGGTAAACTGGAAAAAGACAACTTTCACAGATTTAAAACTAAGAACTGATGTTTGCAGATTGTGCTTAATTACCTGTACAACCTTTTTACTTTGTAGATAACTGTTGTCACCATGTCCTAGACTTTGTCAGAATCGGGGAAAGACAAAAGAACAATAAATGGATGATGACTTTGACCTGAACTTAGTAGCACTTTGAACTGAGTGCTACTGAGTTTCTCAACTCCTCACAGGCTTATGTTCATGATATTACTATCTAAAATAAATTATTCTCACAAAGGCAACAGCTTTATTTTCTACCTTTCTACTTTTTTCAGTAATGGGCTGAACACCATCCAGACCCTGCCACTGTATTATTCTGCCAAATTCATTCTGTTAAAAAGATTAAAGACTAAATGGTGGTTGACTGGTACGTAATGGACAGACTTATCCATTTAAAATTCAAAACGTTCCTGCATTTTAATGT
This sequence comes from Hippoglossus hippoglossus, assembly GCF_009819705.1. Classification (NCBI taxonomy): domain Eukaryota; kingdom Metazoa; phylum Chordata; class Actinopteri; order Pleuronectiformes; family Pleuronectidae; genus Hippoglossus; species Hippoglossus hippoglossus. Next base: position 10,209,222 of record NC_047157.1, read on the forward strand.
TTCTATTTCGGTAAATAGAGTAGTAAGAAGAAAACCAGGAATTGTGAGCAGCAACAGGTTGATGGACAAATAACAAAGCTGTCTTTTCCCTAAAAAAACTCCACTTGAAAGCCAACTGTTCCTTCCACAGCTGAGGTTAGGTTGAATTTCATTCGTGCCAACTGTGTCCCTGGATTTGTTTTTCTGCTTTGTTTTTTCTTCATTTGTTCTCTTCGCAGTCAAACTTTGTCGATGCAAAGATAGCCAAATGTAAAATATTGAAGTTTTAAATTTCAGAGGCGCAATGGCCAGATTAATGCTTTGTTTGGTCTTTCTCCCAGAAACTGTCTGATGTATTGATGGACTGAGTTGACAGAGAGTCACACACTGAGAATGGCTGTAAGAGAAATAAATGGAAAACACCTTATTCACATATTCACTCAGTGGTCTCTCTCTCTCTCTCTCTCTCTCTCTCTCTCTCTCTCTCTCTCTCTCTCTCTCTCTCTCTCCCTCTCTCTCCCATCGCCTCTGTGATTATCTATGCCCTCATTTGTCTCTACAGTTTTTTTCTGAATCCCCAGTTATGTGCCGTAGTCATCCTTTTTTCCTCTTATCCAATGACTGTTTATCTACCTCTTTCTTTATGTATAACACATCTCTCGCCACCATAGTTTCTGTTTACCTCCCTGTCCCTTTTTTCCTTCATATCTATATCAACAGGATTATACACCAGTGTAATACTCATCACTGCCATCATATTGACGTTTACTTCGTGTGTTTTTTCCCCTTCACTGTTTGTCTATTTAATTTTTTCATGTCACAATAGATCTCGCTCTGTCCCCCCATCTGGTCTGTCTTTTTTTCCTTTCCCCCTCTGATTCTCCCTCTCTCACCCTCTCAATTTTCTCTTCCCTCCGTTTCTCCCCTCTCTCTATCTGTTAATGCTGTTATGGCAGCGATTAGGTGTATAGGGTTGGATATAGAGGGAGACGAGGGGGGGAGGAAGGGGGGAGGGGAAAAGGAGGGATGATCTGCCACTTGTTACGAGCTGGATAGAGGAGAAGGGGGTGGATGGTGGCCGAGAAGGGGGGAGGAGGGAGGAGGGTGAAGGGGGTCCTGTTGTTATGGTGATGAGATCTTCTTTGTGTTAGGTTGCCAAGGCAACTTCAGACGTACACTTGATACAGCCACCATCACAACCACCACCACCCCACAACACCCCCTAGCACATGACTGTAGGGAGAGCACTTCACACATTGCACACTCAGAGTTACGCACCCACACATTGAAACACACAAAAGCATGTGCACGCACACATTTTCAGTATGTCCACCTGCTCTTAACGGACAAAACTGCATTTTACATGACGGAGGGAGACATTTCATGATTCATTTTCAAGGTGGTCAGATCACTGGGACTGTACACATGTAGATCAGGCTGCTTTATTTCTGCTTTTGCTTGAAAATGCCCCCGAAAATATGTTCCAAATGGAAAACGTGATTTATTTCATCAGCATTGATCCTGTTTTTTAGACTCTTATTTATTTTCACACAAACATGTTGCCAGTGTGTGTGTGTGGGATTAACTAGCTGTGAGTTAAAGAGCGACAAACTGTGATGTAAATTGAAACTTGAGTCTAAACCGAGAATGACAAATGGAGATAAGTGGCTTTACTAAAACGTGTGTGTGTGTGTGTGTGTGTGTGTGTGTGTGTGTGTGTGTGTGTGTGTGTGTGTGTGTGTGTGTGTGTGTGTGTGTGTGTGTGTGTGTGTGTGTGTGTGTGTGTGTGTGTGTGTGTGTGTGTGTGTGTGTGTGTGTGTGTGTGTGTGTGTGTGTGTGTGTGTGTGTGTGTGTGTGTGTGCGTGCGTATTTAATCAGTTTGTCTAATAATCTGCAAGTTTGTGTTTTATTCATGGATCAATGATTGCAGAAATTGTTCCAGAAACGTTTTCTACTCGAAGCTTCTCATTTGTGTGTGTGTGTGTTCATGCCTCTCTGCTGGGCTACCCACAGTGATCTGACCTGTTCATGAGTTGGACTTGGATCAAAGCAAATCATTTTGAGCAGTTTGGAATGCGTCCTCCCAGCTGGTGGTTATTTTGCAGATAATAGAGTTTCAGAAGGGAGGGGCATTGTGGTTAAAGAAACATGAAAATGTGGAATTGATGGAGGGTGAAAGTGAGGTCTCAAAAATGATAGTTATCATTATTTTCCAGGTGGTGTTACATGGTAATACACCTCCGTTCTGCTAACTATTAAAGATTGCTTCCTCCCTCGATGCCTTTCCTCAATCCCCCATTTTTTGAGAGCTGACGGGAAATAAGAAAGAGAATAAGAGATTCAAGGAATGACATGTAATGAAGATCCCTGCCCTGATGCAAATGTAACTTTTTGGTTGGCACCTTAACCCATAGGCCACCATGGTTCCCCAAGCCATTGTTTTCACCCCAATTCTGAATGACTACTTTTCTGTACTGTAATGGCAGTTTTCACCTATGTGCTGATTCTTCCAATGCTAAGGCCTTAACCAGTCACCCTTTTACCTGCCAGCTAATTCACAACTCAGGTGAAGCAGGAAAGAGTGTGGCTTCCGGTTGTGATGAGAGCTCAGGGTCAATTCTGCAATAACTTATTCACACACAAGTTGTTGCTCCATTTGCAACGAATGTCACACTGCACCTTTTGAATGTTTATAGTTTTAATATTGTATTGTATTTAACTTGTTTATAGTCGGTTCTTTCTACCTTGCTTTTATTTTAATTTAATTATTGCACTGCTGAGCTGACCTGTGTCTTCTCGTCCAACACCTTTCATTGTGCTGTTGACCCTATGTTAACTTGCACATGACAAATACACCCTGAAAAACCAAGAATAGTGTTAAACTCATGAAAGTGTAATAACGCTTCTTACACCATATCCCTGTTGTAGAAAGAGGCCTCAGATGATGAGTTTTCTCTACATGCACCTGAATAGTCACAGCTTTTCCACAGTGCTGGCTATACCCTCCAAGTACTTAAATGGGGTTTAAGTAGAAGAAAGGGATAAAGGAGGGTGAGGACTCACTTCTCTGCCAGTCTATTGGAAGGCACCAAACATGGCTTTATTGCTATCCATCCTTAAATCAATTAATAAATTGAGTAGTTAAGATGGAAAGCTATTCAATCTGTAAGTCCTGCCCTGAGACAGACCGACAGACACACCGTAATAAACATGATTGCAGATGCATGGACTGGTCTGAAGGAAAATAGCCAGGAAGAGTGCAGAGCTTTTATAAGTACTATCAAACACAGTGAAGGAGGAATGCATGCATAAGCAGAAAAATACTGGACTTTTTAGATGACTCACCGAGGATTGGTACAAAAAGATACCACCCATCAATTTAACCTCATACGTTATTCTCCCTCTATTATTAACTAGTGACTATGTTTTATGCTCATTCAAAATGTACCTTACTGTGTGTGGCACTGTTACAAACAATAACCTGATGGCTGGGTTTCTATTTACAAGCAACAACCTGTAATGTCCTTGTGATCGTGTCTTGAGAACAACCCATCCACACTGCATCAGTCGACCCTTCCTCGCCTTCTCAGCAACACACCACGATAGAATGGATCCACTTCCTGTTTCACCTAATTTTTATTTTTCGTTAGCCACCCAGTCTTTTGAAAGCCTAATGCTACGTTCACACAACAAAATGTTTTCGTTTCGTTTTATTTGTGAGAGTAAACACAACCGGAGAATATCCGTCCGTTCTCCTCCAGTAAAGAGGAGAGGAGGACTACTGGCTGAAATAATTATAATTGCTGCGATGTACCTGTTGTGGATATGCCAGAGAAGCCAGCTGTCGTGTGTGTGGGCCCACCAGACCATCCATAGGTGCACACAGCTCAGAGAATGTCACTGTCATCTCCAGAAGCTGTCTGGATGACTTCAGTTTTAAGTATACCTGAGGCTGATCATAGGCCAGTTTGATGACTTGCTGGTACCAGGACCTTGCCTTTGCGACATCGCATCACACTGAAGTTCAAATATTTAGGTCGAGATTTTCATGTCTATTCGCGTCTTTGCATTGTAAGTAATCTCATTGCATGAAAAACAAGCTGTCATTTTGGCACCTGTTTAATGGAGCCATGTTTTTGCTTTGATTTGATTGTTTAACGGTCAGCACGCACTCTGGCCTGCAGGGAAATCATTATCTGCCAAAGAGGAGTTTAGCTGGTGCTTGGCACTTATTCAGTTATAAGTCATTTGGCAGTTACCTTGTAAATTCTGACCCTGTGTTAAAACAACATCAAAGCCTGATATGTGGACAGGCAGAATGAGAATTCATGTCGGTGAAACAGATGCCAAAAGAGTCTGAATGGGATTTATTCATATGCAAGTTAACACATGTATACAAATAGTTAAAATGCAGAAGTTGCTCTTGATGAGATTTTAAATGTGTTGTAGAAATATTTTTTATTACTTTCAACCAGTGACATGAAGTAATTTCTTCCTGTTGATGCCACAAATGTCAGTGCCCAGTAGCCGAGACTGTCCTGTGACTTTATCTGTGTTGAGTGATACTAAGAGAGATCTCCACGGAGAGTGGAGTGTTAAACTCTGTCTATCCCTCCTGGTGACTGGGTGAAAGTGGTGTGTATGTGTGAGTTTCCCCCAGGCTCCTGTCTTCACAGTCTAGATCTAATGGACTCTGACAGGATGGTAATAGGGTAGCAATGGACACACACTATGTGTATATGTGTAGCAGCCATGAACTATGTCCTTGCTGGCTAGTAACAGCCCAGTGTTAGAAAGCAGGTGTTTAGGGCCCTGACCTCAACCTCAGTGTGTTTAAATCAACACCCTGTTGCAGGCAGACACACAATCAGAAGGACAAACAAGCCCAAGGTTAGGATGCCCCTATAGGCCCACACCAATGCTGCACAAAGCCACAATCCATTTACTAGGAGGGCAGAGAGAGACTCTTTTTACTGTACAACAATACACACTTCACGTACTGGTACACACTGACACGTGTGCATGCACACACACATTCCTAGACTTTTGTTTCTCCTTGTTTATTATTCTATTAAGAAAACTCCTTATTCTTTCTTGACATGCCACGTTATTAGCCCTAATTTGTATGCATATCCAGCCCTACAGTATACTTCCTGATGAACACTCTCTAGTGTCAATTGCACTGCACTGAATTCATGACCCGGAATTAAACTCAATTACAGCTGCTGTTTTGACGTTTCCATTTCAGTTTGATGTTGTTGCAGACATTAGTTAAAGGTTCTGTATCATCATCTGACAAAAAGCCAAAAATGCAAGAAGCAAATGTTTTGTTATAAAATGAGAGTGCCATCTTTCAAAAGAATTGATCAAATGACTTCTGACAGATTAACATTAAGGCTACTGTAGTATATTAATTGACTTGAATTGCATTTAAACATGCTCACAGTGTGTGCTTTTGCTTGCATATAGGCTACATCATTAAGTATTCAACCCTTGCACCTCCTAAATCGGTGCAAGGGTCATCTTGCCCCAGATTGAAACCATGCCCTATCTGAAGCCAGGTCTGGGAGGTAAGCATGCAGGCAAGAGGATGGAGTTTTGTGCTCAATGGATTTAGTTGGGCAAAGTCTGACATTTCAAAGTGGGGCTGCTGCTGTCAAAACTGCCAAGAGAAAGGTTGTGGTATGTGTAGTGTATGGAACTAGACATCCACTATTCTCAAGAATATAAATGTACATGACATTTATTTATTTGCATACGGTTCTGTTAGGGCTGGGCGTTAAAACATGCTGCATAGATGTGGACGACTCTGCATCGATGCAGTGACTGAAAATAATCATGGTTTCCGCTACGTTCATAGTCTTAGCGGCTTTTCACCACTGAATAATTATAACACTGCTGCTTCACGATCAGACAGACACTCATTGAAGGTCTATCAGAGTCTATTTTCTCCTCACTCCCTCTGACCTGCGCTCACTTTACACTTCAACAATAAAGATTATCACTGATCACAAGTTATTAGGACAGGTACAGGACTGACGTTTACTTTGGGTTTGTTTGAGTAGCATTAGAGTATATGAGACACATGTTTAAACCTGCTACACAACACGAGACATGACGTGACGCACACAGACAGGACATCAGAGTTAATGTGACCTGAACGATCCGGAGTCATGATCCGACATCATGTACATGGAATATTCTGGATATTTCCACTCAACCATTATTAACCATTACTGTCGTAAGTGTATAATACATTTAGACTATATTGCTGTTCTTTCCAGACTAATATCAGTGTCTCTCACCTGTTATATGTAGTACTCACATAATGTAAGAGGCGTGTTGCATTCTCATGAGCCAACACTTAAATAGATTAGTAATTATATATTATTTCAGTCTTCATGTTAATACAGACACATTCATTGACACAATGTTTGCCTTCTAAACAGTGTTATTAGCTGTGATCTAAATGTCAGGTATGCAAAAGTCTGGGACATGCTGGGTTCAGTCATTTTGAGAGACATGCATTTGAAGTAGGTGTGTGTGTTATTGACATAAATTAGATTTTTGTCAATATTATATTGTGCATCCTTCCAAAATATGTTTCTAAAAGTCTTATCGTCGTTCACTCCTGTTAATAAGATATTAATTGTTGCTGGTTGTGCCAAATTTTGCCAAATTCTCTCTCTACTGTTTGAATAGACGTGCGATGTAGTTGGTGACAGCATTTGTTATGTCTTGCCATCAGTTGCTCTCTTGCCACAAGGCATTTAGTGCAGAAGGATTCTGCTTACCTTTTCTGTGTGTGCTGGTATCTTGGCGGGTTAAGTTTGTCACCTGACTCATGAAGAGTCTCATATTCTTCATATTCTGTGTGGTGGTTATTTTGCAGTAAGGCTGTAGTTAACCAAAGAAAAGTTTGATTGACTAAAATCGTACTGATTCTTTAACCAATCAATTGGGTCATGGAAGAATACAATTTGCACATCTCTAGATGATCTAAATGAACATATATATTTACAACTGTAATGACGACGGACAAGACAAGTGTATCGTACAAAAGCCGTATGCCGAGGGCGAATATGTGACCCTTCTCTGTTGTTGAGAATGCAGGGATCAAACTCAAGCTAAAAAGTAATCGTTTCCTCTTGTCTGCATTTCAGCCAGCATGTCGTACCAGCCCTTTATAAACATTATTAGTGCCACAGGGCTACCCTGTCTGCCCAAAAAAGAAAATCCATATTCTTAATAATTATTATTATGATTATACAATAGTACAGTTAATTTTCTACATGCTGCACCTTAGTTGATATTCATTTTACTATTTTTATTTATTTATTTGAGAGAATTTTTATTTTGCTTTTGTAAATTTAACTTTTTTTAGGTACGAAAGCCACAGCCATGGTCTGTTCACTAAACCAGTGTTGAATAAAAAGAAATCAAAAATCGGTTTAATGTTTTCTGTTCCTTGTTTCTTCTGTACCGAAAATGTACCGAACCATGCTTTTTTGAGTACCATTACACCCCTACTGATTTGAGATTGCTGTGTTTTATCATCAGTCTTTTCAATTCTATTAACCCCCATGCGAGTTAAGTTGGTCAGCATCACAACACTGACTTAACTTGTGGTGTAGTGAACACAACAATACTTGCTCTCTCAATACTCCAGCACTGTAGCTGTATCTGTAGTAGCTCTGACCTACACGGGGTCAGAGTTCAGAATGGCAACGAGTGTCCTGGTTTTGTGACTTGCCCTTCAGTTGGGCAGATGTGTGCTGTTATGAATCATTGAACGATTACAGTGTGAGATCAAATGTGCCGTCCTGGTTGTTGAGGAACATTAACGGCAGCATCTGTGTATCCAAACAGTGAACAGCTTGAAGCTTTTTGAGGCTACAGTGGAACAGGCAGGCAAGTCCAAACATAAACGTCTTCTCACCCAATGTTTTCTGTTTGTGACAAACACAGGACGCAGCAATGGTCGATTCTGGCATCAAAAATAAAGATGCGACACCTGTTGTCATTTGTGGAAGGAAATGTGTTGCTGGATCCTAATTGATTAGATGTAATGGTGCTGCTAGGAAATGGTATTATGAAGCCACAGTGTAATGGAATCAATACTGACATTAGTGTCAAAACCCTCTCATCCTTTGTCTCTCCTGATACATTATTCCTTGTAAACATTTTACTGGTAAAGAGGTAACTGTGAGGGGCTTTCGTTAAGTTATTAGTTGATCCACTCATATCTGTCTGGTTTCAGGTCATGTGATTGTAGCTGCTAGTTTGATCATGTTCGATTTTAAGATTTTTGTAGTTTGCAGTCTTGAAAAACTTGCTGCCAGTGTGTGCGTCTGTGTCTGATGATCGTGTAGTCGGCTGTCGCCACTGCTTATAAAGTATTCAGAAACTGTGAACTTTACAATACTTTGTCTTCCTTCCTCAATTCATTTCATCGCTTATGTGCTTTTTTGAGCATGTCCTACTTTTTCTTTTCTCTTCACCTTATCTGTTTGACTATCTTCATCACTTACTCTCCAATGCTGACTGTCGCTCTGATTCACTGTCTGCCCTCTGTCCCCCTTTCCTTTTTCTAAATCCTCCTACTTTCACTTCACATAATGTCATAAACACCTCATCAGAAGAGATGATCACGATGATGAGAATTTCATAGCAATTACATAATCGTATTAAATGTCATTGTGTAAAAACAATGGTTTTAATTCCATGCCTCCCTCTCTTCTCTCCACAGCTCCACCACCCAGCAGATTCAACAGGAGAGTGTCAGGTAACGTGTGTTCACCAACGTGTGTGTGTGTGTGTGTGTGTGTGAGCGTGAGCGTGCATGTGTGTGTGTGACGTCATGTCCCGTAAGTATAATCCGCACCAGGGACATTATAGGGTGTGTGTGCATCATTGTGTGTGTCATGCATGTGGGACACTGGTGATCTGTTTCTCTCTGTCAACTTGAATATATTTACCTATGCCATGCATGTAAAGAAAACAGAGTCAAAAGTGCCAATGGGTTGTGTTTGTGTGTCTGTAATCTTGTGTGTGTGAACGGGGCTTTTGTTTTCTCACGCACCGTCTAGTGTTTACATACGAGTAAATGAATGTCGTCAGCCGTCACAGCACACTGCACTTTGATTAGGCTCTGGGTGTGTCTACTGACGTTTATCTTTACAGCTGCCCTACCATTATTGTTCATCCTGCGTGCTAAACCAGTATCTAAAAGGTTAGGAGTACGTGGTGTTAATTTGTTGTCCTGCGGTGTAGGGGAAAGTTGTAAAAAATGTCTCGTTGGCTGTACATGAATAGATAGATAAGTAAATATAGATAGACACAAATAAATGCATAAATGCATAAATAAATAAATACCCTTTTTCATTAGCATAATGTATTTCTTTTTAATGTATTTATCTATTTACTGATGTCATTTTTTGTCCCTTTATAATAAACAACACAGTTAGAATTGTTGACAAATGGTGTGTGGTATAAGTAGACCTTCTGTAGTGACAATGATGTAAAATCTGTTTGGAGTTCTAAAGAATTGTGTAAGTACAACAACAAAATCATTACACCCATAAAAATAACTCCAAATGATGCCACACACAGAATTACAGTCAATTTTCTTTTGTTAAAATAATGAATTAGCCCATATTTCAAATTGGAAACAAGTACTATATTAAACAGTATGAGAAACCATCTTGCCCCCGATAAATGAGGCGATGGTCCAATAACGCAGCAGGAATTCTCCCGAGGTTGCCGATAGCCGGTCTAACATGACAGAGACTGGTCAAGCTTGGCAAAGAATGCTACACACAGATTTAGAATGAAGCAATGGCACAAAACAGATCTTTTATGTTCAACTGTATCAATGTATAAAATTACAATATGACAGTATGAAAGAGGTTGTTTATAGTATTGAAAAGATCTTTACCCAGATCTCCAGCTTTCCTCTGTTTTATGGAGCTTTATTGCCAATTTCCGCTCATTCCTTAACTGTCTCCACCACCGTTTTACTGTGTGGTTCACTCATTATCTCATTTTTGGCTGCAGCAAATAACCGTTTTCCACTTAAAAGCTCTAAAAACCCACTGTGCACTACCTGCTCAGCACCAAACAACAGAAAGATAGACAGTTTGTGAATAGCTGGTGATCATGTTAGAACACGGAGCAGCTGAAGAGCCAGATCTTTTCCTCAGTAGTTGGCAAAGACCAAAAACGAACTGAAAAAGGGTGAATGTTGGATTTCACATTGATCAGATGGCCAGAAACACAACTTCACATGAATGCTAATGTTGCTCTATTATTGTTGGATGCATAAATAAGTAACTGTTTGCTGAGTCTAGAAATTAACTTAAAAGATGATGTGGTAGAGTTTTGTTCACAAGTTGTTTCTGATCCCCTCAACTGACAACAATAAATCTGTTACTGAGGGTTTAAGTTACAAAGATGTAAATGCACAGAATATTTAAAGTCCAACTAACTATACCCCTTCAAAGTACATACACACGCATGTCCTTGCAGCTAATGAAATACTTTCAGAATAAATTTGGGAAATTAAGGCAGTAAATTACTTTGTAGACAAAAGATGTTAAAGGGATAGTTTACCCAAAAATGAAAATTCACTCATTATCTTCTCACCACTATGCTTTCATTTTCATTGCGGAATTGTGAAAAGTCTATCTCGCAATCTCAGTGTAAAAGTACCCACACACATGCATTACACAGGAATTTCTGTCAGTAAAATTCTGTGTTTTCTCACATCCGGTACATAATGCTAGAACCATATCATGAAATAGGGTGATGTAATATATATATATGATCACACTCCCAGGTTACAAGTGAACTGTGGCTTGTAAACGTTTTGGCAGCATGAGGGAAACCAGGCAAATCACATTCCAACAAGTTACCCATGAGCATGATGGACCTGCCTGTACCTTCGGCCTTATCTGATTCTGAATTGTGTTCATACCAGTGACTGCATCAAATTTGGGTTTAGACTTACACTGTAACTGCTTTTTATTTGGTCCTTTGTGTTAATCTGCCTGATCAAGCTGAACTAAAGGAGTTAACACGTCAAAACGTATGAGGTCACATGGTTCCAAACATGATTGGCATGAATTCACATACATACAATGTCATGATTGCACAAACACACACTGTTCCATGTGGTAAATGTCATGTGAGAATTGTAGGGAAGTTGGAGGAAACACAGATAATCAATGACCACTTGTAATGACCTTGTCAGTGTTTGTCATCCAGTGTGGTAAAACATGTGTCAGTGCATGTGTCATTTCCTCACTTCTGGGCTCCTTTACTGTCCTGTAGTGCTGATGTCCTCTATTCCCTTCTCCTGCAGGCCATTGCCTCGTGTTGTGTTATACAATATCTTCCTCTCTGCTTTTTGCCAGTGCTTGTGTAACATCTTACCTTTCCTTGTCGTGTGTGTGTGTGTGTGTGTGTGTGTGTGTGTGTGTGTGTGTGTGTGTGTGTGTGTGTGTGTGTGTGTGTGTGTGTGTGTGTGTGTGTGTGTGTGTGTGTGTGTGTGTGTGTGTGTGTGTGTGTGTGTGTGTGTGTGTGTGTGTATCTCTTGATACCTTTTGCATCTTGTGACTAGATTTTTCAAGATGTGATTTACCAGTCACATCTATAGCATCTTCAAACAATGTCTGTCATGATGATGATTGTATTTTCAAGATGTGATTTACCAGTCACATCTATAGCATCTTCAAACAATGTCTGTCACTATGATGATTGTATTTACATCAGTGTAGAATCAATGATCCCACAGCCTTGTGTGTCGGCTGTGCAAGTTACTGGAAAAAAGACTCTGTCAAGGTTATTACAGGAAGTGAATGTTTGTATTACTCGTTGCTTGGTAGTCTTAGCCGTCGTCTGGCTTGGGCATCTGCTGCTCCAGACCTGGCCCCGGATCTTTTCATTGGTCATACCTGGCATACATTAATAATAATAATGATAATACATTACATTTATATAGCGCTTTTCAAAGCTCTCAAAGACGCGTTATATAGTGAAGGATAAAATAAGGAAACAATCAATATACTCTTTAAAACAAAGAAAGGGATAAGAATGAGGTATACTAAGAAAAATATAAAACAATAAAAACATGGGGTGGGGGGGTGTAGCTGGGGAAGGCAAGTCTGAACAGGTGGGTTTTCTGGGCCTTTTTGAATGATAGCAGTGTTGGGGCATTTTTGATGTGGGGTGGTAATGAGTTCCACAGAGAGGGGGCATCGACTGAAAACGCCCTGTCACCCTAGGAGCGCTTGGTACTAGGGACCTGAAGGAGGTTGGCATCAGCAGGTCTGTGGTGTCGGGTGGGGGTATGCTGGTGGAGGAGGTCGGAGATGTTGGGGGGGAGTCAGGTTGTTGAGGGTCTTGTAGGTGGTGAGCAGAATTTTGAAGTTTATCCTGTATTTTCCCGGGAGCCAGTGGAGGTCATGGAGGACTGGGGTGATGTGATCAGTTGACTGGGTTCTGGTAAGTAGGCGGGCGGCAGAGTTCTGGACATGCTGGAGTTTGTAAAGCCCTAATGATATAGTTGATCATAAACTACAAACTACAACTACTCTCATTCAATCAGCTGATCTACATCTTCCTACTCTGCACATGTGCATGTTGTTTGAGCGAGTGAGAAAGAGAGGCAGCGAGAGAGAGAGTGCACTGATTACTTGTCATTGTCGGCATCTGGAGGCAACTAGCAAGCTAATTCACTGTGGCACGACTTGAAGGCTGTGGCTATAAGAAGCCCTTTCAAAAAGAAAAAGGTTGAAGGCAGCAGGCGCAGGTGAAACGAGGAGGTAGAGGAAGTGTTTTCTCCTGTTGTAGCAGCAGGTGGTTCAGGACGTGAGAACAGGCTCAGTTTGCTGAAGAAGAGAAGCCTTCAGCTCGGTGTTCTCCAAAGTTTTTGTCACAAGCTGTCTAAGTTTGAAACCCATATATTTGAAGTGGGTATGGCAACTGATTCCTAGAGAGAGAGCACAAAGAGGAAGGCATGAGGTGTGATAGAGGATTTTATGGAAGACAGATGTAATGAGAGCACAGAATCCACTGATTGCACTGCAGTAAGTCATAAATAGCAATCGAGTTGTTTTGCTGGGTTTTGTCGGCCCAAATTGTGCATAATCTGATCTTGGTCTAAATTCAGATGACTGGTAAATTCTTCTTATTATAATTTATAAATTATACATATGTATGATGTAATCATCACCTCAAAAATAAGAGATCTAGTAATTTGATTGTGTTATCCTGATTTCCTCCTTTTCATGGTCCGGACAGGAGAGAGGAGATGAGAAGTGTGAAAGACAGATGAAACACGAAAAGAGGGAGAGATACTTGAGAGGTGAAGAAGAGGAGAGCATCAGATGGATGGTTCAGACCGAGTTACAATTTGTCACCATTTAAAAGAAGCACAATGTCTCACCTCTTAAATTATTTTGCGCTGGGCGGAAGCCCCTGTTGTTTCAGGATCAATTCCTCTGTTGGTGGTGTATTTTTAAAAGGTTGTCATTACCTGAGCTGTCAGCAACTTGTTGACCGGCCCTTTGTTATTTGTTTTCTTGCATTTTTTTATCCTTGTTTACAAGGCTATTTGGAGGCTCATTTCATTAACACGTAATCGCTTCTGTGACTTGATTAACCTCTAAACAAGTCTGTCTAATACTCTCTCACCTGGATTGTTTGCTCTGTCTGATTACAGTGTGATCACACAGGACATGTTGCAGTGTGTTAAGTGGGTTTGCTTGTCTTCCCTCTAGTGTGTGCGGAGGCGTTCAACCCAGATGACGACGATGAGGACACAGAGCCCCGAGTGGTTCACCCAAAAACAGACGAACAGCGCTGCAGACTGCAGGAGGCCTGCCGAGACATTCTATTCTTCAAAACATTAGATCAGGTAAATAAAACTCTGAGACAAAACTCTGTCCACATACAGATGAGTGAAAGATAAACATCACTGTCTTAGTTCGATGTTGAACTCCCAGAAGTGCTTCAGTGCATATAGATTACTACAGGGATGAGATCTTCATCAAACCATTCAGTGACCCATGGTGCGTATATGAAGATTAATTTTCTCCACTTTTGTATTTACATGGATCCTTCACCTGAATGTGGATTCACTAGAGTTTCTTATTGAAAAAATGTAAAGTTCCCACACTGGTGATATGAATGTGTCTGGGTATTCTGACATTTCAGAGATATTATCCATCAATTACACTTACTGCAGGCATGATCACTCAATCGTGATTGGACTGGGGCAACCAATCACTTACCTGGTTGAGCGGGTGCTGTATTTCGGGAAGCTTGAGTCCTCCCACAGCCCCGCAGGTTTGGATCCTGATCCGGTCCTTTGCTGCATGTCTTCCCTGCTCTCTCTCCTTCTTTCACCCTTAACTCTGTCCTGTCAAATAAAAGCTGAAAACCCCCATATATATCTTTAAAACAAATCATGATTGAACTTAATAAATAAAAATAGGCGTAGTGTGTAATATACAGCTTTCTCTAAGTTTAAATAAGATAGTTATTTTGTGATTTACATGTGATATTGTTAATCGTGGTATGGGATTTTGCGATTCTTTCATTCTGTATGACGATACAAAATTCTGGACGTTCTTATCAAAATGTCCGTTTCTGGCTCAGGATCATTGCAGCCCTAAGATCCTTGCATGTTGACATCACATCTACATTCATTCTACATTCACGGAGTCACCAGAAGAAACCATACAATTGAGAACAGAAGCCCTGCAAATAATACTGTTCTATTAAATACTAATACTTAGGTATTTGTGTGTTCAGTCAGTGATGTTGCATGGTTTTTATTTGAATGGACACAACAAATTGATGGATACATGGCCGCCCACACGGAGCCTCGCGCACACCGTCTGATGTGTCACGCGGAGCTTAGTGGGCTGTCATTTACAGTGTAACACTGGCTTCAGAGGAAACTGCTCTTGGGGCAGGTCAGATGATAAACTGCAGAGGGAAAAGGACAAACAAACACTTGTTAAACATCTTTGGTGTGTACATTGTATCTTGAATCAGTAAAAGTCTGTTTAATTTGCGTGTCTCATTGGCTTGAAAGCCAAGGCTACAGTGCTGTGATTATGTGCTTGATTCTTGATGGTGTTGTAAAAAGACTTAAGTAAGACCCTACTTTATTTGAGCATCAATAGATTTGTTTTGGCTTAGAATATGTGCTTAAAAATAATTTGATGTTATTAAAACCACTTTTATTCTATTTATCATAATAAAATGCAAAGGACTCGAACCCCAGTGACAGAAATAATATCCTGAAATTTGCATATTGCGGTAAAATATAAACAGTCATTCATTGGATACTTCAGTCAGGACACCCACATATACTGTGTACACAGTATAATCACTGGTGTAGTGTGAATAACAATAGGGTGGTGTCAAATAAGGCTGTTGTGCACTCACCAGGAATGACGATCGCAACATGTGACCACGATTATCTCCTGCCAACATTGCTGCTTTGTTCACTTGCCTAAACAATTAATGTTTTACTTTCTGACATGGGTCTTATGCTGCCATCTGTGCCAATGACAGGTTATCTTTTGTTGACCACAAATTGATGGTCCCTCCCTTCACCTCAGCTTTTTGACCGATTTGAGGACACCCTCATAGCACACTGTATGTTACCATACTTGTCAGTGAGAGCAGATTATTTATGCACTCAAAATAGAAAGAGTGAGTATGGATGTATGCAAAATAAGACATCAGTGTTATGAAAATGTGTACTGTACTTTACCTTATGTTCTTTATTTCCCCACTGGGATAATAAAACCTCATCTGGACTCTGCTCAGGAGCAGGACTCATATCAGATGGATAGATAGCATCTTGAGCTGCTAGTGTAAACACACACACACACACACACACACACACACACACACACACACACACACACACACACACACACACACACACACACACACACACACACAAACACACGGAAACATTTCCACTCCTACTATTTGTTTCTCTGCCTCGTCTGTGTCTGACATCACTCCTTCCATCGCCCATCCAGGAGCAATTCTCTGAGGTGCTAGACGCCATGTTTGAGTCACGGGTTCAGCCCCTGGACCACGTCATCGACCAGGGAGATGATGGAGACAACTTCTACGTCATAGAGAGGTAGGAGGAAGACACACACACACAAACACACACACATGTTGGGTCATTAAAGTTTGTTTATTCAAATTCTTCATTTTTGTTTTTGGTGAGATGACAGTATTTTTACAGTCATAGTTTCTGGTTTGAGGCTGCTCTTTTGTGTAGCACTTGTGCTTCACAAATCACAAACGGAGAAGTACAAATACATTAGAAAATAATGAAAAAACACAGTTCTAAAAGAATATAAATACTAAATTTGTTACAGAAATTTAAGCATGATATTCCAAGACAATAATACAAACTTGAATTAGGTAAAATTAGCGAAAGCTTTACGTTAAAAGTTTGCGTCAAGCTTTGAATTAAATGAAGCTACCAAAGCAGCCTACTGTATTTCTCCGGGCAGGATGTTCCAGATTTGAAAAGCTCTGTCCCTCTTAGTCTTCAGCCAAGAATCTGGAACAATGCAGGGTGGCATTATAAATTGCATTGTATAAAAAAGGGCTTTTTCACATACAGAGGAATAAAATATTACATATTATCAGTATTATTAGTTACAGGTTTAAAATTTGTCCTGAAGATTAAAAACTATTGTAGATGTAATTTTCCACCCTTATTGTTAATGTAAACAGCTGCTGAGGTTTTGTAGCCTGGGCTAGATTACACTGTTACATTGCAGGAGTAGTAAAGTGGATCTCATCTCTCTTGATGTAAAAGACTGAAAAAAACTATGCATTTAGCTTCTGAAAATTAGTTCCCAGGGACTTGTTTTGTAAAAAGATTAAATAAAAACAAAAAACGCATTGTTGGTTAGAATCTTTATTTTAAAATGATGGTTTAACTTCGATAAACTTCCTCAATTGTCTTACACCATGCTGATAAGTGATGAACTAACCTTGATGGGGGTTTTTGACCTCCGTCAGCAAAAGGAGAAGAGACCCACCAGTCTAAGGCTAGTGGCTGGTCATTGTTTATCCCACCGCAGCTTCTAGTCGTTCTTGGTATGGCACAGATCAGTTTATCACAGCAGTTTATCTCCTCTTGTTGAGTGCTATATCTTGCCATCTACCAACACTCTGTCTAACACAGCGTGCGGCCTTACAGGAGACATGCGACGACCTTTAATAGCAGCACGCCTGCCTGGTCGTATACTATCCCAGAGTTTTCCCTGACCTGTTAAAAGGGTAGGTGGTAGTTAATGTCACCAGCAGGGTGGGGTGCGAGCATGGACGCACACAGAGATGGAGGGATAAACTGCACAAAAAAAAAGGAAAGCAGGGGAAGAATAGAGGACATTTTAACATGTTTAAATGTTCAAACTTTGTATTAAGTCATTAAACCTTATATATACACATCTCTGCAGTCCTGTTGGCGTCACATTAACCATCAATATAAACACATTTGTCTCTGCTGTCAGATGTACTACACTGTTTTAAGTCTTTATTAGTGGGGATATTATGCAATTTCCACAACGCCACTGTCTGAAAAATGATCAATCTCGACAGTTTCATGAGGCATGGAAGAGACTGAAAGCATAAGTGTGCCCTCCAAGCATTTACCCAGCCTGAGATCGTCTGTAATGTGTATGTATATGTAAGGAGCAGCCTTCACACACAAACCTGAACAATCCTGTTCTGAAGCCTTGAAGGAAGGAAGGAACTGGAGAAGCCCTCAGGGAGGAGGAGTAAATATAAAACAAGAGTGGTGACATGGAAATGATGTGAAAATAATCATTGTGGTATTGAGCTCTTTGGTTTTAAAACATTTGAAGCTGCTTTAATGTAACCACACAAATGAGTTTGGGTGGATGTTCCAACTGTAAGTCAAACATCCATTATCTATACTGCTTATCATTTTGAGGGTTGCGGCGGGAGCTGCAGCCAATCCCAGCTGGCCTTGGGAGAAAGGCGGGGTACACCCTGGACAGCTCACTGGTGTATAGCAGGGCCCACATACAGAGACAAGCAACCCTTCAACTATAAGTCATCACTAGTATAAATAATAATTGTGCTTAGTTGGGCTCTTTGATGTTCCATCAGTCATTTTCATCAAAGATGTCCTGCCTGCAAATTTCTAATTATGCTGAAAGCTCTTAGTTGTTGACAACTAAGAGTTTTTTTATTCTGGTAAATGGTGAGATCTGAATGAATCTGAAGGCCCAGGGGCTGACGAGGCAGATAACATCTTCATTATGCGCACAGCCTCTCAATGCAAGAAGTCACATCCGTTTGCCCTACGGCTTTATTGTAGCGTTCTTCTTCTTTTTCTAGAAAAGTGTAAGAATTTGAAATTCTGTTTATTTTAACTTCTTCTGGGTTTAAATTAGTCGTGGGTGAGTTTCCTGTTTCTATGAAAAAGTAAAGATAGTTATTCCAAGAATCTTGGTCTATATTTTTAACATCTGCCTTTCTTGGCTCAGGCAGATTCACTGTGTGAAATTTATCAATGATCAACAGTTTTCACTCTGGCTCTGTCGCTCTTATTAAAGAACAAGCAACAAAGTATTTTAAACAGTCTGTGGACCGACCTGTTAAACTGTGCTAAGCTAAACTGACAGGACACAAGTGATCATCGTCCCTGTTTTCATGGTAATCCAGTCAAACTAAGTAATACTTAATACTCCACCAGCGACAAGGGTTATAAGCCCTACTACGCAACCAATGGGGGGACAGGATATCTTTCAAAATGACTGGTTAATCCTGGCGAGCAACAATGCTGTAAATTACCTTCCCCAGGTTTAATCCTCGTACAGAGAGAGGGGGAGTGCGGTATTATACTGAATCAGCAGCATATGGAGTTATTGATACTGTACATGCAGATGTACAACAACTGCTTTAAAAGAAATATGGACATAACTGTGCAAACTTGGTCAAATACCCAGTGTGCCAGACTAACAGGGTCCTGTCCTGAGGCTTTGATCTGTAATTAGATCTATTTAAACCAGTCAGTGGGTCATTAAACTAAACACCAATCACCTCTTAACTACTAAGTTAGATTAATCAATAAATGTTTCTGTTTAATCCAAAACAATCCAAGTTGTTGTTTCTCTTTCCCCATTTATTTGGTTTCCTCTTTTCCCAACTCTCCATCACTGTCTCTCTCGCTCCAGGGGTGTGTTCGACATCGTGGTATCGGGAAATTGTGTGGGGCAGTATAATAATAAGGGCAGCTTTGGGGAGCTGGCCCTCATGTACAACACGCCACGTGCCGCCACCATCGTCGCCACCGAAGAGGGGTCACTATGGGGACTGGTAAGAATGTCAAAATAGACAAACACACACACACTGTGCTAAAGCAGACAGCGTCATGTGTGATACTTTAGTGCTTTTTATTGTATTTGCAAATACTGACTATTTCGTAGTTATTCACTGATCATGTAAACCACTGCTTGATACTGCTGAGGTTTTATTTAGTCTTAAATGGTCCAGTTGTGAACACTGTCAGTTACCATACACAGCACATTGAGTTGTGATGCATGGACATTTTAAGAATGGAGTCCTGTGATCTATGAATGGAGCCAGTGTTCAGCTCTGATGGTTTTTGCTGCTGCTGCTCCCCCCTGTGGCCAGACGGGGGATGACCAGAAACAGTCAGACAATCTGCTTCTAGGAGGTTTCTTTACTCGTGTTTGTTTTCCTTAGGACCGTGCCACATTTCGTAGACTCATTGTGAAGACCAATGCCAAGAAGAGGAGGATGTACGAAACGTTCATCGAGTCTGTGCCCTTACTCAAATCACTGGAGGTTAGTTTAATTGTTGTAATCCTCTCATTGCTGCTTCTTTGTTTTCTTTTGTCCCACCAAACATGTGAAGTTTGTCATCCAGCTAACCGCAGCACAGTCTACACTCACTAAGAAATTGTCTATTTAATTCTGATGATCGCAAAACTTTATTTTGTCATTAATGGTCTACAGTGTTTACGTGATCATAATCTGCATAAACTCCATGTCTCTACTTTATTTGTCTTGACTCATCCTCATCTACATTTCTCCCTTATTTCTCTGTCCAGGCAAACGAGAGGATGAAGATAGTGGATGTATTAGGAGCAAAGCAGTTCTTAGATGGTGAACGCATCATCACACAGGTGAGACACAAAAGCCGCATTTAGACACGAACTGACCTCTGGGTAATGTCCGAAGTTATCCGGAGGGGTTCTTTTTGAGAAGGCAAATCAAGACATTCTCTGGAGTTTATACCCTGCCTGCTCCCTAGCAAAACCTCTAGATAATGAACGAGCCCATGTGAGAATACAGCAGGAGATTATCAGACAGCGAGTGGGCGAGTTGATGACGTTTCTAACATGTGACAGAAATAACGTAAAGAATACAAATATCTCAAGATGAAAAGAGGTGTCATACATGTAAAAGATGCAGATGTCAACTCGGAGAGACTACCAGATTCGAGAGTTTTTGGGGATAAATGCTGACGACAGTGTCGATGTGCTGTTTAAAAAAACCCTACTGATTACTGCAGTGGAATTTATACATCATGTCCCACCTCCTGCATGATCTACCCAGACGCTACCCCTCACCTGAATGTTTTTAAGATATTCTTGTTTTTGTGAATGTGACAGAACCGCACAATCTCCTGCTGAGTTGTTCACATGTGAAAGTTGAACTCTGCAGAAAGTCTAGACCCAATTGTCCAGACATTTTCCGGAGTTCATGTCGGAAAACGGCTCAGCAGTGAAATGCTTATAGTTTCCACATTTTTATATAATACTACATAACTTTTTCTCAAAGTAATGATAACGTGTCTGTTTTCTTCTCCTCAGGGAGACAAGGCTGAGTGCTTCTACGTTGTAGAATCTGGGGAGGTCAAGATCATGATGAAGAGTAAAGTAAGATCACCTTATCCCATGTTTTCAGTTGAAAGATTTTTACTGTGAATGTGAATTTATTTCTCCAGCTGTCTTTTCTCTCTTGGCTCAGTTTTAATGAACAACCAGTTGGTTAAAAAAGGAAAGATCACTTGAAATTATTAGAAGAATAAATCACTTGATTTATTCTTCTACCAGCTAGCTTCTATGCAGAAGATTTTGACAGTGACAGCCCACACTCCCCATTAAAAACCACCAGAGCACAAAAGTGTTTTTGCCTAGCAACAGGGGGAATCACAATAGTCTCAGCCTGCAAGTGCTTCCAGCTGGGGGAAAAAAGAATGAGGCACTCGGCTCCTAATCTTTAATCCGCTCCTATTCTTCTCCCCTCGCCACAGACGAAGGCGGACCATGCAGACAATGCTGAGGTGGAGATAACGCGCTGTAACAGGGGTCAGTACTTTGGGGAGCTGGCCTTGGTCACTAACAAGCCCCGGGCCGCCTCAGCCTACGCAGTCGGCAATGTCAAGTGTTTGGGTAAGAAAGGATACACTCCACAGCACTCCTTTAACCCATTTGCCAGTTTCAATACCAAGTCACAATAAAACTGATATGGAAGTTTGAAGAAGTTAGATGTGTATATAAAGTAGCTTAGTTTTAAAGTTTCAACCAGTGATCATAGTAATAATAACATGATTTTAATAACATTATACTTAGTAAAGTGCTTAATAACAAGAAGTAAAACCCACAAATTAAAAACCAGACAAGGCAGTTTACTGAAGGAAATTTGCCACATATGAGATAAACCAGTGAAAATGACGAAAAATAAAATAAATAAAAACCTTGTAAATAAATGCAAATCCAACATTCCCAAAAGCTTTCAAAAAGAAAAAGGTATTGTTTTACTTCATTATCAACCAGGTCTTTATGAAGCTTTAAAATATTCCATAAATCCTGAGTATATAGTTAAACTTGTTTTAATACGCAGTAATTCACTCAATCCCACAACAAAACCTGCCGTGCTCTTGTTCCTCTAGTTGAACTGCTACATGCAGACTGCAATGAGATATCAAGTGGTATTTGTGTTTAGATTCGCTCTCATCACCTTGTACTTTTTGTTGATTTGAAGGCCGCTCAGTAATTATTTCACTTTTAAAGTGGCTCTGATTCAGGCTCTACAGTCGATGAGCGGCTCTTCTCTCTTTTAAATCAACACGGGATTTTAAATCGCTGGTCATGTTTTTCTGACACCTCCCATGAAATCTACTTCAGCTTTTAAAATGTTTTTTATCCACCCAGTTTTTTGTCAGTGTATGCAGTTGGTTACTCTTTGTCTCTGTGCTCTCATTTTCTCCCTTTCAATATTAACCTTGCATCAGTCATTACACTCACTCATCAGCACATCATGTTTGTCAGTGTTAGAACAAGTTTACTGTTGTGATGGTGCAGCACCTTGTTTTGAGCAGCTGAGATGAAATGTGCTGTCTGTTGTACATGTACCGTACTCCTTCTGTTGCAGATGTAAAAGACGAACAGGACTTAGAGGGCCCCCTGAGGCCACGTTAGGAACATTTAGACTGGAGATGCCAAAAGTCTAAACACAAAATAAAACAGTCAGCTGAACTTAAGAAACATTTCACTGTTGATCTAAGTATTCCGTTCTGAGGGTACCAGAAGAGAAGCTCAGTGTTTGGACTGAGCTGTTGTGCTGAAGGAAAACAGGGGGAAACCTTGTCTGTTCCCGGTTTTTCTCACTTCTTTGAATCATCTGAAATATGTTTCTCTGACTTTCTTAACTTTCTCTGCTGTGACGGGATGAACATTAGACCCTGTTATCATCTGCTGGGTTCATGTTACCTATGCACTTGGCCTTGTTCGCAGTATGTTTCCACTGATAACAGATTAGGTTATGCTGAAGACTCTCTTGGCAAAACCCTGAATTGATTAGCATGTTGTTAGGATATTGTTTCACTCTGGTGCAGTGGTCGTGGATGGATAAAGTCTGGGAATCTCCAGAAACTTTATCCACATACACATGAACTAGTTCTTTTATCTGTCACTGTTTTTGAGATTTTGTGAAACATTTTAAAGCCATCGACATTTAGTTCAGTGGATTTTTTAATTTGTTGTGACTTATGTCTTTAATACCCAAGCTAACACATCTCTCTCCCTCCCTCTCTCTCTCTGCAGTAATAGACATCCAGGCGTTTGAGCGCCTCCTGGGCTCCTGTAAGGAGATCATGAAGAGGAACATCACCCACTACGAGGAGCAGCTGGTAGCCCTGTTCGGCTCCAGCATGGACCTGAGAGACTGAGCCTCCCACACCACCCTCCGTGCCTTCTACCACACTCACACGCACAAACACGCACACACACACAAACACGCACACACACACACACACACACTCATATCATACAGACTCATAATAAGCTTTACACAACCGTGCAAACACATGAGAAATTGTACTTGGCTCACATGCAGGTACATAAATCCTCACTTCCTATGAAGACAAACAGACACAGTCGCATACACACAGACATTTACACTGACACCTATACAGGCACTGAGAGAAGCACACTTATAGTCTGCTCACCCTCGTACACATTCTAGCTCAACACACTCAGTGACAGGCTTATGTTGTGGACAGACAGCCACGCACACACAGCTAGCTAAAGGCCCACACCCTTTGTTTATTGAGCCAGCTTCAACCTCCCAGTATGAATGTCTTTGCTGCAATGACCTTAATACAGGTAGAGCAGTGTAAGGACATAAAACACACAAACACACACACACACTCCATACACTTAAAAAACAACCATCATTATGCTTTATATGTGCAAGCTTCACACGAGCACTTAAACAACTCAAAGTTGTTCAAACTATCCTCAGCCAAGGACACATCAACACACATGCACACACACACTCGGGTACAGATGCAGACTCTCATACACATAGGCAGCCACACTTGCAAAAACGGACACATTGTGGTAAAATGAAGACAAAAAACTTTAAAAATCTCTGAAAAGGAAAACCAATCAAAAATGCAAAAAAATTGATATGTTTAAAGAAGACAGAAGTTTTAGAAATGTTTTATGAAGATAAAAAACAGAAGCTTTGATAAAATATTATTTAAATAAAAAAGTGTTTCCTCTTCGGGAGGGCGGGGTGCAGAACTTTGTGAGTGCGCTCCATTTCTTCCTCTACTGTTGTTGATTGAGTTGAGTTAGTGCTGGTGATTATTGCAGTACCACAGAAGAAGCAGTGAAAACGATAACAACCCTATGTTTTCTGGGCAATTGTTATTCTATCATCAACGCCACACTTCATTGTATTGAATTAATTATTAATGTATCGTTATTATATATTTCATTTATTATTTTTTGTTTTGCTTTGACCAATTATGATAGAGTTCACCATCCATCTCTGACAAAATGTAAAAAGAGAAAAAAAATTCTAATAAAAAAAAAACAAATAGTGCTTATTTCTCCTTGATTATCCTTGAATAAGTTGTCCTGGATAAAAGAAACCTGAAAAAATAAAGCAAAGATTTTGTTAAAAATCTTGCCTCTTTGTTGGAATTCTACTCAACTCAGCTGAAGGATGTTCAGCTGAATGATGTTCAGCAAACTGCGTGCGGTAAATCTTGTTTTACAGCTTCAGCCATAAACTACATGGTTTTCACAAAAGGACAACACTTCAATGCAGGCAGCAGCTCTACAGTAAATACCACTTCAGTGATTGACATTCTGCTTTTGTTGAGAGTTGGTCAGACATATTGACTGAACTCAACAGTCATTTGTAAGACTAATATTACAAATACTCAGAATTTTAATGATACCACAACCAGTGTTTGTTTTTAAAATGTCACTTCACCCTGAAGTTTTTTTTGGAGAGCCTCCTTACAGGAAATTGTGTATCCACTCCTGGGCAGTGTCTGTGTATCCGCTTGTTGAGTGACGTCATGTCCATGTCCACACAACAGTTGCAGAACCTGTGGATTTATTCACCATTGTGTCTTTTTAGTGAGGCATCAATGAGGGTAAAAAGGGGACACATTTTATTTAAGGATGTTTTTTCCCGGCAGAGCAGGAGCACAGTGGACTCTACTCATTTCAACTTACCTTCTATCTTCACAAAGTTGTTTTTGTGCTTCCCAGCTAAGTCTAGCTTGCAAACATTACACACTTTGGCACAAACTTTTTTTTTTGCGTCATATTTAATCTTCTGACATCCAGAAACAACAAGGAACACAGCACTGCAGCATCTTGAAGATACCAGAGCTTTCACGCAGAAACGTATATCACAAAACATACAAAGCAAATGTTTTATTCAGCTCCTCCCTCGCACAGATTGAAGTGAATTGGAGGCAAAGGTTCTCAACTGACACATTGGCAAATGTTTGACTGTGCCCTTTTAATGTTCAGTGTGTAGAATCTAGTGACATCTAGTGTTGAAGTTGCATGTTGCAGCTGAATACCCCTCACCTCACCCACACCTTTGAAACATGAGGGAACCTGTGGTAGCCTTTCTGCGGTCATAAAAACTGTTAAAAAGGTGTTAGGTTTGTCCAGAATGGGCTACTGTAAAAAACATGGCGGCCTCTAGAGAGGACCTGCTCCCAATGTAAATATAAAGTATTTAAATATAAAGGGCCCATTCTAGGGTAAAGAAATTTGTACAATTCAGATGAAACTTACTAGTGAAAAAAATCACTTTGATTATTTTACATTCAATTTCTGCCAATAGATCCCTTTCACCTAAATCTTACACACTGCACCTTTCAGCTGCTTCCAGATATTGTATCAAGCCATAACTTTTCTATCGATAATAATTTGAGTTTTCTAGAAAAGTTAAAGAAACGGTAAAGTTACAAAAAGTAGAGGCGCGGCTGTCGTCGCAATTTTCCCATCATGCATAGCGTTTGCGCAACAAATGGTGTATTTAATGAATTAGATATTTCTACTCAAAATGCTGAGGTCTGCTCACCACATAATATAAACTCTGTATGTTTCAGTTCATTTACGCGATGTTTCAGATGTGTCCTTCAAACTTGAACCATAACAGAGGAGGTCTAGACGGAGACACAGACTCGAGATTCCACCCGTGTTTCAAGTATCTGCTCTTGGTTCTCTTCAGATCGCATAAATCTTTCGCCTTTTACTAAAGATTTCCGTGGGGAGGACCAATAAGAGTCTATCTCAATTTTTTGATGCCCTGTGTCATGCGGGGCTTCCTCTACTTGTTTAATATAAAACCTACTGATTATAATACAAGTGAAAATGATCAATACATTGTTGTTATACGTTTAAGTAATAGTTCCACGTGTATGAAGAAATACTAACTCTTCATATGACTGTAAAATTTGAAATTATTTCCTCTGTGAGCCTCAAACTGTTCTTCACATGAAACTGTGGGACAACATATCATTGATCGATCTGACACAAAAATATTGAGGTGGTAACAAACAATAAAAGTAAAGACTCAACCCCATGAAGTATAAAATGAAGGTAGGCCCATATTTACAGAAGCATGATGCATTCACTTGAAAACAAAATTCTGTTTTTCTGGATTAACGAGATACATTTCTCAATTAAATGTTTCAATGCTCTCTATGTTAGATAAGAGCATATTTGGGGATCGAGGCATTATCCAGAAAAACAGCATTGTTTTCTCAATTGAATGCAACACGCTTCCTACTTATTATACAATGTGCAGAATATACAGCTCACTGTAGAGTGGTATTAATAATATATGTAATATAACATGATGTTATTTATTTAGGCATATTGTAGATCATGTAACTAGTTGGAGGATTTCTAGGCCGTGTCCTCCTCAGTCTGACACACCACCATGCTTTTATTTTACTGCCCACCCACATCGTGTCTATTACAATAAGTGTAATATTTTGTTGAATCACTGAAGACTGATCGTTAATTAGAAATATTTACAGGCCTGGTCATAATAATGATAAAAATACCACTCAGTTGGGTTTTAAGTGGGAATATGGACCAGAATATTGATGTTGTCCTGCACAACCAGTCATTATGTTAGTCTCAAAAAGTAGAGGAGCGGCCGCCGTCGCCATGTTCCCATCATGCATAGCGTGTGCGCAACGAATGGTGTATTTAATAAATTAGATATTTCTACTCAAAAGGCTGTGGTCTGCTCACCGCATAATATAAACTCTGTATGTTTCAGTTTATTTACGCGATATTTCAGATGTGTCCTTCAAACTTGAACCATAACAGAGAAGGTTTAGACGGAGACACAGACTCGAGATTCAGCGCACGTTTCAAGTATCTGCTCTTGGTTCTCTTCAGATCGCATAAATCTTTCGCCTTTTACTAAAGATTTCCGTGGAGAGGACCAATAAGAGTCTATCTCAATTTTTTGATGCCCTGCTTCATGCGGGGCTTCCTCTACTTGTTCAATATAAAGCCACCTGATTAGAATACAAGTGGAAACTATCAACACATTAAGTTATAATACGTTTAGTTAAAAGGGTCCAGGTGCAGTAAGGAATACTAACTCTTCATATAACTGTAAAATTGGAACTTATTTCCGCTGCTACCAGATTCCCCACATTCATTGGTTTTCAGCTGGAGAAAGGGGATTTAAGGATATAGTTATTATTTTATGTGTGGCAATATAAAAACTAGTTTGTGCCTTGTGAAAAACAGAAACATGAACTTTGCAGGTGAAAATCTTGCATTATTACATCTGTAGAAACCTTTTCCTCAGGGAACATTTATGTTTGTTTTGCACGATTTGCTAAATCTAATTACCACACCATTACTGTGGCTGCACGTGACTGATTTAACACATCATTAACTATAATAATGTGAATAGATTCTAATACAGATTAACAGGTATATATCAGCGCCATGTATGTTCTGGTGATCATCATGTCTCACAGAACAGTTACTTCATGCAGGGCTGTTCGTGTTCCAACATGTGGGTGGACTTTTTCATTTTGTTTATGTCATACCACTCCCATCCGCAAGGGGGCAGACGGGACATCTGGAATTACTCATGATGAACACAAACGCGGTAATCACGGTAACTCACTGACCGGGGAACAGATCTCAGAGACGGTGACAGCGGTCCAGAAATCTCTGATTTGTCGCTGAAAGAACAGGCTGATCTGAGAACAGCTGAGTAAACACGCGCTTGGGAGGAGGACGAGCAGCGGAGAAGATCCAACATGTAGGTTCACTTTCATGGTGCTGAGACATGCACACATGTAGATTCAGTTGTGTTGTTCAATACCAGTGTTGTGGTTCTTTATGGGATTGAAATAGTTTGACTGTTGTGAGTGTACTTTGAAAGATGACAGGAAGAGGAGGAGCTAGTTAGCATGTAGCCACGTCCCTAGTTGTCTATAGTTTGACCTTGCATGGTAAAATAGAAGATGTGATTATGAACTGAATGTTACATTAACAGCTCATCTGTTCCAAGTGGCTGTTCCTCCAACTACTGGCGGTGGGAGAAACTCTTACAGCCCTGTAAAGAAGATGTAAACTGACTCCATTCAAGCAATCTGGAAGTGAAGTCTTCCATGAGTACTATGAACTGAACCCTCAACATGTATCTGCAGCACTAGTGGAGCATATTTCCTCTTTGAGCCTCAAACAGAACATGTCATTGATCGATCTGACACAAAAATACTGTGGTGTTTACAAACAATAAAAGCAACGACTCAACTTATAGACTTAATAAGGTATAAAATAAAGGTGGGCCCATATTTACAGAAGCATAATGCATTCACTTTAAATGTTTTTTTCTGAATGGCCGAGATAAATTTCTGTTTTCATGATAAAAACCTGTTTCAATGCTCTCTATGTTAAATAAGAGCTTATTTGGGGATTGAGGCATTATTCAGAAAAATGTTCTCAATTGAATGCAATCCACGTCCTACTTATTATACAGTGTGCAGAATATACAGCTCACTGTAGAGTGGTATTAATAATATATGTAATATAACATGATGTTATTTATTTAGGCATATTGTAGTTCATGTAACTGGAGGATTTCTAGGCTGTGTCCTCCTCAGTCTGACACACCACCATGCTTTTATTTTACTGCCCACCCACATCGTGTCTATTACAATAACTGTAATAGTTGGTTGAATCAGTCACTGAAGACTGATCGTTAGTTAGAAATATTTACAGGCCTGGTAATAATAATGATAAAAATGCCACTCAGTTGGGTTTTAAGATGGAATATGTACCAGAATATTTATGTTGTCCTGCACAACCAGTCATTATGTTAGCTCAAGCTACGTAGCTTACGTTGCTACAGGTTTGTCTAAATAATGGCTTCCGGCACTGGAACACTACGCCAGTGTTAAAAGGACCTGACTTCAATATATGTCTTTGCTCAGTAAAGTGTTTTAAATCCTGAAGACACGAGCACTGCGGAGAAAGTCGTCTTGATGCCCTAAAGATCCTAAAAACAGGAACGATGTCCGCTCAGGCGGAGCAGAAGCTCTTGACACGTTTAATCGTCGTTGCTCGTGATGCGCAGTCGCGCAAATTCAGCTGTTAAGAGTAAAAAGTTGCTATTTATAAATACGACGCAAACATTTCACCTCCTTCTTCGGTTCGATCATCAACGTATCAAGCAATAACTCTTCTATCGATAATAATTTGAGTTTTTTAGAAAAGTTTTAAAAAACTGTAAAGTTACAAAAGGTAGAGGCGCGGCTGTCGTCGCAATGTTCCCATCATGCATAGCGTTTGCGCAACAAATGGTGTATTTAATAAATTAGATATTTCTTCTCAAAATGCTGAGGTCTGCTCACCACAAATTATAAACTCTGTATGTTTCAGTTTATTTACGCGATGTTTCAGATGTGTCCTTCAAACCTGAACCATAACAGAGAAGGTCTAGACGGAGACACAGACTCGAGGTTCAACCCGTGTTTCAAGTATCTGCTCTTGGTTCTCTTCAGATCGCATAAATCTTTCGCCTTTTACTAAAGATTTCCGTGGAGAGGACCAACAAGAGTCTATCTCAATTTTTTGATGCCCTGTGTCATGCGGGGCTTCCTCTACTTGTTCAATATAAAGCCAGTTGATTAGAATGAATAAAATTGAGAAGTGTCAGTACAGTCAGTTATCATACGTTTAAGTAAAAAGTTCAGTGTATTAAGAAATAGCAACTCTTCATATAACTGTAAAATTGGAACTTATTTTTACTCTGTGAGCCTCAAATTGTTTTTCACATGAAACTGTGGGACAAGGTTATTGATCAATCTGACACCAAAATATTGAGGTGGTAACAAACAATAAAAGTAAAGACTCAACCACATGAAGTATAAAATAATAAAATGAAGGTAGGCCCATATTTACAGAAGCATGATGCATTCACTTGAAAACAAAATTCAGTTTTTCTGGATTAACGAGATACATTTCTCAATTAAATGTGCCAATGCTCTCTATGTTAAATAAGAGCTTATTTGGGGATCGAGGCATTATCCAGAAAAACAGCATTGTTTTCTCAATTGAATGCAACACGCTTCCTACTTATAATGTGCAGAATATACAGCTCACTGTAGAGTGATATTAATAATACATGTAATATAACATGATGTTATTTATTTAGGCATATTGTAGTTCATGTAACTGGAGGATTTCTAGGCTGTGTCCTCCTCAGTCTGACACACCACCATGCTTTTATTTTACTGCCCACCCACATCGTGTCTATTACAATAAGTGTAATGTTTTGTTGAATCACTGAAGACTGATCGTTAATTAGAAATATTTACAGGCCTGGTAATAATAATGATAAAAATACCACTCAGTTGGGTTTTAAGTTGGAATATGTACCAGAATATTTATGTTGTCCTGCACAACCAGTCATTATGTTAGTTTCAAAAAGTAGAGGAGCGGCCGCCGTCGCCATGTTCCCATCATGCATAGCGTTTGCGCAACGAATGGTGTATTTAATAAATTAGATATTTCTACTCAAAATGCTGAGGTCTGCTCACCACATAATATAAACTCTGTATGTTTCAGTTTATTTACGCGATGTTTCAGATGTGTCCTTCAAACTTGAACCATAACAGAGAAGGTCTAGACGGAGACACAGACTCGAGATTCCACCCGTGTTTCAAGTATCTGCTCTTGGTTCTCTTCAGATCGCATAAATCTTTCGCCTTTTACTAAAGATTTCCGTGGGGAGGACCAATAAGAGTCTATCTCAATTTTTTGATGCCCTGCTTCATGCGGGGCTTCCTCTACTTGTTCAATATAAAGCCACCTGATTAGAACACAAGTGGAAACTATCAATACATTGAGTTATCATACGTATAAGTAATAGTTCCACGTGTATGAAGAAATACTGAACTTATTTCCGCTGCTACCAGATATTGTCATCTGCCTCCAGATCAGCCAACAGCAAAATCCCATCGCAACCACTGGGTTTGAACCAGTAGATCGCTTGTAAAGAACTTTCAACTGCATTTGATTTCTTGTATGTAAATAAAGTTTTGATTCACAGAGGACAGGTGCTGTCCGCTCTAAGTGTATAATTATACCTCTACTCTTTGCAATAAAGTGTCAAGGCTACTAAAGCCCCACATTATTATTATTGTTATTATTTTATGTGTGGCAATAAAAAAAAATTGTTTGTGCCTTGTGAAAAACAGAAGCATGAACTTTGCAGGTGAAAATCTTGCATTATTACATCTGTACTAACCTTTTCCTCAGGGAACATTTATGTTTGTTTTGCAGGATTTGCAAAATCTAATTACCACAGCATACTGTCATTACTGTGGCTGCACGTGACTGATTTAACACATCATTAAATATAATAATGTGAATAGATTCTAATGCAGATTAACAGGTATATATAAGCGCCATGTATGTTCTGGTGATCATCATGTCTCACAGAACAGTTACTTCATGCAGGGCTGTTCGTGTTCCAACATGTGGGTGGACTTTTTCATTTTGTTTATGTCATACCACTCCCATCCGCAAGGGGGCAGACGGGACATCTGGAATTACTCATGATGAACACAAACGTTTCCTGTCCGGGAGGAGGCGGTGATCTCGGTAACTCACTGACCGGGGAACAGATCTCAGAGACGGTGACAGCGGTCCAGAAATCTCTGATTTGTCGCTGAAAGAACAGACTGATCTGAGAACAGCTGAGTAAACACGCGCTTGGGAGGAGGACGAGCAGCGGAGAAGATCCAACATGTAGGTTCACTTTCATGGTGCTGAGACATGCACACATGTAGATTCAGTTGTGTTGTTCAATACCAGTGTTGTGGTTCTTTATGGGATTGAAATAGTTTGACTGTTGTGAGTGTACTTTTAAAGATGACAGGAAGAGGAGGAGCTAGTTAGCATGTAGCCACGTCCCTAGTTGTCTATAGTTTGACCTTACATGGTAAAATAGAAGATGTGATTATGAACTGAATGTTACATTAACAGCTCATCTGTTCCAAGTGGCTGTTCCTCCAACTAACAGCGGTGGGAGAAACTCTTACAGCCCTGTAAAGAAGATGTAAACTGACTCCATTCAAGCAATCTGGAAGTGAAGTCTTCCATGAGTACTATGAACTGAACCCTCAACCCATGTATCTGCAGCACTAGTGGAGCATATTTCCTCTTTGAGCCTCAAACAGAACATGTCATTGATCGATCTGACACAAAAATACTGTGGTGTTTACAAACAATAAAAGCAAGGACTCAACTTATAGACTTAATAAGGTATAAAATAAAGGTGGGCCCATATTTACAGAAGCATAATGCATTCACTTTAAATGTTTTTTTCTGAATGGCCGAGATCAATTTCTGTTTTCATGATAAAAACCTGTTTCAATGCTCTCTATGTTAAATAAGAGCTTATTTGGGGATTGAGGCATTATTCAGAAAAATGTTCTCAATTGAATGCAATCCACGTCCTACTTATTATACAGTGTGCAGAATATACAGCTCACTGTAGAGTGGTATTAATAATATATGTAATATAACATGATGTTATTTATTTAGGCATATTGTAGTTCATGTAACTGGAGGATTTCTAGGCTGTGTCCTCCTCAGTCTGACACACCACCATGCTTTTATTTTACTGCCCACCCACATCGTGTCTATTACAATAACTGTAATAGTTGGTTGAATCAGTCACTGAAGACTGATCGTTAGTTAGAAATATTTACAGGCCTGGTAATAATAATGATAAAAATACCACTCAGTTGGGTTTTAAGATGGAATATGGACCCGAATATTTATGTTGTCCTGCACAACCAGTCATTATGTTAGCTCAAGCTACGTAGTTTACATTGCTACAGGTTGGCTAAATAATGGCTTCCGCCACTGGAACACTACGCCAGTGTTAAAAAGACCTGACTTCAATATATGTCTTTGCTCAGTAAAGTGTTTTAAATCCTGAAGACACGAGCACTGCGTAGAAAATCGTCTTGATGCCCTAAAGATCCTAAAAACAGGAACGATGTCCGCTCAGGCGGAGCAGAAGCTCTTGACACGTTTAATCGTCGTTGCTCGTGATGCGCAGTCGCGCAAATTCAGCTGTTAAGAGTAAAAAGTTGCTATTTATAAATACGACGCAAACATTTCACCTCCTTCTTCGGTTCGATCATCAACGTATCAAGCCATAACTCTTCTATCGATAATAATTTGAGTTTTTTAGAAAAGTTAAAAAAAGGTAAAGTTACAAAAGGTAGAGGCGCGGCTGTCGTCGCAATGTTCCCATCATGCATAGCGTTTGCGCAACAAATGGTGTATTTAATAAATTATATATTTCTACTCAAAATGCTGAGGTCTGCTCACCACATAATATAAACTGTATGTTTCAGTTTATTTACGCGATGTTTCAGATGTGTCCTTCAAACTTGAACCATAACAGAGGAGGTCTAGACGGAGACACAGACTCGAGATTCAACCCGTGTTTCAAGTATCTGCTCTTGGTTCTCTTCAGATCGCATAAATCTTTCGCCTTTTACTAAAGATTTCCGTGGAGAGGACCAATAAGAGTCTATCTCAATTTTTTGATGCCCTGTGTTATGCGGGGCTTCCTCTACTTGTTTAATATAAAGCCACTTGATTAGAATAAGTACAATTTAAAAATTGTCAATACAGTCAGTTATCATACGTTTAAGTAAATAGTTCAAAGTGGATTAAGAAATAGTAACTCTTCATATAACTGTAAAATTGGAACTTATTTCCTCTGTGAGCCTCAAACTGTTTTTCACATGAAACTGTGGGACAAGGTTATTGATCAATCTGACACCAAAATACAGAGGTGGTAACAAACAATAAAAGTAAAGACTCAACCACATGAAGTATAAAATAATAAAATGAAGGTAGGCCCATATTTACAGAAGCATGATGCATTCACTTGAAAACAAAGTGCTGTTTTTCTGGATTAACGAAATACATTTCTCAATTAAGTGTTTCAATGCTCTCTATGTTAAATAAGAGCTTTATTTGGGGATCTAGGCATTATCTAGAAAAACAGAGCATTCTTCTCAATTGAATGCAACACGCTTCCTACTTATTATACAGTGTGCAGAATATTCAGCTCACTGTAGAGTGATATTAATATTATATGTAATATATCCCGATGTAATTTATTTAGGCATATTGTAGATCATGTAACTAGTTGGAGGACTTCTAGGCTGTGTCCTCCTCAGTCTGACACACCACCATTCTTTTATTTTACTGCCCACCCACATCGTTTTTATTACAATAACTGTAATATTTTGCTGAATCAGTCACTGAAGACTGGTCGTTAATTATAAATATTTACAGGCCTGGTAATAATAATGATAAAAATGCCACTCGGTTGGGTTTTAAGTTGGAATATGGACCAGAATATTTATGTTGTCCTGCACAACCAGTCATTATGTTAGCTCAAGCTACGTAACAGACGTTGCTGCAGGTTGTCTAAATAATGGCTTCCGCCACTGGAACACTACGCCAGTGTTAAAAGGACCTGACTTCAATATATGTCTTTGCTCAGTAAAGTGTTTTAAATCCTGAAGACACGAGCACTGCGGAGAAAGTCGGCTTGATGCCCTAAAGATCCTAAAGACAGGAACGATGTCCGCTCAGGCGGAGCAGAAGACGATTGTCATCTTGACACGTTTAATCTTCGGAGCTCGTAATGCCCAGTCGCACAACTTCAGCTGTTAAGACTAAAAAATAGCTATTTATAAATACGACGAAAACATTTCACCTCCTGGTTTGGTTCGACCATCAACGTATCAAGCCATAACACTTCTATAGATAATAATTTGAGTTTTCTAGACAAGTTAAAGAAACGGTAAAGTTACAAAAGGTAGAGGCGCGGCTGTCGTCGCAATTTTCCCATCATGCATAGCGTTTGCTCAACAAATTGTGTATTTAATGAATTAGATATTTCTTCTCAAAATGCTGAGGTCTGCTCACCACATAATATAAACTCTGTATGTTTCAGTTCATTTACGCGATGTTTCAGATGTGTCCTTCAAACTTGAACCATAACAGAGGAGGTTTAGACGGAGACACAGACTCGAGATTCAACCCGTGTTTCAAGTATCTGCTCTTGGTTCTCTTCAGATCGCATAAATCTTTCGCCTTTTACTAAAGATTTCCGTGGAGAGGACCAATAAGAGTCTATCTCAATTTTTTGATGCCCTGTGTCATGCGGGGCTTCTTGTACTTGTTCAATATAAAATCACGTAGTTTCAATTGAAGTGCTGTCTGTCAGTACATACTGTTATTATACGTCTAATTTAAATGTTCCATATGTGTTAAGAAATACTTACTCATAATAACTGTAAAATTGGACCTTTCCTCTGTGAGCCTTAAACTGTTCACATGAAACTGTGGGACAACATGTCATTTATCGATCTGACACGAAAATAATGAGAAGGTATCAAATAATAAAAGTAAAGACTCAACCCCACAAGGTATAAAATAATAAAATGAAGGTAGGCCTATATTTACAGAAGCATGATGCATTCACTTGAAAACAAAGTGCTGTTTTT
Organism: Hippoglossus hippoglossus; assembly: GCF_009819705.1. Classification (NCBI taxonomy): domain Eukaryota; kingdom Metazoa; phylum Chordata; class Actinopteri; order Pleuronectiformes; family Pleuronectidae; genus Hippoglossus; species Hippoglossus hippoglossus. The sequence continues at coordinate 10,245,172 of NC_047157.1, forward strand.
CTGGATTAACGAGATACATTTTTCAATTAAATGTCTCAATGCTTTCTTTGTTAAATAAGAGCTTTATTTGGGGATCGAGGCATTATCCAGAAAAACTGAGCATTTTTTCTCAGCTGAATGCAACACGCTTCCTACTTATTATACAATGTGCAGAATATAGAGCTCACTTTAGAGTGGTGTTAATAATATATGTAATATAACATGATGTAATTTATTTAGGCATATTGTAGATCATGTAAATAGATGGGGAATTTCTAGGCTGTGTCCTCCTCAGTCTGACACATATTTTGTTGAATCAGTCACTGATGACTGATCGTTTATTACAATCCTGAAGACACGAACACTGCGTAGAAAGTCGGCTTGATGCCCAAAGGATCCTAAAAACAGGAACGATGTCCGCTCAGGGTGAATACAAGACGATTGTCCTCTTGACACGTTTAATCTTCGGAGCTCGTGATGCGCAGTCGCACAACTTTAGCTGTAAAGAGTAAAAATGAGCTATTTATAAATACGACGCAAACATGTCACCTCCTGGTTTGGTTCGATCTTTAACTTATCAAGCAATAACTCGTCTATCGATACGAATTTGAGTTTTCTAGAAAAGGTAAAGAAACGGTTAAGTTTCAAAAACTATAGGAGCGATCTCAGTCGCCATGTTCCCATAATGCATAGCGTTTGTGCAACAAACGGTGTATTTAATGAATTATACATTTCTACCAGATTTCTACTCAAAATGCTGAGGTCTGCTCACCACATAATATAAACTCTGTATGTTTCAGTTTATTTCCGCGATGTTTCAGATGTGTCCTTCAAACTTGCACCATAACAGAGAAGGTCTAGACGGAGACACAGACTCGAGATTCCACCCGCGTTTCAAGTATCTGCTCTTGGTTCTCTTCAGATCGCATAAATCTTTCGCCTTTTACTAAAGATTTCCGTGGGGAGGACCAAAAAGAGTCTATCTCAATTTTTTGATGCCCTGTGTCATGCGGGGCTTCCTCTACTTGTTTAATATAAATCCACTTGATTTGAATGAGATTGTGTATTAGTGGAAACCATCAATACATTATGTTATTATACACTTAAATCAAACGTTTCACTTGTATGAAGACGTACTTACTCATCATAACTGTAAAATTGGAACTTATTTCATCTTTGGTCCTCAAACTGTTTTTCACATGAAACTGTGGGAGAACATGTGATTGATTGATATGACACAAAAATACTGAGGTGGTAACAAACAATAAAAGTAAAGACTAAACCCCATAAACTATAAAATAATAAAATGAAGGTAGGCCCATATTTACAGAAGCATGATGCATTCACTTGAAAACAAAGTGCTGTTTTTCTGGATTAACGAGATACATTTCTCAATTAAATGTTTCAATGCTCTCTATGTTAAATAAGAGCTTTATTTTAGGATCTAGGCATTATCCAGAAAAACTGAGCATTTTTTCTCAATTGAAGGCAACACACTTCCTACTTATTATACAATGTGCAGAATATACAGCTCACTGTAGAGTGGTATTAATATTATATGTAATATAACATGATTTAATTTATTTAGACATATTGTACTTCATGTAACTAGAAGATTTCTAGGCTGTGTCCTCCTCAGTCTGACACACCACCATGCTTTTATTTTACTACCCACCTACATCGTTTTTATTACAATAACTGTAATAGTTGGTTGAATCACTGATGACTGATCGTTTATCAGAATCATGAAGACACGAGCACTGCGTAGAAAATCAGCTTGATGCCCAAAAATTCCTAAAACAACAAAGATGTCCTCTCAGGCGGAGCAGAAGACGATTGTCCTCTTGGCACGTTTAATCTTCGGAGCTCGTAATGCACAGTCGCACAACCTTAGATGTAAAGAGTAAAAATTAGATATTTATAAATACGACGGAAACATTTCACCTCCTTCTTCGGTTCGATCTTGAACGTATCAAGCCATAACTCTTCTATCGATAATAATTTTAGTTTTCTAGAAAAGTTAAAGAAACGGTAAAGTTTCAAAAAGTAGAGGCGTGGCTGTCGTCGCCATGTTCCCATCATGCATAGCGTTTGTAAAACAAAAGTTGTATTAAATAAAATGTATATTTCTACTCAAAATGCTGAGGTCTGCTCACCACATAATATAAACTCTGTATGTTTCAGTTTATTTCCGCGATGTTTCAGATGTGTCCTTCAAACTTGAACCATAACAGAGAAGGTCTAGACGGAGACACAGACTCGAGATTCAACCCGTGTTCAAGTATCTGCTCTTGGTTCTCTTCAGATCGCATAAATCTTTCGCCTTTTACTAAAGATTTCCGTGGAGAGGACCAATAAGAGTCTAACTCAATTTTTTGATGCCCTGTGTCATGCGGGGCTTACTCTACTTGTTCAATATAAAACCACTTGATTATAATTGAAGGGAACACTGTCAATACTCTCTGTTTTAATACATCTAATTTTAATGTTCCACGTGCATTAAGAAATACAGACTCATCATGTAACTGTAAAATTGAAATTTATTTCGTCCTTGATCCTTAAACTGTTCTTCACATGAAACCGTGGCACAACATATTATTTATAGATCTGACACAAAAATAATGAGGAGGTAACAAACAATAAAAGCAGAGACTCAACCTCATAAGGTATAAAATAATAAAATACAGGTTGGCCCATATTTACAGAAGCATGATGCATTCACTTGAAAACAAAGTGCAGTTGTTCTGGATTAACGAAATACATTTCTCAATTAAATGTTTCAATGCTCTCTATGTTAAATAAGAGCTTTTTTGGGGATCGAGGCATCATCCAGAAAAATTGAGCATTTTTTCTCAGCTGAATGCAACACGCTTCCTACTTATTATACAGTGTGCAGAATATTCAGCTCACTGTAGAGTGGTATTAATATTATATGTAATATAACATGATGTAATTTATTTAGGCATATTGTAGATCATGTAACTAGTTGGAGGATTTCTAGGCTGTGTCTTCCTCAGTCTGACACACCACCGTGCTTTTATTTTACTGCCCACCCACATCGTTTTTATTACAATAACTGTAATATTTTGTTGAATCACTGAAGACTGATCGTTAATTAGAATCCTGGAGACACGAGCACTGCGTAGAAAATCAGCTTGATGCCCAAACGATCCTAAAAACAGGAAAGATGTCCGCCCAGGCTGAACAAGAGACGATTGTCCTCTTGACACCTTTAATCTTCGGAGCTCGTGATGCGCAGTCGCACAACTTTAGCTGTTAAGAGTAAATGTTTGCTATTTATAAATACGACGCAAACATTTCACCTCCTGGTTTGGTTCGATCATCAACGTATCAAGCTATAACTCTTCTATCGATAAGAATTTTAGTTTTCTAGAAAAGTTAAAGAAACGGTAAAGTAGAGGCGCGGCCGTCGTCGCCATGTTCCCATAATGCATAGCGTTTGTGCAACGGTGTATTTAATAAATTATACATTTCTACCAGATTTCTACTCAAAATGCTGAGGTCTGCTCACCACATAATATAAACTCTGTATGTTTCAGTTTATTTCCGCGATGTTTCAGATGTGTCCTTCAAACTTGAACCATAACAGAGAAGGTCTAGACGGAGACACAGACTCGAGGTTCAACCCGTGTTTCAAGTATCTGCTCTTGGTTCTCTTCAGATCGCATAAATCTTTCGCCTTTTACTAAAGATTTCCGTGGGGAGGACCAAAAAGAGTCTATCTCAATTTTTTGATGCCCTGCTTCATGCGGGGCTTCCTTTACTTGTTTAATAATAAACCCAATGATCAAGTTATGACAGGATTAATGTAATTTAAAAGATATTAATGTTATTATGTAAATCCAAAAATAATCTAAATGCTTTCTTCAGAAATCTAAAATCAATATCCTTAACATTGAAATGAATGTTTCTACTATGATAAATTAGTGCAATTTAGTGAGATTTGTGTCAGCATTATCATATAAGTGTGACAAGTAAAGCATAACTGATGATTTACAAGTGAAAGGTGCCCCAATCAATGATAATTGAAGTGGGAAATACCAATACAGACTTCGTTCAGGTCTCAGTCACCATGGGAACTAGTGCACTTGAACTCTTTTTGTGCAGAACTGTCAACTTCTTATTATTTAAATTTTAAGAAAGAGTGTTACCTCTGACAGAGGTGGGGTTGAATTACAGAAGAAAAGACTGATTGGCCTATGCGGAGTGAGAGTCAGTAATATGTGTGTGGGATACCCTGAGACAAACATCAAGAAAAAGATCAAGGAAACATGAGAAAACAATCAATATGAGACATTAATTAAAAGTAAGTTTTGAGAGATAATTTAAAAACAGACAGTGTAAACAAATCATTACAATAATCTAGCCGGACAGGAATAAAAGCATGAAACACTTTGTGGAGATCATTAAAGTAAATTGACAATCTAGAAATATTTCTCAGATGAAAATAACATGACGGAGCTGGTCTTAGAGCTACAGGGCTGAGAGCAGGCAGAATGTGTGCTCAAAATACATATTTACAACTCATCCATAACCTTAATGCTTATATAAGGTGACCATGTTTTGTCGACTACGTTCCAGCTTCCCTTTCATTTTGTCAAGTAATTTACAACAATCAAGTAAGATACAACTCCCCAACTCCTTCTTCCGCTGACATGGTGCTGGGGAAGGATTTGACCACTGTCACATTTTTACAGCAATAAAAAGCAAGAATGCAGAAATTCTTTTGGTAGCAATCACCAATACTAAACAAAGATGTGGACTTGGTATCAGATCGATTATCAGACTGATTTCCAACTTCCTTCCTTCTGTGACGAGTCAAAGGCCTAAAACTATAACTTCTAAAAAAGGTGCCGATGTATTCACTACTACTGCATCAAGAGTCATTAATGACTGGTCATAAATTAGTTACCGAGGACCTTTATATTGTTTGAGTCATCTGTTGAAGGTGGCACTAAAAATACGCGATCAGTGAGAAAATGTAGGTGTTATTTCCTGATTTTAATGCTGGTGTACATCTGAAGTGTTGTTTTTTTAACGTGAGTTTAGTTATTTTAAACTTCAGTGCGATTATCAGTCAACTGCCAGTTTCCTGTTGCATCTCTCCAACATCCTTTTTACTGAATGTTGCGAGAATGTGATCTTGCGTTGAGTAGTCAGAACTACATTCATCAGCTTGTCTCTGTCGGTGAGTTGGTATTTTTTAAACTGTTGGTCTTTTCCCCTTTTTCCTCTTTTCTATCTTTTTATTATCTTTGTTTATTTATTTCTGTTTCCTTTTCTTTTTACTGAAATGCAAAATTGAATCCCTGGCTGTTGGGACCAATTTTAGATTTCATATTATTTCCTCATTGAACCTTTACCGATAAGTAGAAAACACAGAAACTCTTTAAGTTGTTTTCTTGCAGCTTTAAGATGAACTCGACTCGGCCTTTTTTAAGTTGGTGTAGCAAAGAGTTAGTGACTCCTGATTCCTTGATTCCCATCAAACTGTTCACTCAGTTTGTGCTGCACAGTGTCGACATTAGACATTCTGCTCTAGTAACATTTGATATGAGAATATGAGTTTACTCTTCTCAAGAAAGTATAGAATTCGACATTAGCAGTTGGTTAAAATTTAAATTAGCCTGAAAAATTAACAAAAATAGCATAAGGAAGAATTAGACAGAATAAGAAGCTAGTGTACTTAATGTTCACTGCGTCACAGCTCAGTCTCTGAAGAAACCATGTGGCAGAATGGGTCAGATAATAGATTCACACGGATGAGACCGAGTGAAGACGGCATCATTCTGTGGCTCCACAGTAAACGGATCTGTAGGAGACATCAGCTGAATCGCATTCTGACAACTTCAGTAAATATTCAGTAGCTGAGCGATGTAGTGAGTTAGCTTTAAAAAGAATCATGCTAGAAATGAATGTCCCTATTCATGAGTTTAGTTAATAAATCAAATGGACAATCTATATATATGTAATGTGGTTTAAACAGGTCCGCTAGCTTTAAAGGGGGGGGGGGCACTCATTCTGGGGGATGACATTCATGTACGTGCAATTGCAAAAAGTTGGAATTAGCCACTGTATATATGAGCGTTGTCTGTAGACAAAACACACCCTCTGAATTTACACAAACTACATTCAACGACCAGAATCAGCCGCGACAATGAGTGCCCTGGAAGCAGCAGACAGCCAGACACTGATGTATGTTACTTCTGTACCACTGGTGTTTCTTACTGGCTGCTGATCACACACCGGTGTGGGGTGGAGGCTGCCTGCAGCACAGTCCAGAGCCGACTCCTGGTGATCTCTCTACCCTTGAAAGGCTCACCATTGTTCATGAGGGTCTCCAGCTTTTTGTTATTTCTTTATCCTCTTTGGGTTAGCGGTAGTCTTAGCTGTCTTAGCTGCTGGAAATGCTAACACCACTATCTCACTATACCCACGATCCTTTTTCACAGTAGTGCTGCAACTGCTAACAGTAGTTGTTATGTTCTGAATCAGCAGTGGTGGTGTACGTTATCTGAAGCCACTTTTTCAGGTCGTCCTCTCATCCCACGATAGTAGAAGGAAGAGGAATGATTGCATTTTCTCATTTGAGATTTAACAGTTGATGTTCCCACATGTTTTATCTCTAAAATCAAAGAGGATTAGCGTACCATCAGCACTAAGGGATTAGCTTAAAAGTCTCTGTATTTTGTACTCAACCTTCAAGTTTAATCTTATCCATCATTTTATTCCCTTTTTTTGTACTATACACTGTCATCGAATGTATCATAGAATAAAATATAACACAAAATTATATTTATTTTTAAACTCTAGACATGATAACTACAATCATCAGTATATATCTGTGATAAATCTCACTGCAAAAGGTTGGCTATTTTGTCAAAATAAATGTTAACACATACACACTCTGTTAAAATTCACAGCCTGAGAGTCTTGTTAGAGTTTTCAGCTGTGGTTCATATTAATGAATCAGCACACACATGCATGTGCTGTGTCACAGTGCAGACTTGGACATACAGTACACGTCCCCTGTCACTTCTGCTTTTTGGTAACTGAATAATCATTTAACATATTTTTTAAATGAACGTGGACCAAAAGTGTTGTTATTCTCGCCCCTCAGACAGGACTGTGGGCTTTAGTAAAGTGTGATGGGCATTTTGTATGTTTATTTATTGACATTTCTCAGACCTAATAATAATTGATTGAATCGATCTTGCTGTTTTACTTTGGAGCTCCTCTGCACAGTGGGCTAATGTTTAGAGAAGCAGTTTTATGAGTCACATTCACCCCTGAACACCGATCCTTTGCTTTTTATCCACAGATTAAAAAATGGTTTAACAAGGCACATTCCTCCCACAACAATATCTAAAACAGAGGAGGTGAAAAGTGATGGTTTAAGTTGTATTGGGAAGTGAATGCAGAGAGGACTGAGCTCAGGAGGCAGGATGATTAAGATCTGATCCCAGTGTGTAATCAGGAGAATGAGAGTCATGTTGTTATTGTGAAATTAGTCAGGAAGACAGAGCTCATGTTGGACTTGGCTCAAAAGACCCATTGTGTCATACAGACGGTGATGTAGTCAGACTAACCGCTAAATTGAGGAAGTGCATGTTCAGAACAGTTTCTGACTTTTTGGCGCTCAGCTGCAGGAGTTGAATGAAAACTGACTTGAGTTAAACCCTGATCACCACAGGTCTGAACCCATAACATCGGCAATTTCCAAATCCCTGACCGGAGAGGAGCTGAACGCTGACCTGCCGCCCACCTCCCTATCGGACTGTCAGACACAGTATGTTGAAGAAGAGAAAGTGAAGCCAAACGCTGACTCTGAACCACCGGGGAGGATCCATGCGGTCCCGATCCACCAGCGTCCAGATCTGCTGGTTCCCTGCGCCGACCTGGTGAACTCTGAGTGGCAGAGGAGTCAGGCCGCCCGGGTTCACTCCCTCCAGAAGTCTTGTCCAGAGTTCCCCCTCTGCCTGGTTCTTCTGCAGGGCCGTGGGGAGTCAGAGCGGCTGCTGGGCCACGTCCGGCTGTCCCAGGTCGTGGGTCACGGCAGCAGCCTGTTTGTCGAGTCCGTGGTCGTGTCCAAGGCGGAGCGAGGGAAGGGCTACGGACGGACTTTGATGGATGAGACCGAGCGCTACTCGAAAGGCAGAGGGTTCGAGCGCCTGTGCCTGACCACCCACGATAAGCAGCACTTCTACAGTCACCTCGGTTACATGCTCTCAACGCCAGTGCAGAACGCAGGCGGCATGACATCGTTCGTTCCCATGGAGACGCTTCTGAGGTTCTCCAGGATACAGAGTGACGAGAGGAGCACGCAGAAACAAACACGGACAATGATGGACGCTCAAATACCACAAGTGAACAGAGACTCAGAAGGTGCTTATGTTGCAGGGTCACCTCGGCCTCCTCCTCCCACTCTTCCTCCTCCACCAACTCTTCCTCCTCCACCCCCTCCTCCACCCTCCATCCCGCCACCTCCACCCTCGATCCCACCGCCTTCCTCCATCCCCCCACCTCCACCACCTCCTCCTCCTCCTCCTCCTCTGTCTGCAGTGCTCGTAGTTCAGACCTTGAACGAGACTCCCTACAGTGACGCCAAAGGAGTTCCCATCTACTGGATGCACAAAGACATTTGATGAACACACAAACGTATAAACTTGACAGTGCCTACACCCACATTGTTGTTGTTAATTCATGAATAACGTGAGTTTGAGACTGTTTTCACATTCTTTGAATCAGAGTGTAAGACTTGGATGAACGTTGAGGATTTTGTGACATGGGAACTACATCTACTGTTAAAAGCCACTCACTGTCCCATAATGCAGCTAACACAGATCATGAGGAGGAAACTTTCATCATCAGGACACATGAGAGTGGAACTTCCAGTGAACACATCTCATTTTCACCCATCAGACTTGGACATTAAAATGTTTTTGACGTTCACACATGATGTATTTTTCAATTGAGGAGAAGGTGTAGATATCATTTTAATCATCTTTACCTGCTCAGTCGAATCATTTCGATATTTTGAAAGTTTTTCTTGAAAGAGATGGGCTCAAAAATATAATAATTGGTTTTCTCCCTGTGGGTAGTTGGTTAGCTAACTTGCACGCTGACAAATATGTTCATTGTTGAATTCAAATTAATTATTTCTATCTTGAAACGATCATTGAACTGCTGCATGCTGTGACATCCTGTGACATGTTGTTATGTTCAACTCGAAGGTTGAATGTGCCTTTTGAACTGCCAGAGATCTTAAGCCTTATTAACATTTATAAGATTTGTTATGTTATTAAACTGAGACATGGTGGTTTTTCCATGGTGTAAAATGATTGAAATAAATTTAATGAAATATTTATTTGGTGTGTGTTTATTCTTTCATTTTATTTGGGACTTTATTGCAAGGACTTTTGATCATGAAGTATAAACTCACATTGTGTTAAGATGTATTTAATTTACATCGTCAACAGTTTGTATTTGCTCAAAGTAAAGTCCCTCATCATTCGATCTGACTGGCTCATCCCTCTCTCCTGCCAGGAAGGACAAATCATCTGTTGAGCAGCCATGGTGCTGTCTCACCTCCATCGACACCTCCTCCTCCTCCTTCTTTCCCTTTCCCCCCTCCCCCTCACATCACTGCCTGGGAACTTCAGCCATGGAAATCCTCTCCCTCTCACCCCCGCCCCTGCTGTGGCTGCAGCAGGCACCATCCTGAAGGACCGGCCCTTTGTCGTGGTGTGGAACATGCCCACGTCGCACTGTCAGAAACGCTACAACGTCCACCTGAACCTGGGAGACTTTGATATTGTAGAGAACCGACAGCAGAGATTCCAGGGACAGGTGATGACACGCAGTGGGAGGTGTCACCAGTGGATGTGATACTTTCCTTATCCCTGTATAATTAGAATATATATTTATCTTAATGTAAAATTATTTGAACCTTTCTGTTATTGCATTAAAGTAATCAATGTAAAACTGGACATATCTATTTATCAAAGGTACTTTAAATGTACCTGGTTATGAACTTAATAGTGTATTTTGGAAAATGTGATTTTACAGTGTTTCTTTAAAATGTATTCTAAATGTAATCAGGCACAAGTCTATTGTTTGTTGAAAGTCCTCTACAAACAGCCTTTTATGGTCCGATCTGTCTTATTTGAACCCAATTTTAAAGGTCCAGTGTGTAGAATTTATGGGGATCCATTGAAATATAATAAGTTTTCACCAGTATACAATCACCTGAAAATAGGGGCCGTTGTGTTGTCATTAGCTTAGAAAGATTCTTCCTCACAGACTCGTCTTTAACGGAGTCCGCTGTGTTGCACCACCATGTTTCTACAGAAGCCCAGAACGGACAAACAAAGCACTGACTCGTGAGTATTTTTACATGTTGTGTGATAATCTTCTCTGGGTAAATGTTTAATCTTTCCAGAAAATGACCATCTTTTACCGTGACCGCCTGGGGGAATATCCATACCTCTCCCGAGACGGCAGGAAGGTGAACGGAGGAGTACCGCAGGAGGGCGACCTCGCCGCCCATCTTTCCCTTACGGCGATGCAGATGTCTGGCTTGCTGCAGCCAAACTTCGCAGGTTTGGCCGTTATCGACTGGGAGGAGTGGCGCCCACTGTGGGAGAGAAATTTTGGATCCAAGATGGAGTATCGGAGGCTGTCCAAGCACCTGGTGAGACAGGCGAGACCGGATTTGTCTGAAAGGGCTGTGACATCACTGGCGAGAAAAAGTTTTGAAGAGAGCGCTCAGATGTTCATGGAGGAGACATTGCGGTCGGCGGTCAGAGGTCATCCCAAGGGATTGTGGGGGTTTTATGGTTTTCCTGCCTGCTTTAATAAGCACAAGATAAAGACAGGTAGGACAAATGGTCAGTGGACTGTGAACGGCATTGTTTGTACATGTAATCACCTTGTTAAATCCTTTTCTATAGGAAGGTATTAGTATGCCACTTTTCAAATAACACGACTGTGATGAGAGGTTTTATGTTACCATTATTTAACTGCTGATAAAAAACGAAAGTTAAAGTTGAAAATACAAAGTTGAAATCTTTTCTAAGTCCTGTGTCTTTTTTGTTTCACACATGTGCCCAGATAAGAGCTACACAGGACGCTGTCACAGAGGGACGAGACAGCAGAACGAGCGTCTGTCGTGGCTCTGGAGTCAGTCCACTGCTCTCTATCCCAGCATCTACCTGCCTCAACGGCTGGCAGGGTCACAGGACGCAGCTCTCATGGTCAGGTACACAGAGATAACAAGCAGGAAGAAGTGTTATGTCATACAAACAGCCTACAGGACCTCGTGGAAGCTGGGGATAAAAAACTGTTATCGATCTTTTTATCCACACAGGTCGATAATGGAATTACTGATGGACATTTCTGTCTCTTTCACTCAGACACAGACTGCTGGAGGCTTTGAGGGTGGCATCACTGTGGCGCCACGACAACAACATCCACCACGCCACACCAGTTCTTCCCTATGCCAGACTAGCATTCACACACACGCTCAACTTTCTCAATGAGGTACGAGCTTGTTACAACTCATGAACACTTTGACTTTATTCACATTTGAATAAAGTGAGTACAGGTAACGATTCTCCAAATCCATGAATCATATTTTCAAACTTTTACCAAGGGGATGGTCACTCAATCTCAATAATTGGACCAAAATAGTCACATGACACATGCAGTTCGAAGAAATCTAAAAAACCCATCTTTAAAAAGAATACTAATAATTTCCAACTTGAACAAATGAAATGTAAGTTAATGGTTCACCTGTTTTATTGTGTGAATTTTGGAATGGAAAAATTTGTTTTGTTACAGTTGCACCAACAGTGGAAGTGGCTCTTTCCTCCTGTATCTAGGCACAAGATTGTGGACGCGCATATCACAGTTTTCATCTTTGTTTCGAAACGTTATCAACGTTAATGGTCATTTGAGTCAGTATGTGGCACAATTGTGTGTGTGTGTGTGTGTGTGTGTGTGTGTGTGTGTGTGTGTGTGTGTGTGTGTGTGTGTGTGTGTGTAGACAGACCTGGAGCATACACTTGGGGAGAGTGCCTCACTGGGAGCTGCTGGAGTGGTGCTGTGGGGAGAGCGGAAATTTGCCAAATCCAAGGTTTGTGCAGTGATGTGAGGGAGAAATGGTTGTTTCTGTGTGATTGTATCACTGCATGTATCTGTGTGTAACCCCTCTCCCCTTCACCCACCCTCCAGGAGCAGTGCATCTTTCTCAGAGACTACATCCACGCCGTCTTGGGTCCGTTTGTGCGATCACTGAGGTCTGACACCCACCGCTGCAGCCTTCAGCTTTGTCACGGCAACGGGCGCTGCACCAGGCGACACCCCAACTCCGGTCACATGGTTTCTTCGGGTCAAGCTGTGCTCTCCGACCCTCATGACTCCTCCAGCGTCAAAGCTTTTCATCGCCACTTCATGTGTCAGTGTTTCCCAGGCTGGACAGGGCAGGAGTGTGGAGAGATGATGAAGGATGACCACAGGCCAAAGAACGGACAGAAGTAACACAAACCTTTCGGTCAAAGTGTTGTCAGTCTGTGTTCATGAGAGAACAGGGACATGTCAGTTTCTAATTGGAATATAAAATAAATAAATACTTTGTGAATTTGGTTTTATTTAGCTTTTTCTTTTTAAACAACGTGGAAATCACATAAAACTAAATTTTACAAACGCTTGCATGAACATCTCATTATTTGTTGATTTTATTTTATTACTGTAATGACAGATTCTGACATCATTGGTTCATTCTCCTCCATTTTCTCTTCACTCGTAGTGTTACTTACAGAAGCATTTTCTAACTTTGTTCATTATTAGATTTTATTTTATCTGCAGAGAACAGAGATTCGTTCAGGAGATATAATCTCAGTGAAAGTCTTTACTTTATGACATGGTTACACACAATTCATAAACTCATTTTAAATACATATATTTTTACTATCCAGTGCTAATAAATACACACTCAGATAACAATACCGTCTACATTAATAATATCTGTATTCCTTTTCCACAGTCCATCACATTTTTGCTGTGTATTGATCCTCGAGTAGATTTTTTCAGTGATGCTCATAGTGAAATATCACTGACACCTACTCACACAAAGTGATTGACAGCACAAAACAAGCTAGAGAGTCCGTTCATTAAAACACTATGTGTGGCACAGTGGCTGCAATTTAAATCCACTTGTTAGTTTGAGAAACAATCATGAAGAATTAGATTTCTGTAAATGTTAAATGTGTGATGTAACATCACGAGATAAACCAACTCAATTGATTTAATCCAACCAGTCATGCTGTTTTAATAATGTGACTTTGAGATGGAAAGTTTTAGAAACTTCTCTTAATTACACGGTTCTATGACATACAATTCATCTTGAAACAAAAATACGTTGAGAGAACGTCTTGACAAATGTTTCCACTTCAAGAGAATTTTCAGTGTAAAACACAGTTTTACTGCAGTTTGTCCCATGTCACATGTCCATATTTAAAGTGTGTGTGTGTTCATGTGCATGTTGTGGTTCTGTGTATATCTTGGTCATGTCTCCCCTCTCCTTGCTGTCAGGTTGTGTCTCAGTGCCTGCAGCTCTTGGATCAGTAGTGACAGTTCTGAGGCAGCAGCTTCTTTCTCCTTCACTGCCTCTGTCAACATCTGGATTGCGCCGCCCTGCTGGACTGGAGAAGGAACAGACACACACAAGCATAATGTCAGTCTGTCCATTTTGGGTTAAATCAAATCAGATGACATGCTGTTAAATGGACAAATACCATGACAAAGTATAATCCATACATAAAGGAGTATATCAAGGGGAACAATTGAAAATGAATCAATATGAAATCTCACCCAAAAAGTAGAAAATGAGAAACACTGTAAGTAGAAGCAAAGTGATGATAGCACAGCCCATGGCGTAGGCGCGTGATGAACTGGGTGTCAACATGTCCTGCAGACGGCTCTGCCATTTGCTGCTGACTGGATGGCCTCTTTGACTGACACCTGTCGGATCACACGTGTAGAGGTTCCCATTCGAAGAAGGTGTGTAGGCAGGACGAGGAGGCCTCACCCCTGAAATCACACACAGTGGACTCAGTCAGTGTCCCCTTTGTTTGTGTCACTTCCTTGTGTTTGGACCGTGTGTTTGTGCCCTTTTGTTGTGTTTTTGAGGTGGATGTACCTTTTTAGCTTTTTGATAAATTTCTGCCTCAGTGTGTGTCCCTGTGTGTACCCTTGTGTACTGTGTTCAAAATAGTTACGTGTATACCTTTGCGACTGTATTCATGGTATTTCTGTGTGTCCCTCTGTGGCTGCATTCCTATTATTGGTGTATGTTCTTTGTTTGACTGTTTATAGTATTTATGCATGTACCTTTACAGCTGTCTTCGTTATATTTGTGTGTGTACTTTTGTGGCTTTGTTCACAGTATTTGTGTGTGTACTTCTTTGTGTTCACAGTATTTGTGTGTACCTTTGTGACTACGTTCACAGTATTTGAGTGTACCTTTGTGGCTGTGTTCACAGTATTTGTGTGTACCTTTGTGACTACGTTCACAGTATTTGAGTGTACCTTTGTGGCTGTGTTCACAGTATTTGTGTGTGTACCTTTGTGGCTGTGTTCACAGTAGTTGTGAGTGTACCTTTGTGGCTGTGTTCACAGTATTTGTGTGTGTACCTTTGTGGCTGTGTTCACAGTATTTGTGTGTGTACCTTTATGGCTGTGTTCACAGTATTTGTGTGTGTACCTTTGTGGCTGTGTTCACAGTATTTGTGTGTGTACCTTTCTGGCTGTGTTCACAGTATTTGTGTGTGTACCTTTGTGGCTGTGTTCACAGTATTTGTGTGTGTACCTTTGTGGCTGTGTTCGGGGTGTGTTCGGTGGAGATCGTTGATGGAGTCCACAGAATGCAGCTCGATCTCAGTGAGATCCCTTTCACTGACTCTGTAGAACTGAGGGGTGGTCTGTGAAGGAGGCCTTGACATCTCGCCTCCTCTAGAGGGAAAATTCAGGATTAGGACAAGGATCACATGAGTCAAGATGGCACTCAACTAGTCAACACTTCTTTTACTAGATTTAGTATATCTGGACGATATATCTTCTTCAAAGCACTGCAAGACCAAGAGGCAAAGTACTTTTGATAAGACTAGTGAAGACATGGCAGCTGTTTATGAAGTGTTAATACACAGTCAATCAACAGATTTTTACAGCCGTTCTCTTTGATTTTTTGGGATTGTTAGTTCTATTGGAACCAAGTTTCCTGTACTCAAAATCTCAAATATCCAGACATATCAATGTAATTAATAGAAAGAATAATATAGAATATGGTGGGTTCTCTAAGACAGTGGTAGAAATGGGATGTAAGGAATAAGAAATACTTCTGTAGGAAATAAAAATAGGGCAGTGGGTCGAGGGGATTCGAGGGGGAACAGATCTGTTTGCCTTTAATTTGAAGACAAAACATATTGGTTATATGAGAAGCTGATTTATCAGAACTATTATTAGAGCTGGTTGTCAACCCCATAAAGGCACAATGCTACTGGAATTTGAATTAGGGCCAAAGTACGGGACAGGCACCTAATGACTAACCTACTGAATGAATGGATGATCAATGAACTGATTTACAGCCGACCTGACTGTAGACAGACTGGGTCTTATAAGATATTACAAGATAAACAACTGTACAATCTTCACACTTACCTTCTGTCACGAAGAACAAGCGCTGTGTTCGGTTGTATGGGTTTCTCCTGGTCTGTTCTTGTCTAGCACTCCTCTTGTTAAACCAGTCTCACACCCAGACGCTCAAGTGCCAAAAAGAAGCATCTGCAGCAACAGGAGCTGCAATATGACAGTTAAATATCCACACGATTGAACGATGAAAAAGTGATTCCAATAGAATCCTTGGCGTGTGAAACCACGTGGAACCTCCAGGTTTTGCTTCCCACTCCTTGTGTGTCACTGAGCAACTGTAGGACGCCCCCAGTGCCACCCTCTTCTACCAGCTATGTTTGTGTGTGTCCGTGTTCCAATTTAGCCCACCCTGGCTGCCCAGTGAGAGAGGTAGAGAGAGCTAGAGCTATGGAGAGGGAGGTGAAGTCTTCTCAGCCCCATTACCCCCCCAAACATGCTCTCGCACACACCCAGCCCTACAGGCCCTCAGAGCCCAAAATAGCAGCAGAGACAGGGGGTATTATTAGTTTCTCAGGCCAAAGGATGACTCAATGATCTGGTGGAGAGCATGATGGGATACACAGGGGTAAACACACACACAAATACCACAGGGAGGAAAGTCACAGTGGAACAAACTTCTCTGACCTCATTTGATGGATTCAAATGCAAAATTAACACAGTTTTATAATTGACAGATATTATATAAGCGGTTATTTATTGCTTTTTGAGGGTGAATGTGGTGTTTCAATGGCGATGAGCATAAACAAGACTAGAGAGTCTGTGGCCCTGGAGAAGCTGCGGCAGTCTGTATGCATAAACCCTGCTGTCTATATGCCTAAATCATACAGTCTATATGTTTAAACCCTGCAGTATATATGTATAAACGATAAAGTCTTTATTTTTGAACAACCCCCTGCAGGACACCATCACAGCACTGGGCAGCTCCCAGCGACAGACTGATCCACCCTGAGTGTCTGAAGGAGGTGGTTCCTTCCTGCAGCAGTAAGACTGTACAACCAGCTCTGCTCCCAGTAGAACTACACACACCTTCTATGGACTGCACTTTAACTCAAGTTTAACTTAACTGTGCAATATTCATTCTGTCTGTGCAATACAATGGTTCATGTGCAATCCATTCACTGTACCTATTCTCACACTGCACATGTGTTTTCCTGTTTTTTACACATGTATATACTAGTTTTTATTCCATTCAGATTTCTCTATGTTTTTTATATTTCCTTACACTTAAGTATTATTTTCCTTACACTTAGGTATTGCATGTTACTTATTATTACTTACTGATACCTATTTGTGACTCTTGCTGCCAACGTTGCAAAATTTCCCATTTTGGAAGGATTATCTTATTTTATCTTATCTTATCTAATATGCATAAACCCTACAGTCTATATGCATTAACAATAAAGTATATAAGGATAAACTCTACATTGAATACGCATAAAGGATAAAGTCTATATGAATAAACCCTAAAGTCTATACGCATAAACGATAAAGTCTATATGCATAAACCCCACAGTCTATACACACACAAACCATACATTTTTTAGATACAAAAAACTCACATATTATGTGCATAAACCCTAGTCTATAAGCGTGAACTACACTCTATAAGCATAAACCTTACACTCTGTACACATAAACCATACACGCGATAATCATAAACCCCACAGTCTGTAGCATAAACCATACACCTTGTAAGCATAAACACCACAGTCTATAAGCACAAACCAAACACGCTATAATCATAAATCTCACAGTCTATAAGCACAAACCCAACAGTCTTTAATCATAAACTCCTCAATCTATAAGCACAAACCATACAGTATATAAGTGTCACCAGGTTAAAATAAAGACTGTTTAAGACAGGGACACCCGTTACATAAGCATATACCATACAGTCTATAATCATAGATCTCACAGTCTATGTGTATAAAGCCCACTGTCTATAATAATAAACGTAACTTTCTACTATGCCTAAACATGCTGCAGAGAAAACAGACTCATCGACTCCATTTCCCATGAGCCTTTGCGCCTCCCCTCCGTCGCTGTTGCTTCACGTGTTTTGGTCAGGAGGGGATCCTCAGTGTTTAGTCCTCAGAGTTGAGTCGCACAGCGGAAGTGTTGCAGTTTGAGGAGCACCGGGTGTGAGTGGGACTCTTCAGCGGGGACTCAGGCGGCATCATGTGGGCTCGGGGGCTGGTCGGGGGCTCGGGGCTCGCGTTGCGGGTTTCACGGGACGATTTGCTGCGGGTCGCCGGGCTTGGATGTGCGGGGAGGAGGCAGCAGCAGAGACCGGCGTCCAGTGCAGAGGTGAGAGGAGTGAAACGTTACTTTCACCGCTACTGGTTCTGCTAAGTACTGAAGACAGACTGTAGCCAGTTCAACCACAGGTTCCTGACTGGAGGATCTGAACAGATGAGCTTTGCTTTGTGGTGAACTACAGCCTCACCCATACGTGTCCTGTCATGATATCATGATCATCCTGATCTGAAAGTAAAAGTGGCCCAAATGCAAACCTACAGCTCATCTAACCATTGCACCCAGTGTACAGAGCTGCGGACATACACCCTGTGGCAAATGTTTCATATTTATTTTTTGTCAACAGAGTCGATTTTACTGAATGTTTTGTTTCTGTCTGGTTATATTATAACCGTTTTATTTATTGTTTTGAATCCTAATTCCAATGTCAGACTGAATATTCTTTCGAATGAAAAGTTACTTGCGCTTCGAAATGGTGCACTTGCATTATTGTGCAATTATATTATCATAATATCCGTGGTATAAAAGGGTCTCAATAATATCAGCGCAATCATTTCTGATATCGTGACAGCCGTAGACCTGAGGTGAGTTCATATGCATATATACACCTTCTCAAAAGATATTTATCTAATTCTCTCATAATATTCTTTTTTAGTTAAAGTTTGCACCATCATGTGTGATATTGACCTCATTAATAAGTTTGTCCCTGGCTCCTATTCAAAGCTTTACTTGTAAAACTGTAAAGCTATTTAGGATATAAGTGGAGAAAGTGTTGGAGGAGCTATGTTCCACTTTCAACTTTAGGAACAATGTAACAATAATAATCTGACTTCCTCTTTTTTGGATTTGTTTTACATTCCAGTAATAGGACTGTGTGGCCGGAGTGTGTCGCAGCAGCTCATGCAGATATAATGTACATCTGTCCCAGCAGACCCTCCTCCCGCCGTCTGCCTGCTTCACTTCACTGAGCTGCACACCATGATTTTATTACAACCACGAGTCACTGACTCTACAGCACTGCCAGCCCCGTCTGAGCTGCTGCTTATTCAACGTGCTGTTATCTCAGTCTGTAGTGAGATCTATTCATTCATTCATTCACAGATTAGGTTATCAATGAAATACACAGCAGGGGGGTGTATAATGAGTCAAAATGTAGGATTTCTGTAGTTTATCAAGCTGTTAAGATATTGTTCATGGATGTGGAAATATTATCAGTCGAACCTAATTCATCAGCTGAGATTTATCTCTGAATGTTGCACAATGTAAAAGTGCCGATGTGGATTGTTGAAATTTGTGTGTGTGTGAGTGTGTGTGTCTGACAGCCGACTTTGGACTTGAGCAGTCTGGTCCAAATGCAGTTGAGTCTAGATAGATGTAGAATGCCGACACACTATATCCCATAATGCACTGCTGCTTGTGCTGCGCTGATAAGCCCCCCCACCTTTCACTGGCTGGTTCAAAGGTCAGACGTTGGGGTGTGAAGAACAGAACATGATGAGTGTGGAAACTGACTGACCTGACATTTGACTGTTTGATCAGGCTATAAACTGCTGAGCTGAGTTTTATCAGTGGGACTGAAAGAGACCTGATCAGGGAGGACATCTGGTTTCCCTCCTTCCCTCTGTACTTCCAGGGCAGAGATAAGACCTTCACTGTTCCTCACAACAGAGAACATTTTAATAATACATAAATATACAAATTGGTATATTGTTTGCAATTAAGGAAACAAACTTTTCTAAGTAATTTTTTTCAATTATAGGAGTTGACTTGTTATAACATTCAGATACACCAATATATCAATTAGATATGATAAGATAGTTTATCATATCTAATTTACTGTGTTACATAAGAGTGAAATACAGAACCAGTTAAGGTGTTAATAAGTAGAAAATAAAGACAAGGAAATATTAAACGTATAAATTTGTACAGTGTAAACAAAATATATACATTGAAACAGTTATGCACTAATATGAAATTGCAAAAATCCGATTTTAAAATTACACATTTTAAGTATTATATCATTGTATAGATTTAAACAAAATAATCAACACCTTTAAGATACATATTTGCAAATGTTTATTTCTTATAAGCATTAAAACTAGAATGGCTAGCATCAAATTAGCAACTTCAATCAAGTTGCACAAAATTGCTAACAGTCATAGATATCAGTTCCCTAATGTGCCTGATTTTTCACCAGGATACCTGAATTATTCCCTACAAAACTGATGATCACTATTCCTAAATAATGAAATGGGTTCTTTATAAGCATATCCACCAAGTTATATGGAAATCTGTTCAGTAGTTTTTATGTGATCCTGCTGACAAACAAACAGACAGCGGCGACAATATAAACTTGGCGGAGGTAATTCTTTTACTGTATTAAAACTCTGGAACTTGAATGTCTCTGTTATTTTGTACACTCATCACAGTGTTGTGTTTCCCCCAGGCGACCTGGAAGAAGACTCAGCTGTTTGACTTCCACAGAGAACATGGGGGGAAGATGGTGGAGTTTGCAGGCTGGAGTATGCCTGTCCAGTACAAAGACAGCCACATCGCCTCACACATGCACACCAGAGAGCACTGCTCCATCTTCGACGTCAGCCACATGCTGCAGGTGGGACAAGTGTAAACTGACACAGGCAGACAGACACATGCACCTCTGAACCATAGACTGTACATAAAGATGGACGAAGCCTCTCCACTTCCTCCCACTATCCACAAATGAAGTTAATATATCCCATATACAAAAGCTGCCATCTTGTTCCAACAACATCATTTTGATGTAGCAATGTCAATGTCATGTCCACTAACATGGAGGAGGCAGGATCCAAGACCCACTCTGCATCTAGCCAACAGGGAGCAATCGAGACTCTTTGACTCCTTGGCTTCACCTTTGGGGAACAGGCCATCTTTTTATACAGTTTATATTCTAAACATGTGTATACACGTGTAAGCTTTCATATCACATATGGGACATGTGTTATCATAGTATAACATGGTAATCAGTCAGATGACAGTTCATGACTACATAAAACTATTCC
Source organism: Hippoglossus hippoglossus (assembly GCF_009819705.1). NCBI lineage: Eukaryota > Metazoa > Chordata > Actinopteri > Pleuronectiformes > Pleuronectidae > Hippoglossus > Hippoglossus hippoglossus. Next base: position 10,266,177 of record NC_047157.1, read on the forward strand.
TATTTCTATATTTAATCATGTCCCTTTGTTTTCCCCTGTCAGACCAAAGTCCATGGCAAAGACAGAGTGAAGTTCATGGAGTCTCTGGTGGTTGCAGATGTTGCAGAACTTAAGGACAACCAGGTGAGATGAAGGGGTGTGTCTCTGAGAACCTGCGTCAACTCACTATTGCTTGTCCACTTGGTGATGTCTTCTTCTCTCCTCCCTCACCCCCAAGGGGACGTTGTCCCTCCTCACCACTGAGAAAGGGGGGATCATTGATGACCTCATAGTGACAAGGACAGACCTGGGCTACCTCTACGTCGTCTCCAACGCTGGCTGTGCCGACAAGGACTCAGCTCATATGAAGGTAAATGCAGACAAACACTGTATGTAGAGTGACAGGTCTGGAGTCAGGGAGACTGATAGTAACTCTGTGTGTGTGTGTGTGTGTGTGTGTGTGTGTGTGTGTGTGTGTGTGTGTGTGTGTGTGTGTGTGTGTGTGTGTGTGTGTGTGTGTGTGTGTGTGTGTGTGTGTGTGTGTGTGTGTGTGTGTGTGTGTGTGTGTTTTTGCCTGTAGACCAGACTGGCAGAGTTCAAAGCTGCGGGTCTTGATGTGGATCTGGAGTTTCTTGATGAGGCACTGATTGCTGTGCAGGGTAAAATCCTTACTTCCATCCTTCCTTCCTTACGTCCACCCTTGTCTCTAATGTTCTGTCTGTCCTTGTTGGTATATCTCCGTTGCCTGATGTTTCTGTTTCACTTTTTTTTTCACGTATTCTTGTAGTTTTATTTCCCTCCTTCCTCTATGAATCCTTTATCAGTGTTACTGTTTGACCTCCTCTGTGTGTGTGTCCTCCTCCGCCCTCCATGTCTCAGGTTATGTGGATTAATAATAAGCTGTATGTTTTCAGGCCCGTCCATGTCTCGGGTGCTGCAGGAGGGGCTGAAGGAGGACCTCAGTAAACTCACCTTCATGACCTCCGCCCTGGCCACTGTGTTTGGTGTTCCTGGCTGCAGGGTCACTCGCTGTGGATACACTGGAGAGGACGGAGTGGAGGTGAGCTTCTGTCAAACTTTTCTTTCACAGCAGATTTTGACCATGGACACAATTGTCAATCAAAACTGTATTCCTGTTTGTTGTTGGGCAACTTGGTTAACATGGTGCCATGTCCCTTAGTAACACTGTTAAACATTCCAAGTACTCATCTCACTAATCTCTCAGCAAACACTTCTAAAGTTAAAATTTGTTGTTTCCAGTTCATAACAGCCATTAAAGCTTCCTTGTGTGTGTGTGGGTGTGTCTGTCAGATCTCCGTCCCTCAGTCCAGAGTGGTGGAGCTGACGGAGAAGCTGCTGGTGAACAGCGAGGTGAAGCTGGCTGGTCTGGGCGCCAGGGACAGTTTGAGGCTTGAAGCCGGGCTTTGTCTCTATGGCAACGACATCGATGAGACTACCACACCTGTGGAGGCCACCCTGGTCTGGACCATAGGTGAGGTTCAAGTGTTAATTACTTAACATTTGTATCCATGCAAAACATAAAAGTCATATTTTAAGTACACAGTTGTCTCTGGAATTTGTATAAATACATATGAATATATCCAAAGACCTGGAAGGGTTGAAACTATTGTTTCTGTCTGTAATTTGGTAATTTAAATATGTATTTTAGAATGTCAATGCTGCTATGTTAAGATGTAAATCAGTCCCCATTCATGTTGTTGTGTTCAAGCCCCCTGTAAGAAGTTGTAATGGGATTGTAGGCAAAGTTTCTTTATAGAGAAATGAAACAATCCCAGTGAAAATTGATGAAGCAAAGTTCAGACCATTTTCATTGAAATCTAAGAGCATTTTTGGCAAACCTGTCTTCTCTCCCGCAGGAAAACGTCGACGACAGACGAAGGATTTCCCTGGTGCTGACATCATCGTACCCCAGATCAAAGCCAAGACGGCCAGGAAGAGAGTCGGTCTGGTGTCCACCGGCCCGCCTGTCAGGCAGCACACACCCATCCTCAGCCCTGACGGGAAGGTCATAGGTGAGGAGTGGCCGTTTGTCGAGAGCTGTGAGATAAGAGAATTGAGAATTTTATAGAATCTTAAAACAATAAATTCAACTTTTATTATTTAGAACTTACACCAAAGTAAATGCACTTGCCAAAGTTCCACCACTTATGGAAATAAGTTGTTTTTTTTAAGGCCAAAATGTGCTGAGTTTTTTCATAAAGTGTCTTCTATGATCCTGTGGGGTTGCTACAGTCAGACATTTTCAAATCTTACACATTGTCGCCTAATGGATTGTAACTGCTTAGTCTTGTTTGTCATCATACATTATGTAATATATAATATAATATATATATGTATATATATATGTGTGTGTGTGTGTGAATGTGATAAATATAAATGTAGTTTTATTTATTTTCATGTTGTCACGTTGTTTTTTAAATGCGTGAACCTCTGTGATGCACTGAAAGAAATCCTGATGATTTCAAGCCAGAATTTATTGACTGAATGAATGAATCTAATGTCCAAGTAAAGTACAAAGTAGACAAGCAAATTCCCAATGCAAAATAGGACCAACTTAAAACTTCTTCTAAAATGGTGTATTCTGTATTCTCTAAGAGATTTAAAGACCTGTCATTCACTGTTTTATTTAGGTGAGGTGACCAGTGGCTGCCCCTCTCCCTGCCTGAAAAAGAACGTTGCCATGGGTTACGTGGATGCTGCATTCGCTAAGAACGGAACAAACATCCAGGTCGAGGTCAGGAAGAAAGCAGTGCCGGCCACCGTCAGCAAGATGCCATTTGTCCCCACTAACTACTACTCAGGATAGGAGGAACATGTACATAGACAGACACACACACACATAGACACACACTGGAGCATTACTCCACTCTGTCCCTTGTTAAGAAATGCTGCCCCCTTCTGATTACCTCCAGAAATGCAGCACCAATGGAAGACTGGAAAAAGTTGATTCTCAAACTGTAATGAAATACAGTGTTTGTGTATGTGTGTACTGGTCTAATGAGACTGTCACTCTACATACAGTCAGTCAGTATTCTACATGTGCTTTTTGAAGAAACACAGTGTACACTAACATGGTTTCACTTGCTGATGGTTGGGTAGTGAGCTGTGAACAGTTTATACATGAGATGCGTGGAATAAATTAGTCTGAGAATGAATGTATGACCACAGTGTACATGTGAACAGATGCTCTGTAAAAGTGCTTCATATACCAAGTTCAACACCAAGTATTAATACAACCTTTTGTTGTAGAATATAGGTTTTTCTAATGAATTATGAAGCAATTTGTATCTGTCAATGCTGGACCAAAAGAAAAAGAAAATCAAAACGTTTTTTTTATACATTAAATCAGCATTTTTCTTTTTTTTAAGGTGTTTAAAATGTAAGTAGGCCAGATTTCTATTGACATTACTGTTAGTTTGATTAAAGGGGCAAAACGGAGCCAGCTTGTAATCCTGTCAACTCTTAAATCCCCCCCCTGAGAATGTGCTAATCAACACAAACATGTTAGTCCAGTTTGTCCAGTTGGCTTTTTGTGTTAATGACCAGATTTTCTCACAATGATCTTGTTTTAGGGAGTTGTGGTTTTCTCTGTTGATTTGAACAATCACCAGATCTCCTCATATAAACTCTAGGTTTACTCCAGGTGTGGTACAATGATAGTCTAACTTAGTTTAAAGATGTTAACTGTCTTATCTCTGACTACTGATAGAATGTAATTTCTTTATTAAACTAGGACATTGACTTTTGACTTTTTGTGGATCACTTTGTCATATTTTATTAAAATAATGATAACTAAAGATAGAAATAATACTACTGCTTGAAAGTGCAATGTATGTATGAGTGTGGATTTTAATATCAACATTTTAAAATATCTTTTCCTCAATAAAGGCAATTTTCTCTGCATTGTGACCCACAGTTTTTATTCTTATGTCTTTTTTTTGTGTATAAAAACATTCTTGAAATCATCAAATAATAGGAAAATTATTAAATGTTTGATGAAATTGTCTTGATGTGACTACGGAAAACTTTTGGTTAAAAAAAGGTTTGAATTATGTCTCTTTTAAAAAAAAGTATTTGGTTTCATAATTCCCTCTTGGGTCAAAATTCTAACTACTGAAATGCTGAATTCTGATTTGTAATATCAAGGATTCAAAAATAAGTGTGGACATACAGTTGTAAATATACTCTAAAATTTATTTTTGAATTTGCTAAAACATATTTAATTAAAGCCCTCAAAAAGCCAATTCATTTGCCTGAAAAAAATAAATAATAAAAAATGAAATCTTCAAGATTTTCAAAACAGATGGTTGCCTAATGTCGTGTTCTTACATTTATCATCAGCAAACAGTTAAAATAAATATGAAAACTAACTGATGACGAGGTCATTTATTGTTATTATTATTGTATTATTGTCATAATTAATATATAAATAAAACCAATAGTAAAAATGTAAGAAACATTGTTTGTCTTGTGTTGCTGTGTTGTTGTGAACAGTAGCACACTAAACCATTCACACCGATGTGTTTAACTCCAACACTGTGTTAATTGATCAGAGCCATGAATCCTGTATCTATATTCAGAAAGACATACACAGGTAGATGTTACCTTACTTGTTATATTTATTTACAAAATTAAACATATTTACAATATTTACATCATTATAATATTTTGGACAAACTTTTATCTACACATCCCTCTCTTCTTTGTACAATGATTGTCTGCTGGTTCAGGAGTTTGTCTTTGTTCTAGACCTTCACTGTCCCCAGCTGCTGCTCCTCTCTCCTCCACATCCTCTCAACAAACTTCAGCTCGTTCTCTCTCTCACTGAACTTTTTAAAGATTGAGTCTGCTGCAGCTTCACCTCCAGCCTCCTCTGTCTGACCTTCAGCAGGTTGACCGGCTCCTTCAGAGCCTGGTTCTCCTTGTCCACCTCCTCCTCTCTACTCCAGCTCGTCTCTGCCTCCACCTCTCTGCAGCTCAGTCTCTCAGATCGAGTCTGCTGCAGCTTCACCTCCTGCCTCCTCTGTCCGACCTTCAGCAGGTCGACCTCCTCCTTCAGAACCTGGTTCTCCTTCTCCACCTCCACCTCTCTGCTCCAGCTCGTCTCTGGCTGAGGTGGCTCCTGGTGCAGACTTGCCTCCAGTCTCCCACACTTGGCCTGACACTCAGTGAGCTCGACCAGGCAGTCCATGTAGGCTCTGAAGCGATTACGTCGTTTCCTGTTTTTTTTTTTCACGAGACCATCCTTTTCTCTCAGCTGCTCCTGCAGCTGCTCCACCTGCTCCTTCAGAGACGAGGTTCCATCTTTGAGAGCCTTTATCTCATCCATGGCTCGGATGAGTTCGGCTTTGAGGCTCTTCACAGTGTCTTGTTGTTGCATATTTCACAACTGAGACAAGAACTTCTTCTTGATTAAGCACGGAAGAAACTCGAGTTCAAAGAGTGGATTCACAGTTTCCTCTCGTCTGTTCGGTTGGTTGTTGACTTCTTGTCGAATAGTAGTTGTCGAGGATTTGTTCTCGCAAGAATATTCTGCTCTCGTCTGGATCTTGGCGCCAAAAAACGGTTGTCTGCAGGTGACATGAAATAGTGTTTAAGATTTAGGTGAAATTGATCTATTTACAGACATTCAATATAAAATAATTGGCACAGAGAGAGAGACACACAGAGAGATGGCTGGTTTGAGAGAAAGAGAGAGAGAGAGAGAGAGAGAGAGAGAGGCAAAACTTCCCTCATCAGTCACCATGGCAACCAGATGCTTCCATTTGAATTTGAATCTGAATTTGATTGGCAGTGACAGCTGTTGTCTTTTTGACTTTGCCTTAAATACTGTAGTTAGAGTTAGCATCACGCTATCACGTATCACTCATTCATTTAAATAGCAACATTAAATGACAAGAATACCACAGGAATCAATATAAGCAGCAGAAAACACAAGACAAGCCGTCAACAATGTTCCCACATTTGTCATGAAAGCAACCAACCTCTTGAAAACCAGTTGGTGCAACTCAAGGGGTTTATCCCATTTGAATAAATGCATTTCACAACATTTTCACCACTTTCTAATTTTCTGCAAACTTTGGTAACGATTTGAGCATGTTAAAGAAAAAAATAAAAGGCCGCTCCAAGGAAAGAAAAATCTCAATAAAGGGATAATGGTTGAGAGGAAAGCAGCATTTTAAAATGAGACATATGGAAATCTTTGCATTGTGTAACTGAAGTATTTCAGCGATCACAGTCTTCGTCAGGGTCTCACCACCATATGGCTCTTTTCCCTTCCTTTGAAGGCTGGTGCCCCGAGGTAGCTTTAATGCAAACTAAAGTTACTATTTAATATTTATATTAAATATGTTTCTGATAGCCAAATGTATTGAATGCCCAAAGTCACATCTTATAATGGTGTCACACTTAAGGTATAATAATCACACCAAAGTGTACAATCATTTGATGATGTCATACTTTTTACTGCACTCACACAAATTAATAAGAAAACTTGAGCTGATTTGAATTTATAAAACATTCTTTTCATTTTCTGACATTGTTTCCATTTGTTTGCACTTTGCTTCTGTCTCTTTAATGTGACTTCAGCTCTGCAGTTACGTCACAGACTCCCTCCCCTGCACTTCTTGTTAATATTTAACTTTCACTTTCACTCTCTGGCAGAACGACCTCTGAATTTTGAACACTGATCAGACCAAAAACATATTCAAGCAGCTATTTTACAACCAAGTCTCTTGTCTGTGTGAGCTTGTTGCTGCCAAATTACTTTTGACCAGTTATCAAATCCAAGGCTTGAATTTCTTTTTACAATCGTGTCCTGACACACCAGAGAAACCAGCATCTGTTCCTCCCTGAAGAGAGGCAGGCTGAAAACCAGACGATCACATTCACCTTCCAAACCAAACTAAACCAAACTAGACCAAACGTCCTGAGTGAGTCCAGCTACAGGAGAGAAGAGTCAAACTACAACCTGCCGACGCTCCACACACTGACCATGAGTTTAACAAACACCTGGACTCAGAGTGGAAGTAAACCTCAGTGAAGTTCGTGGAGCTGTGGCTGACTGACTGTGTGTTTTCAGCTTCACCTGGAGACTCAATGGCTTCCAGATTAGAAGAGGATCTCAGCTGTCCAGTCTGCCATGATGTCTTCAGAGATCCTGTCATTCTGTCATGTAGCCACAGCTTCTGTAAAGACTGTGTGAAGAAATGGTGGAAAGACAAAGAAGTGAAAGAGTGTCCACTTTGTAAGAGAAGAAATTCAATGCGTGAACCACCTTGTAACCTGGCTTTAAAGAACCTGTGTGAGACCTTCTTACAGGAGAGAGATCAGAGCTCTTCACATGCTCTCTGCAGTCTGCACTCAAAGAAACTCAGACTCTTCTGTCTGGACCATCATCAGCCAGTGTGTGTCATATGCAGAGATTCAGAAAAACACACCGAGCACAAAATCAGACCCATCGATGAAGCTGCACAACAACACAAGAAGCAGCTTCAGGAAACTCTGGAGCCCTTGAGGAAGAAGTTACAGTGTTTTGAACGTGTTAAAGTAGAGTTTGAACAAACAGCAGAACACATTAAGGACCAGGCCAGACTCACAGAGACGCAGATCAAGGCGCAGTTTAAAAAGCTTCATCAGTTTCTGGAGGAGGAAGAGGAGGCCAGGATGGCTGCACTGAGGGAGGAAGAGGAGCAGAAGAGTCAGATGATGAAGGAGAAGATTGAGGCTCTGAGCAGAGACATAACAGCTCTTTCAGACACAATCAGAACCACAGAGGACGAGCTGAGAGCTGAAGACGTCTCGTTCCTGCTCAACTACAAGGCTGCAGTGGAACGAGTCCAGCAGCGCCCCCTGCTGGATGATCCACAGCTGGCCTCAGGAGCTCTGATAGACAAGGCCAAACATCTGGGCAACCTGAGCTTCAACATCTGGAACAAGATGAAGGACGTGGTCTCCTACAGTCCTGTGGTTCTGGACCCAAACTCTGCTCATCCAGTACTCGTCCTGCCTGAAGATCTGACCAGTTTGAGACAAGGAGAGAGACAGAAGCTTCCTGACAATCCAGAGAGGTTTGATCATTACAACTCAGTCCTGGGATCTGAGGGTTTTAACTCAGGGACTCACAGCTGGGACGTCCTGGTTGGAGACAGTACTTACTGGACACTGGGTATAAGAGCAGAGTCTGTCCAGAGGAAGGAAAGCACACAGTCTGGATTATGGGAAATAGTGTTCAATGAAGGTGAATACTCAGCATGGTCACCATCAGCATCATATGTTCTCTCTGTGCAGAAGATCCAGAGGATCAGAGTGAAACTGGACTGGAACAGAGGAAGACTGTCGTTCTCTGATCCTGATACTAACAAACACTTTCACACCTTCACACACACTTTCACTCAGAAGATGTTTCCATACTTTAACACTGGAGATAACTTGAAGCTGTTACCTGTGAATGTCTCTGTGACGCTGGATCAGAGCAGTTAGAGATAAAGATTTTATTCATCATGTTTATTTCTTCAAGAGAAATCTGCTGAATTTAAATGTTAAACTCGTTATTCTAAAGCTTTGTTTATTTCTCGTTTTACTTCTCACTCATTTTTACAATTTCAATACACTGTCTCCTACTGTTCGGTGCTCGGGCCTAACTATTATGACGTATTGACCTTTTACTCCAGTCAGCATTACACTCAATCTGTGTTTAGAGTCCATGGTTCAGTAATATCACCGCTAACGGGGGATGCTGACGAAACCAACCTGGCAACCCGGGCTGCCGGTGTGGCCAGTAGTTCCTGAGGAAGATGGTGGACTTCGTGACAGCAGCGTGCTCTGAACTCCGTCCCAAACACAGTGGAAACTGCGCTCTGTCTCAGCCCGGCATTAGATACAGATTACCCGGGGACAATCACAGATAATACACCCAGAGAACCGCGGAGGAGAGTGACTTATTTCGCCTTAAGGGCAACTCTTGATTTCCCGGTGCGAAGAGGGCGGAGAGTTGCGGAGCGTGGTGGCGGTTGGTGAAGGACGCTAGTCGTCGTTAGCCAAAGTGTCAACACAAGTGTGGAGGAAGAGCTTCTCTAGCCCGGCTGTGGAGAAGATTTACGGACACTATCCAGCTCTTTGCTGCGTCCTACAAACCACCTGTGGGCAGCGCGGCTAGCTAACTTCAGCTAGCTAAACCCAGCTAGCTCTGTTGTGACGTGGTGGATCAAAGCGCCGCTGCTGGAAATGCCGCGGAGTAAAAAGGGGAAACGTGGCTCCGGCAAACCGGGTGAGTAGCATGTAGCTGAGCCGCCGTGCTAACTCACTGATGTAGGATGCAAAACAACAGGAGTATAACGACTGAACATGATTTAATCCAAGTGAGAGGACACGTTTTACACCGCGATATCCACACTGTTTTTAAGTGTACAGCAGCAGCTTTTCTCCATCCATGTGGCTTATCATAGCTCAGCAGTGTGACTTATTTTAAAGCCCCCATGAGCTCACTTCATGTGGGTGAGCAAGTTAAGATCCACTGAGTGTGTCGGCTAACCCCCTGGAGCCAGGCGTGCTAAAAGTTGCCCCGGTAGGGTTAAAGTTAACCAAGATGTGCTAATTTTAGCAGCGATTTCGTGCCACATAAAAAAAGGTGGGTGATGAGTGCCGTACAGGATCAGTCACGTGCAACAAGTGCATCATGGTCCAACTGTATATTTACATGACAGACAGCTGACAGGCAGGGAAGTGGCTGCTTTAGGGCGCAGCCACACATGGTTTTCTATCCATGTACAGCGGTGGTGTGGACCATGCATGTGCCTGGAAGAGGCGTTGCAGCACCCTCACGTTTTATGTGTGACGTTGTCCTGGACGCTCACACGTGCTAACACACACACGCACAGATACACACATGCACTCACACATGTTTGTGAAGTGTGCATTTTTGAGTGATGAGATATATTCATTATATTTGTTAGTTTGATTATCACCAACTGAACTTGTTGTGCAGTTTTTCTCAATTGTGCTTCAGTCTTTTCCAATGCCACATATCATCACTGGAAAAGTGGAGCTCTCTTCTGATGTATTCTATTATGGTCACTCCTGCATTTTACCCATCCCTCCATTCATCCACCACCCACCATCCGTCCTCCTTTCCCCCTCCAACCTGTACCCCCTTTATTTCATTCATCCATCCTCCCCTCCTTTCGTACGTCATCTCCAGGCTCTCTCCGTCAGGAGCTTCTTCAGCTGCAGCTGTCGACTAAGTCGTCTGTGAAAGGTAACTCTTCTGCCCCTTGACGCCCCTGATCTCAGCTTCAGGTCCAGCTTTGGGCGTGTCCAGCAGCCCTTGGACCTCACTGCAGTGCATGCAGAAACCCCAGCAGACCCTCACTCGCCTGATAGCCCGCTGTGTGTGTGTTCCAGCTGCACTGAGCAGTTTTAACTCTGCCCTCATACATTACCTGCTCAGGCTGCTTTAAAGTCTGACTGCCTGCCTGACTGTGTCACAGCCTCTTTGTGGTTTTACTGCGCAGTGTCAACATCACTCCATTACTGAGTGTCCTCCCTATGCATGTCATGCTGCTTGAACACCATGAGTTAACGGACGCCCCACCTTCATGCTGAGATTGATTGCTTTGAAAAAAATTACCATCACAGGATATGTATCTATATCTGGCTTTCTCATTCATCCAGCCTTCCACTCATAAGGTGGCTGCTAACAACTAGTGTTCCCTTATCATCCCACGTGTGTGCTCCCATCATGCCATCATGTTGTTTGAAATCTTTTCAGGTGTCCAACACCTTTTTCTGTTATCTGCACATAGGAGAACAGGAGAATTTGAATTTCCAGGAGAGGTTCCAGGAAGTCTTTGCTTCCTGGACTATTTTCCTTCTCACTTCTGCATATGTGTACGTTATGTCCTGTTAGTGTGATATTATTTATGCTGAGTTCAAATCACTACATTGTTTTTTTCTTTGTGGCTCCCACTATGCTTCACCTAAATGTTTATTTTGATATTTTTTACAGGTAATGTGCGTTTTAAATTATTGAAATCAGCAACTTTGTGTTATTCTGCACAGCATAATTGACATAATCTGATGTGCCATTAGTGAAGTTCAGCAGAATGTTGCAGTGAGATCAGTTTTGCCAAATTTGATTTCCTTGCCTTAATTCTGAAGCTTTCAGGGGAATATCCTTTGGTTAATCCCAACATGCAATATGCTTGTGGAGAGAACATAGACTAATTTAAGGTCATTGAAAGTTATGTGTCCTCCCTTTACACTTGTACTACACGATCAGGGGACTGAAATAGGCTCCCGCCCTCTTGGTTCAGGGTCTGTCAGCGGAGCCTCTTGCTCATGGACTGACTGACGGCCAGAGCTTTGTGACTGATTGCTATCTAAGCTTAAAGTAGCAAAGTGGAGATGACACGTGAGCCGTTGCATGAAGCCCACGTTCCACATAACTATGCTGTATGTGGGCAGGCTTGCATGGGAAGGTGTGTAATTTGTGTGTGTGTGTGTGTGTGTGTGTGTGTGTGTGTGTGTGTGTGTGTGTGTGTGTGTGTGTGTGTGTGTGTGTGTGTGTGTGTGTGTGTGTGTGTGTGTGTGTGTGTGTGTGTGTGTGTGTATTGTAACCTTTGCAGTGGTTGGGAGTTCAAGGATGTTGGCTGGGAAATAACCGGCTGCTACAGGCTTTATCTCAGCTGTGTTCAGTAGGTTTTATGAGTGAGTGCCTGCAGGCTGTTCTGTCAAAGAACTGAGAATATTACATAAGAAAGAGATACTGTCGGGCTGCATTCAGGTTTATTTTCAGTGAAAAACTAGATTTTGTTGAATGTTATCACTCAGGCATGTGAATGAAAATGTCTTTTTCATTCATTAATTTCTCTGAATTTAGTGGAATAGTTTTTTCTCAGATTTAAAATTGACTTCCTGTGCTTGTTTAGGTGTACAGTCGTTGTCCACCAATACTCTGCAAAATAGTGTCAATGTAAGATGCCAAAAGATTATTTAAATATGTTTTTGGTTGTACCACATGATATCTATAATATTATCTAACATTATTGTTATATCCATATTAATTGGGCTCCTTTTCATCTTATAACTCGTTCCTAAAAAAATTTGACTTTGGCAAATCCAAAGCCTTTCCCACTCCCAGATGTTTCCTCCCCAAAACAACAAGTTTTATGATTTCAACTTGAGACTGCAGGCTGAAATGTGCACTGCCAGCTCAGCACTGCATGCACTTACACACAGGCACAGTAGTGTTTATTTTTATTCTATTCTACAGTCGGCTCAACTGTAAATAACTTCACAAGCAGCAGCCAACAAGCAGTGCAGAGTTACAGCAACAATCCTCCAACATTATATGAGCAAATGTTGCTGCTACTGTCATCTATTTAGCAGGAATAGAAGAGCAAATGATTCTGGTATTTAAAAGTGAATTGGTCAACCACAGCAGAAACTCAGAACTGCTTTTGCTGGAGATATCTTTTCCTCTGAATGCTTCATTTTCAGTGTGAAGAAAGGACAATAGAAGATGGGATAACAATGAGTCAACACCCTACTCGAGTCATGGCTGAACTTTATCCCACTTTACTCAGTTTCCACGTTTTCAGCTCAAATAGACTCCTGTATCCAGGGATTTATTTTTAGCACAGACGGAAACACCCATATTTATTTATTTTTTATTGAGAAAGTTGAAAAAGTTACACAACTACAACCCCCATGCTGCATTGCTGCAACTATAGCAGTGACCTCTTAGTTACCCTAACTGTACTGTTTGACCTGAGCATCAACAAACACACACACTCTCATACTGACCATTCTGGATTGTACACAGTGGTCTAATCCCACCAACAGTAGAAAGCACTGAGCCAGCAGGAACCTGAGGGTTAGCTTAGCTTCGCCTGCCTGGCCTCTAACCCTGTTCAGGGGTGGCGGGGGTGAAGCGCTTACACCTCATGTCTTTAGTTTGAATGTCACTTTGCATAACTTCAGTTATTCCACATAAATAACACATTCATATGTTAAAAGAGACCTCATTAGTAAGAATCAGTCTTGTGTCTCAGGAGGGGGATAGATCTGCTTCTTAGAATAAGATTTGAATTCATCAGTCTCAGCGTGAAGCTTTTGCTGAGGTTCACAAATGACAGTTTGGGGTATGCAATTCATCCCCATGGGTTTGTGTGTGTTGAAGAAGAACTCTGCTGGTGTACAGTTACTGACAAAAAAAGACAGCTGAGCAGAGGAGGCGTACAGTCAGCTTCATAAACCTGCCATTACTCAGGAATGGCCACCAGCCAACCTCTGGTTAGTTTTGGCTGCTTCTTGTTGGTGTTTTTATTTCACTTACTTTTATTTCACATTGCAGGAATGAACATACTTGTTAAAAGTCTCAGAAAAAGAAATCACCACAGAGATGACATAAATCCTCTTCTTGTTCTTACAGACAAAAAGTGACGATTGTAAGCTATGTAGTGGTGTCATTTATTACAGGGATCTTGTCGTTGCGAACGTGCAAATATAAAGCGATTTTGTCCACTCCCCTCAATTGCAGCCTGATGAGAATAAGACAACACAGGACAGGGAAACATTTTGGACAATAATGGGAGGAAACAGCTGTTGTTTCCATATAATACTGCAGCTTCTATGTAGAAAACATTCAAATATAATTTTATGTTATATCTTTTATAAATTATATAAATATAACATATAATTTTGTTCTGCTCGAAAAGAGTTAGTCCTCTCCATACTTGTGATGTTAGAGATGCTCAACATTGAGATCAGCTGATTTTAAATCCCCTATCACCTCGTGTGTTTTTCAGCAGGACTGTGGAGCATTAAGACTTTGTTTATGTGTTCTCTCACATCATAATTTACGGGTGATTCATTCACATTTGATCCTTTGACATAACCAGGGCTCCAGAGTGCAACCAAAAATCTGTGCTAAACATTTAGCTGGTGTGTCTCTATCGTGTCGCTTCCTCATCTCATCTCCTCTCCGGAGTTTACACACACACACACACACTCACACACACACTGGCACACAGACAAAAAAGCAGAGATGAGAGGCGATGAACGAGGTGGAAAATGTCCAACAGTGTCAACAAAAAGTGTGAATACAGAGTTTCCACTACGGACCGCCAATACAAAACGATTAGTGCCGCTGATTCAGGATCAGAGCAGGAGCAGCGGTTTGTTTGTACCGTGTCAGAGTCTCTTTCTGAGTGTCCTCCCTCCACACTCCTGCTGACCTGCACTCACTTTACACTTCAACTATAAAGACCAACACTCATCACAAGTTATTAGGACCTGAACAGTACTGAAGTTTAATTTGTGTTTGTGTTCTGTAAAAAGTTAGTCTGGAGCCTTGAGACATGAACAAGATCAATGCCTTCCACAATTGATACCTCAGGAAAATATGATCTGGTCTAAAAAGATCTGAAATAATGAACTTCACAGGAAGACTTGCAGTGTGTGTGTGTGGGGGGGGCTTGAGATAAGACGTCCGTGCATACAATGGGTTGGACAAGTCCTCAGATTGGACCAGAACCGCCCGCATACCAAAGGCCTGTCTAAGATGGACACCATCTGGATGATGCAAACAAGGTCAGCCCAAAACAATAAAAAAACTGTGACGGCCAAGCTGAAAGAGATGGGTGTGACCTAGGGAGAGGCCCAACACGTAGCCCAGGACAGGCCCAGATGCAGGCCGAACCTGGATGCCTTTTGCACCTCAAGGGACGAGGAGGACTTGCTCACGTTTGACATAACCCCAGAATCAGAGCTTGTGTGTGACCTGAGACCCTATGCCAGATTGATTTGTTATGCCGTCTGTCATCATCTAAATATAATATCTTTCCTTTCTCCTGTATACTTCCCTCTGTCTCACATTTTCAACATCATCTTCTTCTCTCTAGGTGTTAAAAATGGGGTGAAGGGGGAGTCGGGTGCCAGTGACGATGAGCTGACGTCTGATATTCTCAGCCACTGCAGCAGTGCCAGCGAAACCACTTCTGTGGTGGAAGAGGGCACAGGTTAGTACATAAATGCAGATACTACACACTGTTAGAATATTATTTATCTTGGACAGTGACCATGTTACTTCTTGTGTGCAGCCTACCTTAGATATTTTCCTCTTCAACTGTTAATTTGTGCCAAACTCAGGGGCTGAGCAGGTTGATGAGCAGACCGCCCAGGAGGAGACAGAAGACAAACTCAAACAATGTATAGACAACCTGATGGATAAAAGGTGAGGCATTACTTTTAACCCACTTACTCTCAACAATAAAAGTAGGGAATGTCAAGAAAGAAAAAGCGAGAAGATAAATGCAAATTGTTATTGCAACCTTGTGTACCTTGCTAATTCCTTTATTTATATTGAATTTACGCCTAAATGGGGCATATTGTAACCTATTCTATCCTATATCTATCCTGTTAACCACACCTAGTTTTAATTTAATTTATTTATAACAATATTATACTTGTACATTCATTTATCAACATACAGTGCTGTAGATATGCTGTCATTTTCCAAAATTCTCATTTTAATTTCTACTCTTTGCACTTTGTGCTTAAGCTTAAAAAGTGATAGATTAAATACATTATAAAAAATATATTGTAATGGCAGACATTACAGAAAGTGATGTTGCTGAATATTTCCCCTTCTCTCTTTACTTTGCTCTCTCTCTCAGTGCCAAGACTCGGCTTGCCGCCCTCGAGTCGTTGCGACAGGCCTTCTCTTCCAGAGTACTGTACGACTTCCTGACAGAGAGACGCCTCACTGTTGGCGACTGCCTGGAAAGAAGCCTTAAAAAAGGTGAGAGATGGCAAGATAGAGAACTGGTTGCCTGACTGTAGTAGAAAGCATATCATTTCGTATGGGACTTTCTGTTTCTTGGGGTCGTACTACATTAAACTTCAGATGCAGTAATTGAGACCATAAATAATCCCTATTATTTCCCCTCCTGTTCTATCTGTGTGTCCAGGCAGTGGAGAGGAGCAGGCGGCGGCTGCCACACTATTTGCCCAGCTCTGTATCCAGCTTGGGAGTGGAGACGAGGCAGAGGAGGGCTTCAAGATGCTTCGCCCCATCCTCACTGCCATCCTGATTGACAACAGTGCCAGTATAGCAGCCCGCCAGAGTGTGAGTAATGACGTGAACCTTCTCTGATATTGTACCAGATTTAGGGTTTGGGATTAGCTACTATCTCTAGAAACCTTTAGGGGGAAAAAAGAAAATAACAGAAAAGGAAAGTATATGACATTTTCTTTGGTTGTAGTTTTTTTTAAATAATTTCATAATTCAGAGTTTACCAGCCTGTCAGGGTTGCAGTTATGACAGTTTATGCGTCATAACACCTTGGTCAACTTCTGTTTTGTGTCAACTGTGTCCATTTTGGAAACAAACAAAAAAACATAAAAGCACAGGGCCGTGTTTAGGGGACTTTTGAGGACCACTCCCACAGTGTGACATTACCAACAGCCATTACTGACTCTGGGATGGGAACTCGTATCATAGTCTTACTGTCCCGTAAAATAAAGAGTAATGTGTCTTTAAATACATAGTTTATTTTCTTAATTGTTGCTTAGCTGAAGTAGAAGCCACTTACGTGTTTCATGGTGGAGTTTGCAAACACAGAAGGAACAATGTAACTATGGTTGTCAAAGTGGATCTTAATATGCACAGGTAGAACAGGTTCTTTCTTAAATGACTGGATGTTAGCTAGCCTTACACTGTATAAGGAGTTGAGAGAGGAATTGCAGCGTCATTGTGTCTGTCCCTGTTGAATCACATGTTTGGTTAACTGAATTTCCTTGCAGTGTGCCAGAGCTCTGGGGATGTGCTGCTATGTGTCTGCTGCTGAGGACGGAGAGGTGAGAACATGGTGTTAAAGTGTTGCAGGGAAATATGTGCGTCTCCGTGAATCGTTTGAGTGTTGCTCTTAAGAGCAACACTCTACTAATGTTACACCTAACGTACAAACTAAAATATTAAGAAAATTAAGACCTAAGGCACTGAATACAAACGCGCTCTAAAACCTAGCGTTGTTTGAAAACCACCACTTAAAACCTGAGGGCTTCCTGAAGAGAAGAGGAGACAGAATTTCCCACATTTACGTTTTTTTTTTAGCCTTTGAAGCCAATAGAGGTTAAATAAAACATATGATATCGTAATCTTCTTCATTGTTTTTTTTATTTTTATGAAAAGCTGCTGTAACCTGCTTCAGTGTCGCTCCCCTTGTCGTCAGCCATTGTCTGAAACACTGCTTTAAAAACATTTTTTGCAGGCTAAGAGCTCCAACAAACAAACTTAATTTCCCATAATGCATTTTGCCTTAGCTGTATTTCAGAAAATCACAATGTATTTCATCAGTTCATGTCGTGAAAATGTTGACATTTTGGATGAGATGTACAGCTCATCTGGCTCTCAGGGAAGAAGAACACAAACGTTTCACCTGGTCTAAGCAACAAAAACCCTGTAAAATCCTCTAGACAAAACCTTATCAAATGAGGGTCAACTCAACAATAGCTGAATTAATCATTGTGCAGTTAGTTTCTCTTTCTCATTCCTCATTAAATGTTTTTTTCTCTCCCCCCCGACATTGCTGCTGAACCCTCAACAGGACTTGATCAAGTCACTGGCCCTCCTGGAGAGCATATTCATGTCTTCCTACCCCAACAGAGAGGGGACGCTGCCCACTCCTAAACCTGGGAGTGCGGGTCTTCACGGTGCTGCTCTGCAGGCCTGGTCACTGCTGGTCACCCTGTGTCCTGCTTCTAGACTGACGGTGCTGCTCGACCTGTGAGTGCAACAAACTCAGTATTCACAATGACGGCTCTAATCTGAGTTAATGTCCAAAGGTGTAAAATTGTTTAAGTGGTCTCATTCACAAGAAAATGTTGCAACAGCAAACTAATTTCACATTAGCAGTTTAGCATCACTTAAGCCCCTTTTCTACTGTTCAAAACAGTCACTAACACCTGGCTGTTGTCCCAGGGAATGGATGCGACTGGCATTCACTCCCGGGTCAAATGACTCTGCACTAGACATGGGCTTTAATCTGGTCCTGCCCTGATCTGCAGTGATCGAAACAAGACACCCGGGTGAACATGCTAATTTGGCAAGACAGAGCGAGAAAGCCCCTCAGTTTTCGTTGCGTTTGTGGTAATAAATTTAAATATGTGTTTCAACACCTGTTTGTATGCGGTATTTCCTGTCAATATTAGCAGAGTCCACCTGTTGGAAAAAGATAACTTTAGTACACTAGCAGTTAAGTATTTCTGGTATTTATGACCATCTGCTGTGTACAAGCAGAATGTGAACTTGAAATGAGAGAAACTCTCCTCTTCTCTCTTCTTGTTTTTTACTCTCACTACAGTCTCACTTCCACTCATTTCTGTTAACCTTTATGGGCATGACATTTCGAACAATGTTGTAACTAACAGTTATTCTCTCGCTCCATTTTCTTACTCGCAGTCACCTCCCCAAACTGCAGGCGTGTCTGCAGAGCAATGACGTCAACTACAGGATCGCAGTGGGAGAGACCATCGCCCTTCTGGTGGAGCTGGGCCGAGAAATAGATGAGGTAAACATATAGACAGTTCTGTACCTGTTGCAGCAGGCACGCAAATGCAAGTTTGCATAAACTAAATGTTGGACACATACACAGTCTATTAAATAAAGGGCAAGAAGGGAAGCTCTTAATCTGGTGAAGCTGAAGCTAAAAGTGTTCTAATTCTTTTCCCATGACACCCATACATATTTATGGTTTAACAATATCTCTGTTAGTGTTATATTACTGTATATAATGTTACATTACTGTACCACAGTTTTTCACTGATATGTGTGTGTGTGTGTAGGAATTTGAGGTGAAGGACAGTGAAAGTCTGTGTGAATCTCTGAAGAGTTTAGCAACAGACGGCAACAAACACCGAGCCAAGAACGACAGGAGAAAACAACGCTCCATCTTCAGAGAGGTTTTACATTATATAGAGGTTTGTTTTAAAGACGCAAAGATTATATTTGTTACTAATGAATGATGTCACTTGTTTGGCTTTAATTTTGTGATGCCCCTTTTCTTCTCGGGCAGAGCGAGGACTTCACAGAGGAGAAGATCAGGTTTGGAGTGGAGAGCATTTACATCGACGGCTGGATGAGGAAACATATCTATGATGCCTTCAAAGAGATCCTGGAGTCTGGAGTCAGACACCACCTACAGGTCAGGAAACACACTGATGTAAAAGAGGGGTCTGCCTGTTTTGTGTCTCTAGCATCTGGTCGATTGTTTCATGTGATTGCTATTGTGCTACATATGTTTTGTGTTATTTTCATTGATTGATAGTTTGACACACTTCTGCTTTCACATCTGGATTGGACACCACTAAAATTTTGAGCAGGAAGGCTGCAGAGAATGTGACTGCAGAGCCAACAGCCTGAGGTCACAGGAATGTTTCAAAACCCTAATTTTATTTCTAGATGTTTTGGCTTTTTTGTCCACATGTAATTTCTGTTTTAGTTCAGGGATAACAGATCATTCACACATCACCCCTCAGGGGGAAGATGTTTTCTGTTTTCAGTGTTTGTGTAAAGAGGAAAAAGAGTTCAGTTTTTTCATTTTGCAACTTAAGAAAACACATGAAAATAGAAAAAAACTAAAGCAAATTCATAAAACATCTCTATCGATTTGTCCACACATGAGTTGCAAATACAAACAACACAACCAAATACAGAAAGCATTCAACAACAAGCACACTCCAGCCGGGTTCATCATCTTTTGTGTCCCCTGGAAACACCTGTTTTCGTCTGTTTTGTTAGTTGCAGTGTCTTTTTGTATTCGGTTGGGTGTGTTTTTAAATGTGCATGTTTTTTATACCACCTCACCAGCGACATCTAGTGGCGGGAGGCATTATGTTTTCGAGTGTATGTCCCATTCTTGTGAACACGATATCTCAAGAAGGCCCTGAGGGAATTTCTTCATATTTGTTACAAACGTTACACATAGACTCAAAGACCAGATTAGACATTTTTCGAGGTCAAGGTCACTGTGACTTCACTTTCTTGTCAATGTGATATATCAGGAATACCCATTGGGAATTTCATTACATCTGGCACAAACATTCACTTGGACTCAAGGATGACCTTATTACAATTTGGAGGTCAAAGGTCAAGCCCACTGCGACCTCAGATATCCTTTTTATGCTCTTGGAACGTGTTAACTTCAAGTCTTGAGAGATTCCTTAAAACATTAACTCATTACATTTTGGGCAGTCAAAGGTCATGGTGGCCTCACAAAACAAGTTGTTGGCCCCTTGAACATTATGTCTATTATATATCTGCATTTAGGGAATTTCTTCAAATTAGCGGAGGCATACACACAGTAATTCCAGTCTCATGTTTCACTGTGTTCTTAACCTCTGTTATTTTTATAAGTCTACTGGAACCTTGTAATTATTTTTCAGATTTCTGTTTCGTCAACATTGCGCTATGGTTAGTGTTAGTGTAGGGTTATACAGTGTGTTTTCGCCTTTTCATTTTTTAAATTATATTTATATCAATTTTAATAAACACCCGTTTTGCTTGAGAGCATTGTGAGCATGCTGTTGGTAGCTCTTTTGCCAAATGATTTTTTGACTGAAAGATTTGACCAATAACGGCTCATTAAATAGGAAACCTTGTTTATGTCCATAAATTATGTTCGTAATGTGCGTTTATGTTTTTTTTTTTTTTTTGGTGCAGTTCAACCCACTACTTAGAGACATCTTTGGCCTTGGCGCCCCCCTCATCCTGGACCCTGCTGTCAAAGGCAACAAGATCTCAAGATTTGAGAAGGTAACAGCCTCTATTTTGTTGTTGAATCTCAACTTGCCCATTAGGACAATCCAACTTTATGTATTATTACATTTTTATGCCTCCGTGCCAGCCAGTGTTTGTGTTGTCTGTACGTTTGTCCATACGTATGTACATCTGTACGTACCCCCATCAGACTGAGTCGGTGAGGTACTCGTAATGAGTGAATGAATAAGTTAGTTATTGAGTGAATGACAAAGACAATGTTTGCATGGACACTAATATTCAGATTTTATCTGATTAAATATATAGTCTGAATAAGACACTGGCATGTAAACAGCATATTAATACTGTAATGCTGTAGTAATTGATCAGAGCCATGAATCCTGTATCTATATTTAGGCACACACA
Organism: Hippoglossus hippoglossus; assembly: GCF_009819705.1. Classification (NCBI taxonomy): domain Eukaryota; kingdom Metazoa; phylum Chordata; class Actinopteri; order Pleuronectiformes; family Pleuronectidae; genus Hippoglossus; species Hippoglossus hippoglossus. Next base: position 10,287,361 of record NC_047157.1, read on the forward strand.
CAGGCAGATGTAATGCACAATTAGATTTATTGAATGATAGGAAAAATGTGCATTATATAACATGCACGAGGAGGGTGGGGGGTTTGTTTTTTTGGGGGGGGGGTTGATGGGACTCAAGACAGACCTCCGCCCCATTCTCTCTTCTTGGGCTGACTCTCCCTTTTCTCCTTCAAGAGTTCACAGTCAGTGCGCGTGGTCTCCTCATCCACCTTCTTCTTCCTCATCCATCTACCTGGGGGCAGCGTCCTCTGCCGAACCACGCACAGCTCTTGAGCTTGTTTTATTTTAGAACCAGCAAAGTCAGGCAGTCAATATGAGCTTTTGTCCAAGTGCTGTGTTTGCCTCTTTTAGAGCCTCTCTGCTGGTCTCTCTGTTCGAGCGAAAAAACCTGGAGGTCAGGCTGCACCAGTAAGAGTACTGGTGCAGCCTGACCTCCAGGTTTTCGCACCCGGTTCTTAACTCTGCAGCTGCTGGTGTTTGACAGCGAGCATCACCAGACAGTCTATGTGAGCCTTGCTACAATGCTGCCTCTTCTTCCTCATTTTGATGAGGAGCTCATGGCTTAGAAACAACCTCAACCAGAGGGAGAGGAAGGAGCCAAATGTATAAAGAGAAAGAACAGCTGGGGGTGCAAATTACAAACCAACCTTTGTCCTGTGCACCATGCTCTGAGCATTAAAGTGTGACAATACTGTAGGAGATTTGTGTCCAGATCCTCGTTGTCAGAGTGGGATGCAGAAGTGCCACAACAAAACACTCCTCAGCAGAGAGCCACATGTTAACCAGAGCCAGCAACACAAATCCATATGTACTCTATGATAACCGAAAAGAGTGCATCAACTCAACAAACGCTATGACAATGTATTTCAGCTTTAGATAATACACTATTGAAACAGGGAAAATCAGGTTGGCTAAAAGGGTTAGGTAGTTGTGTGACTATAACCTGAGAAGAATAGAAATGTGATACTCATGTCTTTTCTCTTATTCTTCAACAGCATCTTTTCAACTCCGCTGCCTTCAAGGCCAGGACAAAACAGAGGAGCAAAGTCAGGGACAAACGGGCTGACGTCATGTGAGAGACGGACGAGGACGGAGCGAAGGGACGAGTAAGCGAGGAAATTTCCGGGCTGTACTGAGACGGATACAAAATGATGCCTTCGACGTTTCAGCTGTCAGACACACTCAGCAATCCCTGGACAGGGCTTTTTCCACATGTGCTTTTCACCTGCAACTTAACTCTACTGATTCAAGATGGCCACCATTTAATCTTCTTTTGATGAGGAGTGGCTTTACAGTTTACAGTATTTTCTACGTAACAGTCCTGATGTTGCATCAATAATTAAACTCATTTCAAGCAGGATAAAAACATCTCGACTTCACAGAAGACTAAATGTTCTGTGAACACATTTACTGGGATCCTCAGAAATGTCTTTTAACAATGAAGACAGGGAAAGTGAAGTATTTTGTCTCCCTGTGAGAGTCAGACATTTTGAAGCTTTATGGTACATTTCAGATCTTTGGAACAGTCACTGAAAAGCCTCCTTGGTGCTGATGAGTATTGTTTTTGATGCTCAGCTCTTGCTGCTGCCCTGGGGTTTGGCTCGTCAGTCAAATCTTTTTTTAATCCTCATTTCTGCTGCCTTTTCCTGGACGTAACGAGTCCTGGTTGAATTTTTGCGTTTGAACTTCTATAGTTAATTAAAAACCAAAAAGAGCCATGGAAATATTCTGACAAAAATATTTTTCTTCGATGGGCTAAATTATTCCTCGCTAACACCCAAATTCGTCCTCTCTCCTCTTTTACACTCAGTCACTACTTCAGCTGCCAAACCAGAAACTGACGTTAGAAACAGTGCAACTCAGAAGAAAAAGTGTGTGGTGTGAGTTTTATTTTAATTAAGATCATTGGGTAAAAAAAAAAGGAAGAGATGCCTAATTAAAAAAGTGAATCAATGGGCTAATATTGTCATCTTTTTAATTCATATTTTTGAGAGGAAAAATACATTTTAACCATTTTTGGTGGATAATGGTATTTTACTTTCTAATTTATTAAAGGAACTGTGTGATTTTTAAGAACTGTTTACAGACACAATTATGGGAAGAATATTCTATTTTTGTTTTCATTGTATTTTAATGCAGGTTTGGAGGGTCATACAATCTATCCATGTGTATGTAATGCACATATACTGTACATAGGGGCTCATGAGGAGATGTCTACTTGAATCATTGGATGCATTTGAATGATTTTCCCTCTTGATGGGCAGTGAACCCATTTACATACAGGCCACTATAACCGGAGCTGCTGATCAGAAGAGTTTGGTGGAGTTGCTGTTTTTAGCAGTGGTCAGGTTAGCATCCACAAATCATCCATTATAATGTTTAAATTGAAATGACACAACTAACAGCTGCCTGGATGTTTCTGTACCGTGTTGAATATTTCATCTGTTTGACTCCTGTACTACAGCCTCTCCAAACGGTCTCATCAGTAGTTCTGGTGTTGAGGCTCAAGGGATCATGGATCAATAGAAAATAAAAGACTATGTGAACACTTTCTTTGTCTTTTGTGATTTTCAAGAGGTTTTCGTTGTGTTTCGTTCCCTGGAAATGATATATTTGTGGAATGAATGTCTATACACTGTGAAGTTAATGGTGTTGCTTTAGAAAGTAAACAGATGTTACCACTCTGATAACCTGAATAAGTGGTTCATGTTATAGCCTGAGACAGATCACACGATAAACTGAGATTTTGCTGCTTAAAAGATTTAAAATGTATGATAAAACATTAAAAACCGAAAGATTTACTTCTGTTTAACAGTGGTAGGAAAGTCAAAAGTATTACTGTACACGTTTTCCTCACATTAGTTGAATATATCCATTTACTGAGATTATTCACTTCTTTGTGATGTTTTAGAGGGAAACTCATTTGTGTTTAACCACTGTTTTAGTCTCTTGCCTCTACAATTAATCATGTCAGTGTCCATCAGATTTGTTTTGTAACATATGTAAAGTAGTTAGAAAAATAGCTCTTTTGTCAAGTTACAGCAGAAACAAAAAATTATCAATTGGTATTTGTATTTCATGGTATTGGTGCTTGTATTGAACACTAGTGAATGTAATGTTGGAGCAAATAATCCCCCCCCCCCCACCCCCACACACACACACATTGTTTACATAACAGCTTTGTCATTTAGTCGAAACACCAGTGTTGTTGAATGGTTGTCTGTCATACGTGTTTGTAAATATTTGTTATATTAGATTATGAAATGCGTATAATAATTAAGACTGCCCCATGTGGAGAATAAGTTTATATTGAAAATGTAATTTTGCATATTAGTGTCCTCTGCACATTACCCGTATTATACGTCTTATTTTGATTTCACGACTATTTATAATTAAATTTATACCTGCATACCTTTCTATATGCATACTATATTGCATACTATTTTGAATTTAAACCTATAAAGTATATACAACTTTCTACAATTGTACTATATAAAATATTCAGTTCTTAGTTTACTACATTTATATACTGTATAAAATACATATACATTCCCAATATCTCCTTATTCTTATGTACAAACAGTTTTTTACATGCTCGTGCAATCATCCTATACCTCTGCACTTTGCTCACTAACTTTTTTATACAAACCACTTCTACAGTGAAATATGTATATTATGTACATATTCTGCATTTTTTAATTTAATCCTTTTATTTTTATTTTATGTTTTTATTCTGTGTCTATCTCATTCTGACTTGCCTGCTGCTGAAATAACAGATTTTCCCCTGTGTGTGGATCAATACAGTTTTATCCTGTCTTATCTTAAGCCCACAGAAGAAAACATGTATTTGAAAATAAGCCTCATAATTAGTGTCAATATTAGAAATATTATCCAGTTGAAAATGTAAACAAATCTAAGATAAGCGCCTGAGTGACTCTCTGCTGCCCCCCTGAGGTCACTGTGGTGCAGTGCGCCCCTGCAGCCTGCAGCACAGTGGTATGGTCCGTTCATGAAGTCAACATGGAGGCTGCTTCAGCAGAAACACTGAGGTGAACTGTTCAGTCCAGACTAATGGAGGCGACGGAGCTGAGTCCATGAAGTGACCTGCTGCTGGGAACCCACATAGTCACGTGATGCAACCGTCTCTGCTGCTGCTCCCGGTAGTGAGTTAGTGTGTTCACGTGCACTGACAGCGCGTGTGTGTGTGTGAGTGAGTGTTTTTGAGTGTGTGTGTGCTGCAGTTCCAGTACTGGAGGTTCGTGCGTGTGCGTGCAGACAGGAATGGAGGCCCGTGAAGTCAGCGGGGTGTACACAGAGGTCAGCGGCCTCCCTGCGCCTCTTTCTGCCCATGTGAGAGAGGAGCAGCTCCCGGAGCTCCGGGTCTACGCCGTGACTGCTGGTGAGCTGCTCACACACACACACACACACACACACATTAAGACTTTAAGACTTTAAAACTCGTGAAAAGTAAGAGAGCCATCATGTCACACACTGGGGGATATAGAGTGACGTAAATGTCATGTTTGTTCCAGTAGTAGTTCAGATACCCTGCTCAGAACCACAGAGCTGAACTGAGCCTCACTGAGCTCTGGACTCCTGGTCCTCCTCCTCCAGAGTCAGCAGGTGGATCTCACAGGAAGTTAAAGAGACCCTCGCCCAATGAGAGTTTAATGAGGCGGTCTGAGAGTGACTCTGACCTCCAGCATGTCTCTGGGCGCCATGGAAACCTGCTGCTCAGAGGCGCTCTGCTACTGACACCACTGATCATGTCCTAAAGGTTTAACAAGGTTTACACAGCAAGGCCATCTGCTCCCCTGCTGGGATACCATCCACACTGTTTACTGCTTTGGATTGTGAGGTCAGACGAGAGGGGGGGGGGGGCGCACTCATGTCCTGTTCATTACACCAGTTACCACTGATTGAAGTATAAAGTTTAAATGGACCTGGTGGGATTCAGCTTCAACTTTTTCAGCAGATTATATGAGGCACATTGTAAAAAAAACTGGGGCTTTTGAGGCTGAAGAAAAAATATATATGAAACAATTTTGAGAACAGTGTAATAATGAAATACTGGGCTTTTTTTTTTTTACATAATTACATCAAATTAAACAATTTTCAAAGGATTGGTTAAAGCAACACTATGCAACGTTTTTACCTAAAAATAGTAGCTTCAAAAATAGTTTGATGGTTCACCAGGGCTGTCACTTTAATTTTAAATTCAAACATTAATTCGCACATGAGTGGAGAAGTTAACATTTGAACTGTAATGACCTGAATATACAGTCTAGAAGCACAACAGACGTCGGATGTAGTTTGCCTTGTGATCCAGCAGAGGGAGCTCACTATCATTAAAGTAAACCAGTCATGTTTTTGTTGTTTTGCTACAAACATGGAAGACACTGGCAAGTAAAGCCGCCCTGAGTAGACAATCACGACACCAAAGCATCTGAGAGGCTGCGTGTGGAAGTATTATGGGTTCTACTCTGTCTCTGCAGGTTCACCTGATAGACACCAATGTGATCAACATGGAGCCCAACATAATTAATTACCACATGTGACTGCAGAGGGTGCTGTTGCTCTAAAATTGACACAGTGTTTCTTTAATATCAACAGAGTTGCCGTAAAGTGACGTCTAAGAGCGGATAATTTTAAGCTAAAGCAATGAATGACAAGTCATATTAAAGATAAAAGTGGTAAAAGTTAATTATTTGTAGTAATAACTTCAATGCAGAAGATTTATTGTGTAACTAATCCCTGTGTCTGCATTCAGAGTGGAGTCAGAGCGACCTGGTCCGATGCTCCAGACTTCGCTACTCTCAGCAGTGGACAGTGATCGCAGACGTCAACGATCAGAAGAGCATCAGGGCTGTCCTCCCTCCTGGGTCCTGTGCACCAGTGTCTGGAGAGTGAGTTCTGTCCTAACTTAAAAAACGCAGGACCAATTTCAAGTGTTAGAAATATGTAATTGGCAAAAGAATCTATTGGCGCTTTTGGAATCTGAGCTGAAAATCTTTTTACTTGTCCCCTCTGTGCAGTGATGTGCAGTGAACAGAGCACACTCCAGGCTACACTTAGATATCAGATATCAGTGATGTTGGGTGTGGACAGAGATTAAACTTTTAACCAGAGGGGGCAGTAAAATACCACTTTTCAGCCTGGTGTTGTGCTTTCACTGAAGCCAAACTGATCTGAATAGTTTGAACTAAACAGAGTTTTTACCTCTCTCCTGTCCTTCAGGTTACTGAGTGGACGCTCTCCCATTCAAGACCTGAGGGCGGTTGTCAGAGAGACCAGTGGTCACCAGCTCCTTGAGGTGAGAAGAGTGGATGGGAACACGCCCTGTGAGAGTGGTGTGTGTGAACATGTGGACAGACTGCTGTTTTGTTGTTACTGTTAGATCTGGGACTCCAACGGCCTCAGGAAATGCCTCAACCTGACTGCCCTCAACAAACATGGCCGAATATATGACGATGGTGAGACGTGTTTTTGTAAATGATTTGTTTTGTGCCCTTATTTGTTAGTGTTCATGTATATGATTACACAAATATTCATGTCAATGTGTGTGTGTGTGTGTTTCCAGCTCAGTTTGGGTGTATGTCATGGTCGGAGTGTGAGAACCATCTGCTGTATGTCGCTGAGAGGAGCAAGAACACATCATCAGAAACATGTGATGGGGAATCTGCATGTGGGAAGGTATCTCACACACACACATATACACGACAGAAGCATTGAACGTTTTGTAGAATACATGTTTGTTGACATGTCTCACATTCATCTCATGTCTGTTATCTGTTACACAGGACAGGAGTGTGTACTGTGAGGACTGGGGCGAGGCTCTGACCAACAAGAGCAGCCCAGTGATTTGTGTGGTGAACTTGCAGAGCGGCACCGTCACTGTGCTGCAGGGCGTACCGCCGGATGTCTCTCCTGGACAGGTGAGGAGGGCGAAGAGATTTACACTTCCTCATCTTCTGACCCAGAGAGGATTCATTTGGACTGTAATTAATCTCTCTCTCTCTCTCTCTCTCTCTCTCTCTCTCTCTCTCTCTCTCTCTCTCTCCCTCTCTCCCTCTCTCTCTCCCCAGGCTCTGTGGGCTCCCGGGAGTCAGTCTGTGGTTTTTGTCGGTTGGTACCACGAACCCTTCAGACTCGGCCTGAAGTTCTGTTCCAACCGCAGGTGAATTTATTATTATTATTATTGTTGTTGTTATTATTATTATATGTACATCATTCTTAATCATAACTGAAGAGGAACAAACTTTTCAAGCAAGCAACTGCTTGACCCAGTTTTTGGGTCTAGCAGGCCTCTAACTACCAAATGTAACTATTTACCTCTTCTTCACTGTATGTCTGCTTCTTTTTAAACTGTGTTTCAGGTCTGCGTTATTCAAGTTAGACCTGGATGGACACTGTGGTGAGGATGTTGCCTTTGTCCCTTTTGTTGATGAATGAATGAACTCACTAATGAAACCTCAGTTAATCGGTTCCCTGTACGTCCTCATCCCTCCACTCCAGAGTGTCTGTCAGGGGACAACCTGTCAGTGTCCTGTCCGAGGCTGAGCCCAGACGGGTCCACGCTGATCTACCTGCAGGGACGAGTGTTTGGTCCTCACAACCAGTGCCACAGTCTGCAACAGGTACTGTGTGTGTGAGTGAGTGGGTGTGAGAGTGCGTGTGCATGCATGTGTGTGTGTGTTTCTTGTAACAACAGTTAAACAGTGACTGTTAATCCTTCACAGCTGGACCTGAAGAGCAGGAAGACATCCACACTGTTGGATGTTGTCCACAGACCACAGACCGGTAGGTCACATGTACAAATATCCAGTGTTGTGGCTCATGGCTGAGTCTAATAACAGTGTTGCTCCATGAGTCAATTCTGCAGATGGAGCAGTTTATACGTTATTATCAAACCCTTATGACAAAGAATAGAGGCTTGATATTTTGACTTCCATTCATTGTGTAAACTTCACTGTAAACTTTATTGTAGAACTTGAAAATAAATCAAAATGAAATTATAGAAAATAAACATTTTAAAAATATGTAAACACAACTGAACATCTTTTCTGCATAGTCTATTGTGTAAAATACAAGTTTTCATTTGTGTGTTCATATTGAACACTGATATTCAAATGTCTGTGAAAGCTCATACTGACAAATCGTTTCAGCAAACTGATTATTCAGTCAGACTCTATATTTGAACACATGTTCATGTTTCCCAGAGGATGTATCTTACTGATGTTACTGATCCCTTGATCTTACATCGAGCACCACCATGACAGTTTTGGTTTTGACTTTGTTGATATGTTTGCACAATAGATAGAATAGATAATAATTTACTCAGAGAAGTTCATTGGACTCTACCATTATTTATAATGCTGGTATTCCTTGAATGAGCTGAAGTTCGCGGAAGAGAGCTGCTCAGTGATGGAGAGAATGATAGAGCCTGTTGGAAGACCAGAGCTGAAATTCAAATGATCTAAACTCACAGGTGAATATTTCTCTCCTTGTCCGTGTGTGTTTCAGGCGAGTTTGCAGGAGTATATGAGTCTCTGGCGTCCTGCTGCTGGTCTGCAGACAGTCAGCGAGTGGTGTTCAGCAGCGCCTGCAGGAACTGGAAGGTAACAATGTTTTAAAGGATTAGTTTGACTTTTTAGGAAATATGCTCTTTTAGAACTTGGAGGAAATTTGCTCATAACATTGGTTCAACACTGAACAAAGCCAGGCTTGCTGTTCCCTTTGTATTCCAGGCTTTATGCTAAGCTAAGCTAATCACCCGCTGGCTGAAGCTTCATAATCAATACATAGATGTGAGAGTGATATCCGTCCTCTCATCCAACCAGAGAGCAAATCAGTGTATTTCTTAAAATATCTCATCATCTTTGTGTATTTGTTCTTATTGTGGAATTATCATGTCGACGCACACACACTCGTTCACTCGCTCCTCGTCTCTCTCAGGATCTCTTCATGGTCGACAGAAGAACGAGAAAAGTCTCCTCCCTCTCTGATAGTAAGAGTCCATCCTCTCCTACACCTCCTCCACCTCCTCCTCGTCTCTCTTCTCTGTCCACATTTCCATCTCTTCTTTCCCCTCCTCCTCCCCCCTCTCCTCTCCTTCCCCCTCCTCCCTCCCCTTGTTGGTCTCCCAATCCACCCCCATCTCCTGCTCTTACTACTCCTCCTCCTCCTCCTGCTGTTCCTCTTTCCCCTCTTTTTTCAACTCCCTCTTTTCCTTTTGGTCCAGTTCCTCACCCTCCCTCTGACACTGACCTTCCTCCGCCTCCTTCTCCTCCTCTTCCTCCCCTCCCTCCTCTTCCTCCTCCTCCTCCTCTTCTCCCTCGTCATCAGGAACACAAGAGTGAACTGAAAGGTATGACGAGACCAACAGGCTTAAGGTCGCCATCAGCATCCTGTTGGAAAATTTCAAAATAAAAGAAAAGGTTGCTGAAATGTGCACTGAGATGTTGCTAGTGGTTAAGATTTGTGTATTCTGAAACATATTTTACTTGAGCTTGAGACCATTCAACCATTCAAATAAAAAAATTTAATTTCAATAGAAATTGCTCTTCATCTACATCTGTGATTTGGATATTTGTGTGCTTCACATTAAATATTATTTAAACACTTCATTATTCACTATTGAGACCTTTATCTCTGTAAATGATCCTGCTCTTATCATTTTTCTCTCCTGTTGTTCTTCATCACTTCATATACTTTATTGTTGTCTCTCTGTTTTGCTCTCCGTCCTCTGCAGGTCTCTCTGATGTTTCCAGAGTTTATGGCAGCTGGAAGCTGCTGACAGTCCAGAGGGACATGATGATCATCTGCTGCTCCAGCCCCAATACACCACCCACTCTGGTCAGACCACACACGCACGCACGCATGCACGCACGCGCGCACACACAGGCACCACCAATTGATATGGTTGAATAATATATACCACTTTGTTTTATAAAACATCAAGAAATAAAATGAGAAATTGGTTACATAAAAAAATAGAATGGCCCGCAGTAGAGTGTATACCTCTGCCGAAGCCCAACAGTCCCCTTATTCGACCACAATCAAACGTGTGTGTGTGTGTGTGTGTGTGTGTGTGTGTGTGTGTGTGTGTGTGTGTGTGTGTGTGTGTGTGTGTGTGTGTGTGTGTGTGTGTGTGTGTGTGTGTGTGTGTGTGTGTGTGTGTGTGTGTGTGTGTGTGTGTCTGTGTGTGTCTGTGTACAGAGGGTGGGTTTCCTTCCCTCAGCAGGTGAAGCTGTGACCTGGCGAACCCTGCAGCCGCCCGTCATTACTTTTGATTTCCCTTGGACAATTCTTGATGTCACACCTGCACCTGAGGAGGAAAACACAAACTACTGTGAGCTCTCAGTCACTTCTTTGATAATAAGACTCAGTCCGACGTTTAGCTCTATTCTTACTTTCTCTCTCTCTGTCACCTCAGCGGGTCTAGACTTTGGTGCTGTCCTGGTTAAACCGTCTCATCCCCTGAATGAGGCCAGTTTACCTCTGGTCGTCTTCATCCATGGTTTGTCCAAACATGGTTTTTACTGTGAGGATGTTGTGTTTCTGTATTTCTGCTTACTGGAAAGAAACATAGTAAAACACACTACTATAACAGTTTTGTCTATTTGCTCCTCCAGGTGGCCCTCACTCCCAGTTCCCTGCAGAGTGGAACTGCACCACAGCTGGACTGGTTAAACTTGGCTTTGCTGTGCTCATGGGTGAGATTCCTGTTTCTCTCAGCTGTATGCACGCAGGTCACTTAAAGAACGAGTTAGTCATTCTGGGAAACAGGCCTGTTTGCTTTATCACTGTGAGTTAGATGAGAACAGTGATACTGATTAAAGTTAAATATCAAGCTACAGCCAGGAGCTGGTTCACACATAAAAACTGAACACAAAGGAAAACTGCTAGTCTGACTCTGTTCAGGGTAAAAAATGAAATAAATAAATAAATACATTTTAATTGAAAATAGATTTTTTTTCTACATATGATAAGATTAGATAAGATTATCCTTTATTACTCCCACAATGGGCAAGATTACAGCCGCAAGGGGAGTCAGAAATTCTGTTTGATTTCTTAAATTCTTTTTAAATACTTGTAAAAGGAAAAACATTTGTCGTTCTATTTTTTTCCATTTATTTTCTTTGAATTTTACACTCGCACACAGTTAGACAAGATGTTTTTTTGTGCGAGGGTCGATGAAAACCCTTTTTAATCCAGCTGGCCTTTTTAAAGAAACACAAACCATTTGGTAAAAGGTGAAAATACTGAACCTTTTAAATTCACATTCACAAAGATGTTGATGTTCCTGTCTGAAACACCATTCAGTTTTTGTTTAACAGTATCTTCCCTTCCTCTCTGTGTCTCTCTATCCAGTTAACTACCGGGGATCCACAGGATTTGGCCAGGACAACATTTTGTCCCTGATTGGTCACATTGGAAGTCAGGATGTAAAAGACGTGCAGGTACAAGCTGTTTCCACTGTTTTGATTCAGAGACCTGGATGATGTGCAGGTGCTGAAAAACCCCAAAGTGAAAAACATGAGAATCTCATAAATTGGTCAATAGGGAGGAAAAGGACAAATTGATGCCCATTTTTTTAGTCAGTCCTCCGTAAACCTCTCGGTATCACCTTGTAAATGATTTGTTGTCTTGGTGTGACTAACTGTCTTTTCCCAGAGGGCCGTGCTTACTGCGCTGCAGAGCGACCTGACCCTTGACCCCAAACGCTTGGCCGTGATTGGTGGCTCTCACGGGGGTTTCCTATCCTGTCACCTGGTTGGTCAGTACCCTGAGTTCTACAGAGCGTGTGCAGCCAGGAACCCTGTCATTAATGCTGCTACGTTATTGGGAACCAGTGACATAGTGGACTGGTGAGAGACGTGTATACAAACAACTCATCCACATGATGGACACAAGCTTTAGCTCCTTTGACTCTTCTCTCCCTGCCTCAAGGCGTTACACCAGTGTGGGGATCCAGTACTCGTATGACCAGATCCCCACTGCTGAGGCCCTGGCTCTCATGTTAGAGAAGTCACCCATCACACATGCTGCTCAGGTCAGACTCGTGCACACTTAAAATACAGCCTTTTAGTCATAATGTACAAATGACTAACATGTTCTCAAGCCAGAAGTTATTTCTATTCTGAATTTTATTTTCTCTTTAATTAACAAGACTATGAATCTTTAAAAGTTGATCTTAAAAGCTGCAGATATGCACAGAGCTCTGGTTATTATCCTGAAAGTTTCTAGAGGGGCAAAATGTGAGAACGCAAATGTTAGCCTCAGTAGCTCTGGACCTTTTCCAGAGCAACTGCGTCTAACATTTGCCCTTACTGGCCCACTAATAATATTTCAAGAAAATTGCCAGCGAGCAAGTTGATTACGTTTCTAACACGTGACTGATGCGAAACTGAAAACAACAAAAAGAATACAAAGTCTCTTTTCCAGAGTTTGTCTGAAAACGGCTGTGGGAAACAGGGAAATCAGAGGATCAGCTTCTCTCTGCAAGACGTTTTAATCCGGCCCCCAAGAATAATCACTCAGAAAAGCGCAACATAATTGACAATGTCGATCAGTGTAGTGCCTGATCAGAAATCAGTTTCACAAAGAAACTGTACTTGTATGTGTAACTGTGCCTTTGTACACTACATAATCTGTGTGTTTGTGTATGTGTGTAGATCAAGGCTCCAGTGCTGCTGATGCTGGGAGGCAGAGACAGGCGAGTGTCCCCTCATCAAGGTCTGGAGCTCTATAAAGCACTGAAGAGCAGATCTTCACCCGTCAGGTACAAAGTTCATCAGATAAAGAAAACATACAAGAGACCAACATTTAATTAAACTCCAGTATTCCTCTCACAAAGAAAAACATTATCAAAGCATTAAGACTATTAATTGTGATGAAGTCTGATTTGATCTGTGTGTACTGTTCTGTTCGTCTGTCTAGGCTGTTGTGGTTTGCAGAAGAGGGACATTCACTGTCCAGAGTGGACACACAGGCCAACTGCTTCCTCAACACGGTGCTGTGGTTGTACCAGCACCTCTGAAAACACACACACACACACACACACACACACACACACACACACACACACACACAATGCTGCTGAACATGAAGTTTACAGTAGATTACTATCACAGCAGTATTCAATCTTTCTGCCTTTTTAACAAAAAAACATCTACCTAATTTTGTAAAAACATGGCATGAAATAAAGAAAATCTTACAAACCTGTATTGCTACATCTATAAAAAGCGTCAAAAATGTCTCAAAATTTGTTTTATTATTTATTTATTTATTTTAACAATGAATAAACAAACAAATAAATCAACAAATGACTTGAACGCTGCTAAACCTAATGTGTTTTGTGGCTTGTGGTTTCTTCTTTTTCTACAAATATGATTGAACCTGATAAACATGGCTCATCATATACAGTAAATGTAACTTGCACATTGTCCAGTAGATGGCAGTCTCTACTTGTGGGATGAAGACGTAAAGAGAGTTTGTTGTGAGGATAGCCGACACCGGTGTCGATGGGGTGTCAACAAAACCATGTGATCTCTGCAGCGGAGTTATTACGTGATGTACAGCCTCTGTATATTTTGATGCAGAAAAACTAAGTAAACATACCTTAGCTAAGTAGATACATAGTCTGTCAGTGTCTTTCAAAATAATATAATTAAATCTAATAAAAGGATAGTGCTGTGGAGAATGTGTGTTTTCCAGCTAAAATACAAAGGAATAAAATATAAATAGATATTTAGTTTTTTTTACATATAAATGTTTGGTTTTCATAATTTTGATTGTGGACCAAACATCAGCCACAGCGCTGGTTGTCTGTTTATTCAAAGTTTATTAAAAAAGAAATCACAACAGTCACAAAAACTGCTCTTCAATCGGCCTTTGAATAAACGTGTGTAGCTGATAAGAAGAACAGTTCTTGAGATATACAAGTCACATACTGACAGAGCTTTCTGGAATCACTAGACAGAGGAAAAGTCACTGTTATTTACTGTATATGTCATTCTTTTTCATTTTCTAACACATACAGGTAGATGGAGGGTGAGGAGGGGAGGGGAGGGAAGAGGGTAAGGAGGGTAGGGGGTTAAGGTGTAAGGGAGTGGGGGGAGCTGGGATGAGGGGATGATTGACAGGGCAGAGGGAGAGAAAGGATGGGAGAGGAGATTAGGACGGTTTGAAGTTGAAGAGAAAACAGGGGAACCTCCTCCTCGTCGTCCCCTCATTCTCCTCCTTCTCTCTCTTCTTCCTTTCTTTCTTTTTCATCTTCTCCTCCTTCTTCCTTTCTTTCTTCTCCATCTTCTCCTCCTTCTCGCTCTTCTTCCTTTCTTTCTTCTCCTCTTTCTCCTTCTTGACCCTCTCCTTGTAGCTGTCAGTCTTCAAGGCCTGTTCCTGAAAACACAGAGACAACATAAGTTTCACTCTTTTCTTTTTCAAAGTCTGAATCAGAAACAAATCAACAATCCAATATTATTCAATCAGAATGAGTTGGTGTAACGTACCTGAAGCACAATGTTCTCCTGGATTGGGAGTTTTATGGCGTCCTCCAGCTTGATTTCCTTTTCTAGGGACTCCTCGTGCTCGGTGGACCTCCTTTCATCTAACTTCTCGACCATCTTCTTCCTCTCTTCTCCCCAGGAAATATTTTCCATGGTGATCTGCTTTTTGAGAGCAGCGTTTTCAGCCCTCAGCTTCTCCAGCTGTTGGTTTTCAGCCTCCAGGTCTTTCACCCGGGCATTTTCAGCCTTCAGCAAGCCATTTTCAGCCTCCAGTCGGCCGTTTAGTACCTCCAGCTCCTTCAGCCAGGCGTTTTCAGCCTCTAGCTCCTCCAGACGGGCGCTTTCAGCCTCAAGCTCCTTCAGACGGGCGTTTTCAGCCGCCAGCTCCTGGTTCTCCCTCTGCGAGTCCTGGAGGGCTCGGCGGAGCCTTTTCTTCATGCTGCACTTGTGTTGCTCATCTCCTGAGCTTTTGATCCTCTCCATGTCGATTAACAGGTGCTGCAGTGTAGCAAGAAGGTTTCTGTAGAGTACTTTCTTCTGTAGCTGTGTACAAAAGTTTTTGTAGAGTATTCTCTTGTCTTGTGATGGTCGAAAGTCACTGGAGAGAAGTTTCTCGTGTGTCTGACGTTGGCTCACGGTCGTCGTGTCTGGTTCCACTGACAAATGTTTCTCTTAAATAGGTGAGCTAATTTGCTATGATCTGTTTCATTCTACAACACTAGTATGACTTTGAAGTTGATCAAAGGAGGGTTCCTTTGATCAACTTCAAAGTCATACTTTAATCACAGATGAAGACCATAGACTGTATATATATATAAAATATATATAATATATACACTACCGTTCAAAAGTTTGGGGTCACTTAGAAATTTCCTTATTTTTCAAAGAAAAGCACAGTTTTTTTCAATGAAGATAACATTAAATTAATCAGAAATACACTCTATACATTGTTAATGTGGTAAATGACTATTCTAGGTGGAAACGTCTGATTTTTAATGAAATATCTACATAGGTGTATAGAGGCCCATTTCCAGCAACTATCACTCCAGTGTTCTAATGGTACATTGTGTTTGCTAATCGCCTTAGAAGACTAATGGATGATTAGAAAACCCTTGAAAACCCTTGTGCAATGATGTTAGCACAGCTGAAAACTGTTTTGCTGGTGAGAGAAGCTATAAAACTGGCCTTCCTTTGAGCTAGTTGAGTATCTGGAGCATCACATTTGTGGGTTCGATTATACTCTCAAAATGGCCAGAAAAAGAGAACTTTCATGTGAAACTCGCCAGTCTATTCTTGTTCTTAGAAATGAAGGCTGTTCCATGCGAGAAATTGCGAAGAAACTGAAAATTTCCTACAACGGTGTGTACTACTCCCTTCAGAGAACAGCACAAACGGGCTCTAACCAGAGTAGAAAGAGAAGTGGGAGGCCCCGGTGCACAACTCAGCAAGAAGACAAGTATATTAGAGTCTCTAGTTTGAGAAATAAACGCCTCACAGGTCCTCAACTGGCAGCTTCTTTAAATGGTACCCGCAAAACGCCAGTGTCAACGTCTACAGTGAAGAGGCGACTCTGGGATGCTGGCCTTCTAGGCAGAGTGGCAAAGAAAAAGCCATATCTGAGACTGGCCAATAAAAAGAAAAGATTGCTATGGGCAAAAGAACACAGACATTGGACAGAGGAAGATTGGAAAAAAGTGTTATGGACAGACGAATCAACGTTTGAGGTGTTTGGATCACACAGAAGAACATTTGTGAGACGCAGAACAGGTGAAAAGATGCTGGAAGAGTGCCTGACGCCATCTGTCAAGCATGGTGGAGGTAATGTGATGGTCTGGGGCTGCTTTGGTGCTGGTAAAGTGGGAGATTTGTACAAGGTAAAAGGGATTTTAAATAAGGAAGGCTATCACTCCATTTTGCAACGCCATGCCATACCCTGTGGACAGCGCTTGATTGGAGCCAATTTCCTCCTACAACAGGACAATGACCCAAAGCACACCTCCAAATTATGCAAGAACTATTTAGGGAAGAAGCAGGCAGCTGGTATGCTGTCTGTAATGGAGTGGCCAGCGCAGTCACCAGATCTCAACCCCATTGAGCTGTTGTGGGAGCAGCTTGACCGTATGGTACGCAAGAAGTGCCCATCAAGCCAATCCAACTTGTGGGAGGTGCTTCAGGAAGCGTGGGGTGACATTTCTACAGATTACCTCAACAAATTAACAGCTAGAATGCCAAAGGTCTGCAATGCTGTAATTGCTGCAAATGGAGCATTCTTTGACGAAAGCAAAGTTTGAAGAACAAAATTAATATTTCAAATAAAAATCATTATTTCTAACCTTGTCAATGTCTTGACTATATTTTCTATTCATTTTGCAACTCATTTGATAAATAAAAGTGTGAGTTTTCATGGAAAACACGAAATTGTCTGGGTGACCCCAAACTTTTGAACGGTAGTGTATATATATATATATATATATATAACTTAAATTTTGTGAACAGCTAGTGCAAATACAAATTCAACCTTTTATTATAGCAACTTCGTCACTGAGCAAATATGTATGTATGACTTTATAAAATATATTTTTAACTAAACAAATTGAACATGAGTTGCATCAGAGTGAATGCACAACATCAACTCACAGTGGTATTAAAGTCACACGGTGTAGGTATGACCCTCTTGATGGCTGCTTGCTTTTAAAATCTGAGTTACCAATTAGAAAACTCAAAGAGACTAAGAGTTCAGTGTTTCATGTAACTTAAACGACAACATTTCAAAAATGTGACATCTGAAGCCTTGTAACCACTCAGACCCACTTCAGAGCTGTAAACCCCCCCAAACCACTCGAAACCTAATCTGGAGCCTTTAGCTGAGGCTCTTGACCACCTACCTCACAGAGCTGCCCGTACACACAGTCTAATGTAGTGCTGACCTCTAAGCCAAGTTATTTATTCTCCCTTCAAAGTCTTGCAACATGACCATTATAGATTGTGAGTCTCTTCTGCTCAGTAACCCAACCCTCCATGTCAGGATGGTTTGCGATTTAGATCTTAAAGCTACCAGAGACAGCGAATGTACAGATATTCTTTTCTCAATAACGAGTACAGATGCTTGTGTTAAAAATGTCTCAAGTAATAAGTATAAGTAGTGATTCAACATCTTTAATCAAGTGAAAGTTCCCCAGTGACGGCCGTTTCTACTGGCTGTATCTGTGCAGAGCAAAATGAGACTCATGTCACATTAATATAGTTGAAAGACTATTTAACTTGAACCACTCTTGCTTCAAAAATAATAAAACAAACATCATATTAAAAACAGGGTTAAAGCGAAAAGATTTGTGAGCATGAAAAATTGTTCAGGGCGAAATGTGTTTAATGTATTGAATGAAGTATTATTCGTTTGAATGAGCCCAGGCAGGGATGGGGAACTTTTTGTTGCTGTGCTTCTATCAGTGATGTTGGCTGGTTCTTCACTTTCTTCTATGTTGTTCCTCCTTGTCACGGACACATGCACCATGCGTCCTCTGATGTGTCTTTAATGCCGAGTTACATCTGTTACTGATAGATACACAACAAACATTTGTCTCTTGTGTGTCATTGTGCATTTAGGTTGAAATATGTCTTAATGTCTTGGAAGGCGGAGCTTGATGATGCAAAATTTTAAAAAGTGATACTCCTAAAATGCATTAAAACAAAAGTAACGAGCCTCTTTTAAAGATGTAAGGAGTCAAAAGTATAGATATTTGTGTTGAAGGGTAGATAGTAAAAGTAAAAAGTAAAAAATCTACTCAAGTACAGTAACAAAGTATCTGTAAAAAGAACGAAAGAACGATAAAAGAGCTAAAATGTGAAGAGATCTGAGATGAGGAAAAGAGGTGAGACTGTAGCTGAGGAAAACAAAGCCTGTGTCTGTCAGTTCTCTGATGACCTCGTCGAGACGCCAGTGACCTTGAAGAGTCCCACTCTCATTTCCCAGACAACACAAGTGGGCATTACTGCAGTTGGTACTGATACAGAGGAAATGAACAGATGCAGATTTTAAAAAGATTAAATGTCCGAGATGAGACATGGAGGTGGTCTGATGGCTTCCAGGAGTTTCCTCTCAGCGCCCTGCTGTCCCAGACACAGCATCGGGATTAACTGCCCTCTCGCACCAACACTTTGCACCGTGGCCTTGACTGCAGCTGCCGCCTGATGAAGTCACTGGGCTGTGGGCGGTGGGTGAGGTCACCAATTTGAGAGATGGGCTGGAGGGAGGGGAGGGGATGGAGACTGTGTTGATGAGGAAGTGACAGACGAAGAAAAGAAGAGCGAGACAGAGGCGAGCGTTCCACAAAATGAATGAGCCAGATAGAAGGAGAAGTTCATAGCGTCCCTCTGTGGCATTCTGGCGTGTGTGGGCTGGGGCACAGAGATGAAGCATTGTTGAAAGCTGCAGACAGAGGAAAGACTCACGCTCATGCTGAGTGTATGTAGGTGGGAGACGGACAAAGAGAGGAAAGAGTTCAAGAGTCTTTTCTCACTCTGGGAAACAAAGAGCCTTTTGGAGTTGGTGTGTTTCCCCCGCTCCGACCGGTCTGCAGAGAGAGCAGGACAAAATGTGACATTTTAGCCTGAGGGAGGCGCCAGTGGGCAGCTTGTGGAACATGCAACACATAGAATTTTATTTCCCGTACAGGTGGAAAGTTTGTTGTTATCATCGGAAAGATGACCAAAGACAACAGGATTGATCCTCTATGGATATACAGCTGCTCACCTTACAACGACCGAAAACAAGGAGAAAGAGTTAGCCTGTCCAACGTTAACATAGACTGCAATGTCCACGTAGACTGCAAAAGCCACACAGAAAGGGACGGCATGGTCTACAGAGGACTTCCGTGTTGCTCAGGGATGAAAGGCCGCATTTATTAGCTGCGTGTGGAGGAGCCTTTGGAATGACACAGCCTAGTGGCGCCTCAATCAGTCCTGGCAGCCCCTGAATTGGGTCACAGTTCATGAAAGTTATGTCATCTCATGTCACAGCTAAACACTGGATATCTTGTTTGTTGAGATAATGTGTCAGACCATTTCTTGGCCAAGTAACTTCCTGGACTCCAGGTCAGGTTCAGGCTGCTCAGGCTATCTGTGTTTCCCTGCTTCCGGCCCTGATGCTGGACTATACTAACCATCTCCTGCCTGTAGCTTCATCTTTATGGAAACTTTGACCTCTAGTGGCACCATGGAGCTACTCTTTAAGAGTATGCAGTTTTTTCCTAATCTGAAGGATTAGAATCAACCTGCTGGAGTTTAATTTTGAGCAAAAAGTGAATGTGTCCTGTTTGAGGTCTAATGTTGGAAGGAGGACGGCCCTTGTTGGTGCTGGAGGACTCAAACCCTCAGCATAAAAAGCCCTGGCTGTAATCCTTGACTGAACGTAAATCTGCTGTGCGCCGCTTTACAGGAGGAAATGGGCCTTGAAGACCTCATCAAATTATGGGATTGAGAAAGTATTGTATTGTGCTGTTGGAGCCAACAGAATAAATGGATGGGTTTTGACATGACTTGAATTCTGGGATTAAAGGGCTGTTCACACTTTGTAATGGTAACTTCTCATCCAAGCCCCCGAGCCGTAATGTTCACCTGAGGACACAGAGCCTGTGCCAAGACCTTAGGTGTTGAATAGGAGTTTTATCTTTTTTGAAGAGGCAGTGTGTTTAAAGCCTGACTTCACATCATCCAATAAAACGTTTGCTCCTCGTTACGCTTTATCCCCGGTATGTGAACTCTCTTCCTGCCTTTTCTTTGTCTCCCTGTTTTTAACTCAAAACAATTTTTGTGTGTGTGTTTACAGCGTTTGTTAACAAGCCCGTGACCACAGGCTTTAATAGCATTTTACCATCTCCGTTTCACTTCAGCCTTTGACTGCAGAGGACTGTTTGAACAGTGAGGGCCCGGCTCAGGGAAGGAGGGGCGTGACCTTTTAATTTTCTTTTTGTCATTCTTCTCATTCTTTCTCTCTCTTATCGAATCCCTTTGTCCATCTTATTCATCTTATCCATCTTATCCATCTTTATGTGCGTTTGGGGTGGTGGGATTCACATAGTTTTACACTGCAGCTGGGGCTCTTTCTGCATCTATGTGAGGTGGACCAGTTGTCTAATGTAGTGAGGAAGGTGTGTTGGTGGCTGTGAGGTCACTATAAAGGCTTTGGTTTGGTCTGGTTACCTCCGACATAAACAGGGTTAAGATTCACTGAACGGATTTGGATGTAACTTGGTGGAATGTTGGTACGTGGGCCAAGAAAGACCAGGCACTGATATCTATGAGTGAGTGTAATGTGGTGCAGTTTGATTGAATCTAAGGGGACTGTTGGCCTCTGGTGGAGGTATGTGCTCTACTGAGTGCCATTCTAGTTCACATTTGTTTTCAAGTTAGATCAGTGGTCCTAAATGTTTTTCAGCATTTCCTCCTACATCAATCATTAACAATGATAGGGGAAACAACTAATAGAAAAGATTCCAAGATGAATTTTAGTGGAATAAAAGCATAAAAGCATCAGCATATTATATTAATGCTTCCCTGTCTAAATCACATTTACTCAACTTAGTTTTATTTCCATATGTAGAGCTTTGCACCAGTTTTTACCTGTTTCCACTAAAAATCCGATTGTTTCATTACTATTACTGTAATGCCAGAATAATTGTCTTGTTTAGGGAAAATACGCACTTTCATTCACCTAAGTGGAAACACTAAAGGTTTAAATTCTATAGCATAACAACTGTTTAATCTGGGCTGAGATTAAAAAGTTGGTGTATTAATTAAAAACAAAATTTGACAAAGTGCAATGGAAACAGATCAACAATGCATCACATACATGAAGCTGAACTTTTCCTTGTACATCACAGTGGGTGAAAAACACATTAATTCAAATTTTCTGGTAGAACTTTGGCTTCTAACAGACATAATAACTATAGATGGAGAGTGTCTGCAGTGGTGTGTCATGTTAAACTGCTGATATATTTCTCGTTATTGTTTTTTCGTTGTGTACATTGTCCACATGTTTTTATTAATGCCTTACTACACAACTTACTCCAGAGAAGGACGAGAGCCCGTTGTTGTTGTTTGCTCCTGTGGTTAAAGGGATGATGCAGGTGTCAATGACCTGCTGGTTGCAGAATCTGTGATAGGACAGTTTGTTTACATGCAACATTCCTGCCCCTGAATTCGCTGATATGAGACGTGAGTGTTCATCAGGGCCTTTATCTAGTGTAAATAATGAGATGGGCGGATGATGGAGGAGCAACAGTTCATTGAGTTCTTGATAGCATAATTTAAGGGAAACACCTATGGGTATTTGGTCTTTCAGTTTGTGAGTAGGACTTTCACGCTCAGATTTGTTCATGCTCTCACTCAAAACCCTGCACTCGCCCTCACATACACCCTGCTTGTGCTTAGATTTCCTTCACTTCAGCTTTATGCTCTTCTTCTTGAGTTTATGCTGCTTCTGTGGTCATGTGAAACGTCTGCTATTGGATTTCGCCTCTGCTCTCGGATCTTTTGTGCAATAAGTCGGACAAAATTGCCCAACCAATAGAATGCCAGGTGTAATGATAACGAATGAAATAGCCCCGCCCTCCTTGTGGATTGAGTGCAGTAAATCTAAGCACAAGCAGGGCATAATTAAATGCAAGCGCAGGGTTTTAAGAGAGAGTGTTAAAGAATCTGTACGTGAAAGTCCTGCTCTCAAACTGAAAGACCATGCTCTTCAATAAAGAGAGAGAGAAAACAAAAACATACACACCTGAATTTATACGCCTGGATTAGTTTACCAGTCCTGTCTGAAAAGGTAACGACAAGCATCATTCATTTCATTTCTTTGTTGGAATCTAACATTAAAATATACCTGACAATTCTCAAACACAATGAATTCCTCATGACCAGTGACTTTGTCGTAATTGTGGAGTCACTCAAGTGCAAGATAAATATAGAAGCAGTAGATTGACTGTCAGTCATTTGTCTGCTGAAAACAGTTATGACTTAAGTTTATTCACTTTAAACTCACTTCAGCTCGTTTGTGCTCCCAGTCCCTGAAGCCACGATCACTGTCAGGGAAAAACATTTTACTTCTCCAACTCCAGATCAGTGTCAGGACTCAGGAATGACAGGAATCCAGAATAAAAGCCATGAGTGCTTATCGCAGCTCCTGAAGTTATTGAGACTCCCTCAGCAGTGAAAGGAATACATAAGCTTGTGTATGAACTTCCTTTTGCTTGTTAACCTTTTCAACAGTGAAGTAGCCACCTCATCCACCTCAGGCTTGAGTCTGGGTGAACTGGGTTTTAAAGAGTATGTGTCAAACCGAATAAATACTCTTTGAGAACCAGGTCACCACAGACTCAAGCCTGACATGACTCTGCAAGATGTTAGATAATATAACTGGTTAAATAATCCTTTATTACAAGTCTTTATTTGGAACGGCCTTCAAAGAAAGGAGTGAGAGAATTGAACTTAGCTCATCTTTTAATACTAAACTTAAAACTTTCCTTTCTCGCTGCAGTGCTTTAAGTAGCCTGTTATTTTATTTTTATTCCTGTTATTGGTTTTATGAATCATTATTTTATTGGTCTAATTATTATATTATTCAATCAATTTGTGCACTTTCATAGAAGTTGTTGGATGAGAAAAAAGTCAAAACAGTCAAAACATTTATATTTACAAACCTGACAAACAAATGATCCAATTTTGTTTTTGTGTATTCTTTTAGAGGTCCATTTCCGGCCTGTACAGAACACACAAAATGAATTCAACATATGTTAGGATTCTGTGAATGATTGTGTTATCTTAATATATCTACAAAGTGGTAAAATACACTGCAGGTTTACAGCATCAATATAAATGTTCACAGTGGTTTGAGGTCCTGTTGTAAAAAATGACTGATTACTTAGATCCTTCCTCTCTTTTCAACACAAATCACTTCAGGTATTTGGTTCCAGTGTTCTGCTGTAACTCTCGTTCTGTCAGCAGGTAATGGCTCCACCCTTAACCTCTTGGCTGATGTTCTGGGTGGCTCTAAATGTTGTGAAGCCAAAATGACCACAGCTGCCGACCACCTCGGAGGAGCGGGAATCCAACGCTGTTCTCACACTTTAGTGTCAGCCTTGTTTTTTTTTCCTGAGTTCGCTTTGTATGATTATACAATGTTTTTACTTTCTTTAATGTCATGATTTCAGTCAGACAACTCAAGTTGAAACGTTTATTGCAACAGTAGAACATGTTAGTGATGAGCAAATACTTGTAAGCCCCCGTCGGAGCCTACAGGTGGATGCTGGGGGGGCTGAAGCTTAAATAGACCGCCTAATAAGGTTGGTGTGTATTATAGATGACTGTGGAGAGTAAGGTATGTCACATGATGTATGTCACATGATTGGAGCCGCGCAGCTCCAGTTGGCTGCCTGAACTAGCTCGCAGGCTTCGCTCCATATCTGAGAGCAGATGTTGTGCTCACTTTTCACTGACCAGTGCAGATACCCATTAAATAGTAAATATAGTTGGGAGTTGAGTCCCTCATGGATTTTTATGGGCCGATCCTGATATACTGGCTGATATATACTTATAATAATCTTTGACAATAATTTCTAAGATGTTGTTGTGTAGCCCTTGTGACAACAGGCTTTATATTTTACAGTTTAACTATTTATAAAAAGAAAACACAAATGCATAGAACATGAATTAAGAAAATAAACATAAATACACACCTTCTCTGCATCATTTATTCTGTCAAATCAAACTTTTCATATCGGTGCATATCTGTAAACATAAAGGTTCATACTGACATGTCTGTGGAAGGATCATATCGGCCAGTTTTTATTGACCAACCGATAAATCGCTAAGGATCGTGTGGACGTGAGAGTCTATTAAACATGTCATGATATCAGTTAATGTTTTTTTTTATGTTAATCCTGATTATGCCACCATGGTCAGAGTCTGAGAAGGAACATCTGTGTATGTGACTGAAGGAATACACTCAGCTACTGCCCTGCTCCTCTATGACTCTGTGACAAAGACTGAATCTTGAGTTTATCACAGATTCTCTTAAAGCTGATTCACACAGCTACTAGCATGCAGAACCCTCCTCATATCAGAAACCTGCAACATGATCAATGATGGATTCACATACTGATGAATAAAACCTTCACTAAGTTCATTTTTGGCGTTTTATTTAAACTTTAGAAGTTTTTTGTTCATTTCAGCATTTTTTCGTGTTTGTGTCAGCATGTGTGTGCGTCTGTACATGTATGCAGATTGTGGGTCTGTATTAATAATCCATGCAGTGAAACATTTTGTAATGCGTGATGCATTATTCATTGATAAGAGATGGGATGCTGTTTCATTAGTCAAACCAATTGGGATGCCATCCTGGACTCACCTATCATTACACTGCTCACTGATTCATTCTGTGTGTGTGTGTGTGTGTGTGTGTGTGTGTGTGTGTGTGTGTGTGTGTGTGTGTGTGTGTGTGTGTGTGTGTGTGTGTGTATTCTAGATGTGCCATTGTGTTGACTTGATGTATATAATTTATATATCTTTAACTCTGCAATGGGTATTAAAAGTACCACATAAATACATTCCCACATGTTTGCGGCTGTGTTTAGGATAAAGCAGTCGCCTTTTAACAGCTTCTGCCTACATGTGTTGTACAGTGATGCCTGTCAGAAGGTTCAAATCAAATCCATATTTTATAATAGATAAGTGCTTTGCTCAGATGTTATCTGGGACCATGGGTTTAAAATCCAGAGACATGTGCTGAAGAGGAAAATCCATGTGACATGCTTAAAGGAAGGGATTGTTTTTGGCAGATTTTCCTCCAAGAAAATTAGTAAAAAACAATACGAATAAGACACAAGTTGAAAAGGTTTACAGTGTAGTGTGCAATAATATCCTGCAATAAATATGATATAAATGATAATATTAATTGAAAATATAAATGGTACATCCTTGTGGACATATGTAACCAAATAACAAATAAAACTAAAATATATCAAAAATGGCTGCCATTCTGGGGACAGATTTGAGGGGCAACCAGGTCATTCTTACTATGTAGCTGCTCTGATCAGTCATCTTGATACTGTATATATCAAACAATGTTATTTGTATGCTCCTTTTTTAATGCTATGTTGTACATCATAGATATGCAGATATGGACATAACCCTATGTGTGAGAACATATGTGTCAGAACATATTCATTTACATTGTGAAATAATATAATAGCCATTATATTGAATATTCATTGTATTCATAATTTCATAATTACATGTGTCTGAAATAGCTGGCTATATTATAATTGCACTGCTTACAGACTAGAGCCTGACTGATTCATCACAATGGCAGTTAGACATTAAGTCAACACAGATATATTAGTATCGGTGTATATGCTGGATGGGGGCTGCAGCACCTCCTACAGGCAAGAGACTGGAACCGTGAGGCAAAAAAATTGTCTAAATAATTTAATGTAATTTTTTAGAGTAAATTATTTTTGAGAAGTATGGCAACAGGGCAGAGATTCATATTTAAAAAAAAACTTTGTTCATTTTAGAACACAGTGTATTTTATGTGGTGCCTGATACAATGTGAGACATGACTTTTAATGACGGTATTAGTGGTTTGGCTATGTCTCAAAATACTTTTTTAAGTGCCCTAAAGCCAAGTTTACTGTCTGTTGAAGTTTAAAATGGTATAAAAGCTGTAATAAAATGTTCATTCAAATTAATACAAAAACCATGAATGTCTTGCTGCTGTGGCGTATTTATTATGACATCATTATATAGACTTTGTCTCAGAACCCTCAGCTGTGACTGACTTCCAGCGTCCCAGTCTCCTCTCATGTAACTGAGGTACCTGAAAAGTACATTTCTCAAAAGGCGTCTCACTCGGGACGTGTTTTGTTAACTTTAGAGTAGAGTTACAGATTTTAGGTTTGAATACGTTTTCTTTCTCTATTGTCTGTCTCTTTGCCTTCTTTCTGTTTTAATTAACTTTCTTTTCTCGCTCTTTTTCACCCCGTGCCGTATTGCGTTATGTGTTTGCTCTGTCTGGAGATTAGCCTGCCATTTGCTGCTCAAGTCCGTAACACTTTATCCATTAGTGGGGGTGTTTGCCAAAGGCCTCTGCTCCTTCTGGGTCGGATCAGAGGGAGAGAGAGGAGCGCATGAATGTGTGTTTGCTCTCTCATGCACTTATATGTGCATGTGCAGCATTTGGGGGTCTGTGTGTGTGCCTCCTTAGTTTGGCTGGTGCATGGGTGGGTTTCAGACAGTGAGGGTGTGTGAGAATGTTGTGTATGTGTGTGTGTCTGTGTATCTTTCATAAATGCAGGATTACCCTGTTGCCCCCGCTCTGCACCAAAACAAACACGTAGGATTTGAGTCCACTTAATGAAACACACACAAACACACGCACGCACACGCACGCATGCATGCACGCACGCACACACACACACACACACACACACACACACACACACACACACACACACACACACTCACTTTATTCAACCTTTATTGAATAATGTGTGTGAGTGTACACTGACTGAATAAATTCTAAGTGTAAGTCCACCTTCTACATTGTATGTGTGTGTATACAGCACACGTGTGTTCATCCCACTGCGTCAGTGTAGTGTATGTGTGCAGTAACATTGGTGTGTATGTATTGTCTGCTGTGTGTATGTGCACGTTGCATAAATGTGCCGCCTCATGTTTATTCATCAGCTGCTGAAACTTTGCTGCAGTTTTCATTTGGCTCTCAACACTTTGATCTCTGGATGACTCAGAACGCTGAGTCATGGAAAAAACTAAGGACGCAAACACGAACCCACGGCTGAATAGACACCGAGCATGGACACACTCGACTAGTTCAAATATACTGATACACATACACTCTGCATAGGCACTTACTGCGGACAAATTTCATTTAAAATTCACACACACACACACACACAGCCATGTCAAAAAGGCACAAAACAGACTAACAACGATGTAACACACTCCATTTAAAACCTGCACATATACAAGAATGGATTCATAACAAAATTCAACCACAAACACATCTAAACACAGTGCAATAATTGCCGACTTGTCATAAAGCCAAACTACTCCAAACTTAATATTTACCCCAAAGTAACTGGAAGTACAAAAAAACAAGTTTAGCTTGTTCTTCTTTATGTGCTTCTTGCATTTGTTTTTGCTGTGTGTTTCCAGTGGGGATCAGTGGTGTCCTGGTGGGTAGATCTAACAGGGTTTCCATGCTTACCTGCACACAAACCCTCTTACACAACAAGTCAGCTGTGTCATTGTTGTCAGTAGACTCACCACTTTGGTACAAACAAATATCCAAACAACTACGTATGAACTACTATATAGTAGCTTGGTGCAAAAAAGTGAACTTCATGCAGAAATGTACGACAATCTAAACGTCATTATTCCTGACATTTGTGTTTTTGAAAGATGGTTTTTATTAATGATTTACACACTCATTCATGTTCCCCTCGAAAGAATGATAACCACTGGTAGATTACTTTGCAACAGGGATGCCATGTCTCTATCATTTGCCTCACTATCAACACAATAAAAGATTATATTATTATTATTTAATTGAAGTTGCCATGGTGATAACGTTCCAGACCTGTAAAATAATGTAAGCACATTCATCTTTTATTCTGACTGGACTTCCTGGATTGGATTTGATTGTTGCACCTCTACCTTAATCAGCACGTGACAAGTTATAATAAAACAATGATACACGAATGTTTTATCATTAATCTGTGATCTGCAGATTAGTCTCAATCTCTTCACCTGGGATCGGTTGCTTTTGCCTCCAACCACATCTCAGGAGATATCGCGATGTTTTCCTCATTCTGCACAGAGACGTCACTGTGAACACCTGTGGTAACTTCCGCCTGATGCTCAGGTTTGTTGTCAGTAAAATACACCGTTAAACTGGTTGTAATCTTTTTCTATGATGAACTACAAACAGAATATTTGTCTAAGCTAATATTTGGAGTATATGATTGAGTAGGGGCTGCCGTGGTTTATTTAGTCTAATTTTTATTTAGTAACTTTTGTTATAGTTGCTGAGCTGTAGCTACATGTAAAGAAAGAGAAAAAATTGAATTATATCTAAGGGAAATATTGTATTTTGTAATATAAAATGTATTTTTTCTTATTTGCGACCAAATAGACTTTGTTGTGTTCACCTCATTAGTTTCAGAACTTTGTTTGTTTCAACAGTATATATTAGTTAAGTAAAGAATGCCCTCTTTAATAAAGATGTCGTCAGGCGTGAAGTCAGGCATGAAGTGTGGCGTCACAGAATCTTACACCTAACTTGACTTTCTAACTACCTCAAATCATTAGAGAAGAAGAAGAACAAATGTTAGCAGTGCTGAATCGCCGTTATTCATTCATCTTTTTTAATGTCATTATCTTCAAGAAAAAGTTATAAAGAGAACAAGGTGACTTACATGCAAATTCTGGATTTACAAAAAAAGTAGGCGAATCGACTCTGAAGTGAAACCAGAGACATTTTATAATGCAAATGTTAGTATTTACACTTAGATTACGTGTGCAGGTACTGCTGACATTACAAACCCACTAACGCCCTGGATGACGCTGCAGGACAAGCTGACAGAAGACGCTGGAGATTGGGGTAATGGCTCAACAGAGGAGGACGCTGATGAAGATGATACTTATGTAAAGGTAAATGACACACTCTTATTGAACATCACTCACTCAGAGTACACTGTCCCATGCGTTTGTCGTTTTTTTGCCTTGATGTTTGGCCTTGTTGGCCATGTGGAGGCTTGATGTGGCCATTGACTTATAATTGTATATCAGATACTCTGATGAAGGCCTACATACTTGCAGCCATGTATTTCTTCTAGTCTTTGTGAAACAGAAACTAAAATAGTTCACTAATGTATAAACTGTATAAACCGTTTTTCACAATTTGATAATGTTGAGCCTTATGGGTACATTTCTTTCATCCTCTATGGCCATCAGCTCTAACATATAGAAGTCAGTTACCATAAAAATGTGATAAATAGCCTGGGCTTTTATTTACTTCAATCACTGAACTCAACCAGTCTCTATTTGTGACGGGCCTGTAATTCCTTTCACACAAGACCTTTGCTCAGGCGTAATATTATCAAATTGATGATTTACACCAGTATGACTGTTACTTGCAAAGATTATACCAGGCTATTGAATAACCTATCATTTATGAAACATTCATTTGATCCGGAGACGGCACATCAAGGCCAGAGAGAGACAGGGCCTCCTGTAGCGTCCTGAAAGCAGAAGGTCTATATTTCACTTTTGACTTGCGTTTAAAAGAGTGTGAAAAAGATTTATAACAGTCACTTCCGCATGTCAAAAAAATCAGGTGAACCACATCGCCTCTTAAAGTTATAATATGTAACAATTTCTCATAAACATTTTTAACAACGCCCTGTGTTATATATTTTGTTGACCTATGTACTTACATTATCCAAAATGTTTCCAACAATGTTCAAACCCAGAGAAATCCCCTGTTTCATTCAAAGTAATGGGACGTTCCCTTCTAGTCGCCTTTTACTTGCGTCATATCCGCTTTACCCGCAGCTTTGTTCGTCTCTGCTTTAACTTTCAGGGCAAATAACGTAAACACACTGTTAACCAGTCGACTGTTTTTTCCTACCACTGTTTATATTGGCCACTCACAATGGATCAGGATTATTTCTCACTGTTCGCTGTGTAACGTGAATAACACTTTATTACATTCTCATCCGGGAACATGATTTACACATCAGGTAGATTTTCATTGGCAATGGTGGTGAAGACAACAACTCCCATGATCCCACCATGCTTCATGACATCACGAAACTAGGTATTTTGTAATTGGTTTAATTGAGAGAACCCTAGTAGATGAAGTTACATATTGTGCATTTAAATCATTGGGATTTTGTACTTTATACTTCATTTTATTTTTTTGTTAGTCCTAGAAATTAAAAGGGGACCAGCTGCTCGCTGATCGGAAGGAGAGAACATTAGCTACTGATGCCATAACAACTTAGTTTTACACTTTGAGGCCTGTCTGCATTGACTTCACTTTACAGTGTACGTCCATTTTTATACACAGTCTACAGTATGGGTGTATGAATTTATTCTGTTTTGTTTACAAGCTTTTATTTGCATTTGTAGTTGGTTAAACACTTCACTGTTCGCCACGTCTATGTGAGGGGCTGCGTGAAATTTGACATTGAGATGAATTGGCCCTGGGCTTGTGACCTTTTATGGATGTGAGAAGTTTTTGTGTGTAGAGTTTTAGATGGGCCCCCTGGCAGCTGGCACAGGAAGCCCTGTGTCCTCAGCATTTGTAGTGTGTTCATCTGTGTGGAGATTCAGTGAAGGTGCCCGTCATGCTTGGCAAACACAATTGTCAGCACTATAAAAACGTGCATCCCGGCTTTTTCCAAGTCCACTTGCACACTCACATATATGCAGTAGTTACTCTATTGATTTTGCAATTTGTCTGCTCTTACTGGAAAACTGCTTTATTTGCACATGTCTGTCTGTGAGCAAGGATCTCAAAGGTCAGGGAATATATGGTGTTTTCATGCATGGAGTCTGGTGATCGGTGCATGAAAAGATGGAGACTGAACACGTTGGTAAACTGCTCCCTTAGAAAACAGCAGCTGTGGCACGGATGTATGAATGGTAAACATATGGTCTTGTTTGATGCTCATTTGTGTTGCAAATGGATGGATGCTCTCTCATTTCTCCTGCAAGATGCTCACTGGTTTCACCTGGCAGCACAGCTCAGGGTGACGGCCATAATGAGAAATTAATATTGATACAGGACCGATTAATGCAGTATTACATTAGGAAGCATAATGGAGATTTGCCAATCTGCTCAAGGTCTTTGTTCCACTCATTCATCCCATTTTAGTTATTATTCCACCCACTTTTATAGGTTAAATATGTGCTTTTAAATGTGTGACACATCTGTTCACATGTGCTTTCTGTTGCATCCTTCTATAAAAAGCTATAAACTATCGTGCAGCATTTTATTATTTGCATTTCTCAGATGGTGGTACTTTACATAACAGCAAGTGGCCATCAGTAATAAGAACAAAGGTCAAAATAATAGGGATCATGTAAGAGAAGTAAAAAAAATGAAAAGATGAAATATTAAAGTAATACACTAAAAAATGTGCCTCCGTCCCTGCAATATTTTCATAATAAAGATGGAATGGGAACGAAATCCACAGAGTGTTTTTCTTCTGACAGTCCATAACTTTAAAGTTGAACAAAGAAGTCTGGCGCACTCAGGGCCATTTAAGGATGGAGATATTATTACAGACGCAACTTTTATCTATCGCGAGCACATTCTTCTAGAGCACTGGCCCATGCTTCTGAACCATTGTCAGGCCCAGAGCGAAATTTGTCCTCTGCCGCAGCACAGACTCTGTCCTGCAAAGGAGATTCTCCTGTTTGTGTTTATTGACGTGTCACTGTGTGCGTGTTTATTTCAAGGAGAGAAAGAAAAGGAGCCAAAAAAGAGATAATAGCCCCTGAAGCAGCCTCTGCTCCAACTTGTTTAAAGTCATTCACATGAAATAACACAAGTTGTGTTTCAGTCAGCTGTTCAGTCTTTGTAGTGATTTAAAAGCCAGTGTATGTGTTTATATCATAGACTGTAATGAAAGATGGACAACATGACTACTCCCAAAGCTTTCCAATTCGCCCCCTGGTGGCTGGCTAAAATATAGGTTAAAAAACCCTGCCTCCTACATATTAGCGAAGGTAGCATCGGCCAAACTATAATGCATACATCTATCTCAAAGATGGTTTCAGTAATTTTAGTTAGTTCTTATCACACTGATAGATGTAAGTATAAGTGTTAATTTTTCTGGTAAGTTGATTCTATAAAAATAAGGGGTGTAACGATTCAGTGATCTAGATCTATATAATAATTGAATGAACAACTATATAATGTATTGACGCAAAAGGGAAAACATCTATAAACATCAATTCATACTTCTGTATCGTTGAGGCGCCTTTATTTTCTAATGTTAACGTGTTACCGTGACTATTTCTGTCTCCCTCGCCCTTGAGGGCTGAGCACTCTGTGCAGTGGGTTGATTGGTCATTTAAAAAAATGTTCTTACTCGACTCGCAGACACACACACAGAGACACATATTGGCTCAACATCTTGATGGCCGTCAGCCATCGTAGATGGATGTTGCCATCGTCCATCAGCCCAAACCTTACTGAGCAGTCTTCTCCAGTGTCGCCGCTGAGAAAAATACAACAACACCGCCAGAAAAGGGAAAGAAAGAAAAAGAAAATCACAAACAGAACAACACAAGCAGCAGCTTGTGTCCTCCTGGACCAGCACTTTGGCACTTTGGGCTTGTGCACTTCTTTGCCCTGACAAACCGGTCGCAGTTTTCCCGTAACTTCCTGCAGAATGTCTCATCTTTAACAACAATCTCTATAATCTCCATCCAGGACCCGTCTGAGAATATTTATGCTCCTTAATTAATGGCATCAAGGAATCGTATCGTGGCAGATTTCATGATATCTGAACATATTGTACCGTTGTCCAAAGAATCAATATCATATCGTTCTGTTAATTTACACCCTTAATAAAAACGGGGGGAAATGTCATGATTGACAGCTGAGACTGACCTGTGGTTGGTTAAGGGCGTGTTTCTATATTTTAGCTTCATTTCTGGATAGTGTGAGTAAGTGAAGACACAGCGTCCGTCTTTAAGTTCAGTCTGAGAGTCAACTTAAAAGTTAGAACATGGCAAAATTTATATTATTAAGATCAGACGATGAAGCCTCATCTGAACTTCATATTTAATTCTCTTTTGTGAGAGCGGCTATAGATCTGTGTGGGAGCTGTAGCTCAGCTGGTGGAGACGTTGGAGGTTCTGAAGACTCTCCCCAGGAAGAAGGATATACAATGTGTATATGTTTCCCTACACAGACAAGTGATGTCATCCTGCTGATTTTTATTATGCTTCTGTAGAACTCCAGGATTTAGAGTTCCATTTTGCAAGTTTGCCTGTTTTAAATGCTGGTTTATTTTAGAAAATAACAAAAGACTTTGCAATGTTTTCAAATACTTAATATCTCCAATCAAGAGAATTGAAGTGTGATTGGTGTTTTAGACAATGTTCAAGCTCTCTAGTTTCATAAGAAATGAATACAAACAAATTACTGTTATCTATGTAACTGCAGATTCTTCTTATTGTGAATCATCTCTGTTTTCTTTATTTCTTTATTCACTGTTTACAAATATATTGTAATGTAAATATTTTGCGTTGATTTTAAACTGGGGCAAATATGGAAGAGCAATAACAACGTCAAGACCTTGAACTATTAACCTTTCCAAACATCAAAAATGGTATGACCGCCATTTTTTCCACAGCAACTTTCAGTGACATAACATTTTCAATCAACACATTGGACATTTACAAATTGCATTCCCGTTCTCAGAAAAAAAAGAAGCTTTTTGCCCTCGAGACAGCGGTTTCTTTCCACAACTGTTG
The DNA here is from genome assembly GCF_009819705.1 of Hippoglossus hippoglossus. Taxonomy (NCBI): domain Eukaryota; kingdom Metazoa; phylum Chordata; class Actinopteri; order Pleuronectiformes; family Pleuronectidae; genus Hippoglossus; species Hippoglossus hippoglossus. Next base: position 10,321,440 of record NC_047157.1, read on the forward strand.
TTTGTGGGACACATGACCTTCTCCCCCGTTCGCCTTTGCCCCATCTTCTTTTCTGTCATTCCTCGCTCCATCCATCACGCCTCTGCTCGCTCTGTCAGTTCAGCGAGCTGTGAAGGGATTCACTGCTTAACAAACATGAGCAGGGTGTACAGCACATTCATATCCACCTCCATCCATGTCGGTACCTGCCTCGCCATTTTCCTGTATTTTCTGTCAGGACATGAGGAATGATAGAGAATAACTGGATTTGCCTTCACAGGCCATACACATAGAGGTGCTTGAGTGGAAGAAACACAATTTGGCCACAGAAGTGATGAGTTTTTATTTAAGCTTGCAGATTTTATGGACGTTGTGATAATGTAAGAAGGTGTGTGGGAAAACAGTGAACACAAATCCACCCTCGAGCATTGAGGGAAAGATGTGACCGGACAAGTTGAAATTGATCATGAAGAGTGGTCACATCACCTGTTTTAACTTCCTCACCGTGGCTCCTTTATATTTTGGAATTCATTTGATCTCATTGATAAATTTGAGTAACTAGTGACAAGTGATATCGTTTAAATCCCTGATTAAAACATTCTATTAGAGAGCTTGCTCAGATTTTGTGGCTGTGGCTCAGGAGAGGGTCGGTGGTTTGATCCCAGTCTCCAGCATTCCTCGCCCTGAAGTGTCCTTGGGCAAGATACTGAACCCCAAAATGCACCTGATGGCTGTGCCGGCAGTGTGTGATCGACATGTGAGAGATAGTGCTGCACATAGATTCACTATATAAATGTATGTTAGTGGGTCAATGGCAAAATTGTATTGTGAAGCACTTTGAATGGTCATCGACTAGAAAAGCTGTATATGAATACAGATCATTTACCTGTTTCTTTTTTATTTGACTTGTGCTTTATTTCATTTTATTATATATTATATTAATATTTTTTTATAAACTGATACTTGGGATCTAAAAAGCACATAATTGCTATTATTTTTATTATTTTTATTGCAGAAAGGTCAAAGTTGTAGCAGTAATGTTTGACACAGCTCTCTCTCTTTCTCTCTGGTGATCTATTTGAGTTGTGACATGTTTTTAGAAATATCTTTCTGTAGAAATGACGATTTATGACTTGCCCGGTATGTGGAAACAGACACTGACTGACGTCTTGTGTAACAGCAGGATTTTACTGACTCTGTGAAGAAAAATGATGTTTCAGAAAAGAAAAAAGGAGAAAAAGTCCTCAGCACTATGGTCTGACATTAATGCCTCTATGAAAACGTAATGACACTGTGTGTACCTGGTTATTATGTAGCCACAGACGTAACAGAAGTGACGGTTGTTACTGAGGAGTGCGTTACAGCCCTGAGGTCCGGACAAGCACCGCCTCTACAGAGGTGCTTTTTGAGGAGCTGTGAGGCAAAGGTGAATAACAGAGCTGTGTGACTGTTGCACTGTTTTCTCTGAGTGTGTGAGTTACCCAATGTGTTGTGCTCGGGTGTGTGTGGATGGAGGCTTGTTTGGATTTGTGAGGACAGAAAATGTAGTTGAAAGTCAGTTTGAACCAATCTCTGCCTCCTGATTAGGTTAAAACCACCAAAGTGTTTTCTTTGGGTCTGTTGTCGTGGTTGGATCAACTTACCTGGAGCACTTTGGTTCCGTGCAGTATTTTACGGTTCACAAGGCAACAAAGTTTCTGGAAGTGAATATTGGGAGATAATTGCTGGCAAACAACCCTCGGCCTATAATCTTGTGTCAGTGTTTCCCATCTTGGCTGAGGCGGCCCTCAGCTATATTAAAATCCAGACCAATTTGTTCTGCCACAGTTTCATTATGAATCAAAATTATTTTTTAAACTCATAGTGACATAAGAGATCTCTAAGTTGATGTGCTCCGTTGCTGCATTGTACAGCTCTGTGCTGTGCTATTTGCTGCATGCTCAATCGTGCACTTACACTTTCATCCATAAAGTTGTTACCATCCACACAGACAGTCAGCCATCATGGTTTCAGCTGCAACTGTCGGCGTACCCTTAAGTGGCTCGCAATGCAGTCGTCTCTCACGTGAGAGCTCGTCTTTCACTCTTTAGTTGGTGGAGCTGTCACTCAGAATCTTTTGCATGTCTGCATGTTTGCAGCCTAAATGTCCGCTGATATCTTTCTACGAGGTGCATTCCCTGATCCTCGGACACACCATCGTGTAGCTAAGTCCGCTAGCTTAGCTTTTCCTGTGGACTTCAAGGCTTAAAACACTGTGTAAATGACCTTGTTTCGACTCAAATATGAATGTCAGGGTTTGCTGACACTTGGAAGACACCACACGAGCAGTATGGAGGCATGTTATGTTTTTTCTGTTGTTTTATTACGTCTGTGGACTCAAACAAATCACCCACCCCTTCATCGGCATGGTGAGTAGATAATGAGTGGATCTTCCATTTTTCTGTGAACTATCCCTTTAAGTGAAATGTGTTCACTCTTCATTTTCTCGAATAGCCACTCAGCTTATTATCTAAAAAGCATGTTGAAGATTTAGTATGTGACAGTTTCTGTGTTCCTCCCCCCCTGTCTTGCGCCTCATGTCACTCTTTCTTTCTCACTTTAATTTAGTGGATGTCGCACATTCATCTCGTTCTGCCTGCCTCCCTCTAACACTTTCCTCCTGTTTCACTCCCCTCTTACTCCCCACAACCTTTCTCTGGAGGAGATAAGCATTAAGCCTATACAGTCCGATAGCTGTAACTGCAATTTCACCCCATATAGTCTTATCACAACCAAAATGAAAACTTCAAGTTGTGCTTCACTTTGATCTCACACACAACTTCCAGAGTCTCTGTTTTTTTAATTTAAATTTTTTCATGTTTTACCACCTGGGTCAATTGACAATGATGACTGACATTGTGACATATATTTTTATTTTCGGCAGCACAATCTTGTAATGTACATGTTCTCTGTGTTGGTTTTTACCTGGTTCTCCAGCTTCCCCCCACAGTCCAAAGACGTGCAGATTGGGGTTAGGTAAATTGGAGGCTCTAAATTGACCGTAGGCGTGAATGTGACAGTGAATGTATGTTTGTCTCTATGTGTTGGCCCTGTGATATGCTGGCTATCTGTCCAGGAGGTAACCCACCTCTTGCTCTCTTGCCCTGGGATTGGCTCGTGCTCCATCCACAACCCTCAACGGATAAGCTGTAGATAATGGATGGATGGCTTTTTATTTACTCTGTGAATCCTTACAGTAGAGTATTAGGGCCAGTTTAAGAGAATATATAAAATATAAAGAATTAAGTCATAATTTTAAGTACGTGTCATGTTAGAGGGGGATTATCAGAAGATCAGCCTGTCGCCTGCATTAACATGAGAATTATTTAGCTTCTTGTTAAGTTATACTTTAGTAAAGGTTTCTGAAATAACAAAATACTTCATCTTTTGTCTCATCCACACCACATTATCACAAGTATCAGGACTTTGAATAGATGTTGTAAGAAACTATGTCTATTCCAAAGAAAGAAGCACTTCATTATGTCCACTGTGCTTAGGCAATGTATAAGCAAAACATTGAATTATGTTGGACTTGAGTTAGGTTGAAATTGATTTAGTATAGACACACTTTTATTGTCCAGCCTGACTGGAAACCTGAAATTGCAACAACAAATTGATAGAAATCTAAAAGTCAAAGATCCAGTTTGAATTTTGCTGCTTTGAAATGTTGCTTCCCTTGAGCTGTCAGTTCTACTGTGGACATTAGACGTTCAACAGACGTGAAGAAGTTGTCTTTCAATTGCCGATTCTGCTTTTGCATCCACAGCCGTGCTTTTATTTTGTTGCATCCGTGTGTTCTTCATTACAGGTATGTGTTTTTGTCACAATCACATTAGGTCAGCAATGTACAGACATTTACACTCAGCCTCTGATAGGCAGGTGTACACAGACACACCCTACAGGCTCACCCACCTTCTAATCACAGCTGAAGTGGAATGCAGTGCTGGACTTTAATCAGGATACTGAACCACATACTGATGACAACACCGCAGATCAAACCACAACATAAAAACTCTGACACCATTTGCTCTGGTCTTTGTTTTTACTTGCGTCCTATTTCGTCCAGGAATAATGTAGACATATAATATTTCTTTTGTATTTAAATCATATCTTGAGTTTTAGGTTTTGGCTGCATTCATTATTTGAATCAAGGCAAACGGGTGAAGCCTCAGGCTACATCAATACTACTACGTTTTCAAACAAAAATAAGATCCGTCCACACGTTTTGGTTCCGTATTAGCTTGAATCCCTGTTCATGCTAACCTAGAAATGCACATCTCATGACCACTCACATATAATTGGCATACGTGTGCCAGTGTAAACAGGAAGCATTTGGTTGTTAGTTGAAGAAAGAGCTAGGCTAAAAAACGAGAAGCAGCAATCGCCAAAAGTCAAATGTGGAATTTAACTGCACAACAGTCGTTAGCAAAGACAACAGAGTCTGTCACACTTGTAATTTATTATCCATATTGTGTTCTACACTGGTAGTCACGGCTAATGTCGGTGGTTTTCTTCCAGAATTAGGTCATGTGAAAAGGGCCGGATGAATCAGTGAAGGCTACGTCGTGACCACAAAGATCCAATTATCAAGTTGTGAGCATCACTTCCAAACATCTCCACTTCTGCCCTTCCAAACCAAAACGGGCCGTCAGCCTGCTGCAGTTGAAAGCATCTTAATTCCATGTTGATCCCTGATTCTACATCTAAGTCTCTAAACTATTCTCTGTGCAATTAGCGAACCATCTCTATTTTCACTCTTTAATAGATCATTTTAAACATACACTAACATGACAGTTAAATGCATTTTATCAGATCGTAGCTTCTCACCACACTTTGATTTCCACATCAAAGTCTGTCTGCTCCATCTCCGCCTGCATCTGACTGTCTGCCGAGAGAAACCTGTTGGTGTGTGTGTGTTTCCTGCATATAGCTATTCATGCTTGTAGTTAAGGGCTTTGTGGGCATCTGTGCATGAATGATTCATAAACTCAATATTAACCACACGCTTTTATTCAATATCAAGCAGAGGTAACAGATGCTGCATTCCAGTCACTGCTGTAAAGTCTTCTTCTAACAAACCGGCTACAGTGCACGTGTCCCCTTTACTCAAAGAGCAGTTCTAATTTGTTTGTGGCGTTGACGCGATGGAAGGAGGGTTGTGTTTTTGGCTCATGTCCTCTCACACATACACCTCCACGTACAGGGGCATCTGTGTTGTGGTGAAGTCCTGTGTTCACAGGGTTGTTGACAAATGCTCCAGGCCTGATGATTAATGACATGGTTCTCTCTGTGTCGTGTGGTATGCATGCGTGTGTGTGTGAGGTTTTGTTTGCCACCATGTGAAAGCTGTATCTTGATGTGTGTGCTTGTGTGTGAATCCACCTAGTGAGCTCAGTTGTCAGCATTACAGTGTGTGCAGTAATTATCTATAGAGTTTCCCCAGTTATTTTCTGTGTGAGTGAGATATGCTCTTTGTACTGACTTGTTGCACCTGCCAAGTCAGGAAAAGAGGTTTTCCACCATCACTCAGCTTCACTTTATCTCCTCCATTTGTAGCATAACACACACCTTGTTTGTGTTGCGGTTGGCTTCATGTGTGGACACTAGAAGTGTGTGGGAGGTGCGTGTCAACATTAGCCGGTTGCACTTAACTTTATAAAGCTTGCGATTAATAATATGAACCTTCCATAGATAATAAAACGATTCAGAAACATTTTAAACACACGAAATTATAACTTTTCTCATTTTATCCAATAGTTTGAGATATTTGACTCCAGCTGACAGAGGAACCAGCCAACCAGCATTACTCTCCCTGGAGCAGTGCAGTTAAAGGTTAGGAGTCCCTGCTGGAGTGGACATTGTGTGTTGTGTGTGTATTTTGCGGTGCATCTGCCTGCGTGTGTCAGCTGAGGCCAAGTATTTCCTATAGCAATGAGCAAATAGGAGATAAATCCGCAGATGGTCAAACCTCAGGGAAGATGTGGAAAACATTGGCAGAAGAGAATAGAAGAAAAGAGTAAGGACAGAAAGGGATTTAGAGAGAACTGATTTTTTTTTTGTTTTTGCATTTGTACCCAGAGCAACACACAGTCAGTGGCTACATCAAGGGTGAAAATCTTGCGAAAGGATAAAGTAAGGTTTTAAAGTAGAAGCAAATGTGACACCTTTCTATTAAAAGACAGACCATTCATCGGAACGGCAGCGGGACGAGATAATGAGAGCAAGAGAGGAGGAGGACTGTGAGCGAAAGGCAGAACAGCTGTTGAAGTGCATCTTTACACTGGAAACCACCTGGAGCCTGATGGTCACATTTAGACAGGTGGAGGGGTTTGGACGTGTTTGTGTGCACCGGTATTAGGATGCATGTTGTTACGGCTGGAGAGGCACAGACTGTTCAGAGGTATTTGTGTGTTCCCACTTGCTGTGGCTCGAGATGAATGTCGATTCTGAGGTCATTAGAGGAGGAACAACGCTTTAGCTGACAGACTGTGACCAGCCGGGTCTGCCTGCCACACTTTGTCCTTGGGACTCAGAGACAATGAGACAAGACATAAAGCACTTAGACGGCTTTTATTATCCCAGGAAGAGCAATTTCTCCCAACCTTCTCTTTTCTCTTTCCTGCAGCTTGTTTCTCGATAGTATGGAGGACATGTGAAAACCATACACACCACACCACATGGACATCATTCAAATGCACTACTTGACCTTTTAAGTAGGGGGGGGGGGGGGCATTTTAATGTTTTGGATGTCCGTTAACTTTCAGACATGAACTCTGGAAAATGTCCAGAAAATTGGGTCTAAACATGAACAAGAAAGCAGGAGATTGTGTGGGTCAGACACGTTCACAACAACAGGAACATGTCCGGAGCATTCAGGTGAAGGGTAGTGTCTGAGTATTTCCACTAGGATTTTTCTTCAGCAGCGGGGGCGGGCCGGTCAAACATTCCGTCAGGCGCTGTTTATTGTTAACATGTAAAGTGATCGCAGGTCAGCGGGGGAGTGAGGAGCGAGGACATGCGGCGGGGTAATACAGCACGGTGCAAGGATACCGGATTCATAATGTGTGTCTGTCGCTGAACGTGTCTGCAGAGGAGACAGCTACGGAGACCATGTGTTTTTGTTTGCTGCACATTGACACCAAAAGATCTAGAATCTCTTTGTCTTTACAAGTTTACAACTCAATGCATGAAGAGTAGTAACAAGGAGGAACCAGAGAGCTGAGCTGAGCTACCACCTGGAAAGTTTGTGTGTCAGACAATTTACGTTTCTTTTATAAATTAACGTTAGTAAAGATGATAAGTGATGACTGGCTGTTGTGTGATTGTGTTGGGAAATCCCCCGTGGCAAGGGACTTTGCCACAATGACACCTCCTTTTAATCCTGAGATGTTTGCATTCTTTTTGTTTTCTCCTTTTTCAAATTTGCTGCTGTCACGTGTCAGAAATGTCCACTAGCTCACAGTAAACTTTCCTGACATCATCCTGCTGTATTAGGCTCACTCATTTCCTGAAGGTTTAACTTGGTGGGCTGGAATTAAAAGTGAAAAATGTTTTGAGCAACTGACTTAGACATTTGCGTTCTCACATACAGCACCTTCAGAAAATTTAGGAATATGTTTGGCCAGTTCAGAGCACGTCTGAAAGCAGCTTAAGTGTCATATCATCCATCTTATGTCTTATGTCACCCACCATAAACCTTAGATGTCAAATTTTGAGAATGCCATATATAGTCATCAGACAAGAAAAGGGAAAACAGAAGGAAGTGCTTGTTTTGTTACTCCTCAAACGTAACTGTGACAGAAGAGGATGTGCACTGACTTCAATTCGTCTTCTAGACATCTAGAGAAAATGCCAAGTTCAGTGTGCGGGTGTGAGTCTTCTAGTTTTTCCCTTTACACCTAAAGCTCTTATTTTACTCTTAGTGACTCTTTCTCACTTCCCTGCTTTTGTGGGACTGATGATTTCCCATGGAAGTGAGATGTCTCTCCATCTGAATGATTTCCCAATAAGGTGTAACATTGTGTACCACTACTGCCAAATTTATTCACACAGAAGATCTCAGGCTGTTTTTTTACCTTGGAGTCTGCCTGAATCAATCATGATAAACTGTGGATGAAATAAGTGTTTCATCCACATCATTTCCATTTTTTTTTTACTTGCTTTCATTAAGCAGCCATTATTTGACAGGACACTCCTGAACACAGTGAGATCATTCCTCATTAATTCCTCTCTTCTACCTGCCACACAGTTTACCAACCTAATGCCACACTAATGCCTCTTTAAGCAGGGTCTATTTACTTAGACTGATTTGATGGTATTATGGTGTTAGAGCTAAATGGTCTATTGGTGGATGACTACACTGAGAAGAAAGTATAAAACAAAACCCACAACACAACTTTCCGATACACCTAACATGCCAGGCCATGTCTTGAACACCAAGCTGCTAATATCTTTCACAAAAGACAGAACATCAAAGTCACCAGCTGCCAAACTTTGTCGTTTGTTCTCTGGTGCCATGGCAAAATAATCCACCTGCTAGTTTACTGAAACACTTTCAAGACTAAACAAAGGGCCAGAAAAATCTCTGCAGTCATTCAACTGCATGTTAAGGTGAACAGAAATGCACAGCTTGACACGACAATAGACTTTAAGTGTTTAAAAGAGGCAAAGCTGTCATTTACTTCTGTACTTGGCCACAGGCAACTCCTCTTTTTTGCTCCTGTCTCAAGTTAAAGACAAACCCTTGCCACTTGTGTTCTTTACGGTCACTTTACATCTCCCTTGTTAAAAGATTTACATTCAGACTGTGCCTGGTGGTTTCTCTAATGAATGGCGACCCATTGAAAGGAAACAATGCAGAAACCCTTCCCACAGAGTAAGAGGTTAAAGTTGAAAACCCCTCAACTATAAACTAGCGTGAGGCACCAATTCATGGTAACATTTCATGCTGTGGCCGCTAACAGCATTGTAACACTGTGGCAGACTACACAAGGGCACTCAGCTATTTACCAAGGAAACAGTTTCCCACTATTATAGGTTATGGGAGTGTGGAATAAAGGAATAATCCTCCTAATTCAGCCCAGAGATAACGGCATCCGCTAAACAAAGAAGTCATAATAATAAGACAATTTCTCTGGGGAAATTCCCACTAAGCTTCTCAGAATCTGATTATATTCCATCACAAGGGTTTGAGGAGGATTTGGGGAGAAAATTCACCTCCTCCTCCCCCTCCTCATGTCCTCTGGTCACCTCATTGCCCCCCTGCTGTACTCCCCTCTGATTGGATCAGCCCACACGGTGGCTGGACGGTGACCTTGTGTGCCATTGGTCAGTTTTAGGACGCAAGGTATGAAACCACCAGCAGAGCTTCATTAGGACTTGGATGGAAGTCACAAGTAGCCTGATACTCACTCACACACACACACACACACACACACACACACACACACACATTCCTGTCATTCCCACAGTCTTTCAGAGAGCTTAGTAGAACTTAAACACTTGAGACGTGAGGATTTTTAACCAACAAATAATCCTTTTCTTTTCTGTGTGGCAAAATCACTCTCTCTCTCGTTTCCCTTATAACAAGAAAGAGAGGAGAAGGACACTGAAGGATAGAGAGAAGGAAAAAAAGAATAAGTAGAAGCATTAAATTAGGATTTTTTTTTTTAATCCAACTGATTAATTATTCATCTGATACCTTGCTGTATCACTGGTTAAAAAGCTATTCATAGTGTATTCACATTTTCAGTTACTCTTACAACAATGTACTTACTTATAGTATTATTATTGTGCTGTTAATTGGGTGCATAGATGTTAAATACAGTTGGAGAACATGATTGTTCCCCACAAGTGAAGACAAAGTGTCTCAAATGCCACCTACTGGCTGACTGCAGCGGAGGTAATAAGTCCCACCCCCTCTATGTTAGTGGGTAGGACATGGACCAAACGTCTAAATGGACGTCAAAAAACTTTTTCTCAAAGAGAAAGGTTTATGTTTTTTTTAGGTAGCTTCTAACACAATGATGTAAGTTCAAGTGTTTATTTTCCATTTAATTTTGGTTTATTTATGGAACCTCACTACTTCACTACTGCGGCTCCATCCTCCGATCTCTACTGCTCAGACTCAAAATGGGGAGACATGTTGTCAATCTTTAAATGCAGCCTATGATTGGGTGGATCCAATTATATTGGATATATAGATTTACATTAAGTTGCTGATCAGTCCAATCATATTGGACCCTAACTTCATTGACGTCATTATTACACTGTATTTTCTGTCCTATAGGGTGTATATTTAGTCATATTTCCAGGTTAGTTTGGTTTGTATCATCATTGTCAGGTGTGTTTGCTCTGTCAGATTACTCTGTGTGTGTGTGTGTGTGTGTGTGTGTGTGTGTGTGTGTGTGTGTGTGTGTGTGTGTGTGTGTGTGTGTGTGTGTGTGTGTGTGTGTGTGTGTGTTTACAGCTGTGTTTGCAGTATCGGGGGAAGTGTTGGCAGTAATATCTACCATGTGGAGGTGAGCCAGCTTGTGGTTTATGTGCTCTGAGGGCGAAGTAGCATCATGCAGTGTGCCGCACCTTATTACACACACACACCCACACACACACACACACACACAATCTGGCAAACTCTGAACTGACTTTTCATCACACACATTGTCAATGACTCATGTTCATGCACTAACTTTAGTGTTTATTCCTCACCTGTACCTGCCTAAACCCATCATCTTAACCATAATTATGTGCTTAAACGATCTGACAGAAATAAAGTTTTTACAGGTTTATTATGGACCTTAATTCAAAACATTACATTGTTTTGATGAGTTAAGATGGCAACCTAACAAGTGCCAATAGCTTTTATTCAAGAGCCATCCAACAAACAAAATAGTTAAAGTGATTTTCACAAAAGCTCATTTAGAAAAAAATATATCTGTAGCACACATATGATTTTTATTTTATAAGATGAATTAAAATAATTAGGGTAAACAGGTTATATTTAATTTCTTGTTAAATTTGTTAAAATCAGTATTCATTGTTTGACGAACAAGAAAGCAAATCTGATTGGTAGCCGACACTAAGATGGCAGTTTGTGAAAAGTGTGCGAGCAGCTCTTCTTGGCTTTGATCTCTGTTTGTGATCTTTGCACTCAGCAGTTATCTGTTATTAAAACCTGCAACACTTAACCCTGTGCATGTCCCTCCTTCATGTCAGAGCTTAGATTGGTCATCAGAAGAAAGCTGAAGTAAACACACGGACAAAAAACAAAAACAAGTCTCAATACAACTCAAGGATATCATGGTTGGTAGTATCATTACTAATCCCAGCCCCATTGTGCACGTTCTCCATCCTCTCTGCGTCTCGGCGCGGATCAGCTCACTCGCACGTTGTTTCCTTATTGCCTCTCTATCACCGCCTGTCAGTTACTGTGGTGACAGTGTCAACGCCTGCCAGTCACCACAGCGACTCGTCAATCGCCTTGGTAAGGGTGCTGCTGTCCTGTCAGTCACTGCTGTTTGCTTAGTCATGGGGATCAGACTAAGTGTTCACAGGCCCCCGGAGGTCACCATGAGACCACGACCTTTGACCGTGTGCGCCCAAGATGTATAAAGGAAGTCGGTGTCTCTGTTTTGTCTTTCTGTCTCTTTACCTGTGTTTTCCTCCTCCTGTTGTCCTGTTGTCTGCTCTGTTTCCGGGCAGCTGGGTGCATTTCAGTGCCTATCGTGAATTTTTTCCCCTGTAAAATGATACTTATTTGATTACTCATTTTGGGTCACTACACTTGAAGTTGACTCATATTAGCAGTGAAAACAATTCACATTTCCTAGGAAGACATTGCTCTTCATGTTTGACATGTCTTCACGCCTGCTACAAATGAAATGGGAGAAGTTTCTATTCTTGCTGGCAGACAACTTTTCTATTCATGTGTGTGTAACAACATGACCCGCTTGTGGTTAATGTTCCACGTGGATCTGTCAGTTTCATGAGCAGGGTTGTTAATGTAGATTGTATAGATAAGTGTATATTTTCATAACATATGTACAGTACATGTCTCTCAGTGATATGTGGGTGTGTGTTCAAGGACATAGTTGGTCCATGATGAGTGTTAGCAGGCCCTAACAGCGTCAGCCTGCAGATAAGAGGAGATTTTGGTGTAAAGATAGGTGCCCACAACATTTTAGCTCAACACAAAAGTACGGTGTTAGTTGTGCCACAACCTTAATGTGAACTCAACACATAGTTGGAACCTCATTATGTGCAGTTAAACAAAACTACACAGCGTTTCCCATTACTTATCTAGACTGTGGCAGTCCGCCATATTCAAATTTATATACCACCACAGTTTCATAGCTAACCAAAGAAGTTATTCGTACAGCTCATATTAATATCAGAGATCTCGAAGTTGATGTTTTGCTCTGTTGCTGCATTGTAAATCTGTGCTCTACGCTGCCAGCTCGCTCGTGCTATCATGTTACTGCTTGCTTGCGCTATGGTCCAAAATGCTAAAAGATTTCTGCCGTCCATGCAGACAGTCAGGTCTCTAAGTGTCAGCTGCAGCTGTGTGCACACACGCCACTGGCATGCAATGCAGTTCTCTCTTTCATGCGAGAACTTAACTTTCACTCTTCAGTCTGTGTCACTTGGAATCTCTGGTGCTGAGGGGGACCTTTGTGGGCGTACACGTACACTTGCACCTCTGTTACTGCCATAGATTGAATTAATTCTGTGGGAAACGCTGATAAAATGCAAAACCTTTCAACAAAAAAACGTATAACTATGCTTTCAAGTTCTAGAGTCTACAGCCACATGCCCACATGCTAACATGGCAATAATGACTATGCTAATGATAATATCCTTATGTTTAGCAGGTACAGTATAATTTTTACCAGGCTCTCTGTTTCATTTTAGTGTGTCTGCATGTATTTGCCAAAAGCACTTTAGACAAACTAGCTGAGGCCGATGGGAATGTTCAGCAGCTGTTTGGTCATAAAACGAAGAACATTTGGATTTTGATTCGATGAGGGGAAATTCTGTGTTATATTTAAAAGCAATAGAACCATACATTAGTTGTGAGACTTTTGTCCCCAAACCACTTATGTGAACCTTAGGGTGGCGCTGAAGGAAAGTCAGGGGATCACCGATGTAATATCATCTGGGAACCACTAATATACCAAGTTTTGTGCTAATCCATCTAGATGTCGTTATCCACATAATAGGTCTTATTTTATTAATGTTAATATGTGGAATTTGTGCTGAATTATATCTACATATGTGACATTTGAGTGAAATCATCTCTTGTGTTATCTGCATTTAATCTTCTTGTCTCTCATTGTCATTAAATATGTATTTCATTTTTAATCACTCTTTGTTTAACCTCTATGTCCAACATGAGAGAGGAATGAACCAGGTCACACACAATAGTCCACCTATAGAGTGAGAGACAAGAAACAGAGATTGTATGAAGGGAGTGAGTGTTGTGCTGTAAAGCAAAACAAAATGTCCAACCCACACTGCATGTGAGTGTAATGTAAATTATACACTCATGTTAGAGGTCATGTAAATAATTTAATGCAAGGCTAATGTTTTTGCTTTCCTTTCATCATGTTTGTGATTATTTGTATAGTGTGTGTCTGGACATGGGGGTCATACCGTGGTTGTGTGTGTGTGTGTGTGTGTGTGTGTGTGTGTGTGTGTGTGTGTGTGTGTGTGTGTGCGCGTGCGCGTGCGCGTGCGCATCAGTGTTTTAAGAATAAACATGATATCAGGCCCTGAGGGCGTAGAGGCAAGCTTGTGCAGATCTTTCTTTACTGCCCTGCTCATCTCTCTGACCCCTAACCCTTAACCTTTGACCCCTCACCATATACACTGACAGCCAAACAACAAGTTAACCTCGGGGACTACAGGTTGGGTAACGACACGGCTGATTGTTTTCAGCATCTTGATAAACAGGAGAAACTGTTTCTCCCTAGTTTTGGCACTTATATGAATGTATATATTTAAGAAATGGCCAATTTATTGTGTAAATTCATAAAATGCATATGCTGCTAGAGAGCCACATTTGATCAGCATCAGAGTTTATTATATGTTACAAGATGCATCCTCGTCAAATATCAACTTGTCCCCCAAATGTTTTTACACCCTCCATCACTTCCCTTTCCTCTTTAGCCTGACATCTGCTTCCTCCCCCATGCTTTTGGTCCACGGTAAGTGAGTTTTGACTGAACTGCCAGGGGCAAGATAACCTCAGCCCCGTCCTTCCCCCTCCCTATTCCCCTCCTGACGACCAAACACGTCCCTACCTGTCCAGGTGAGCCGATGGCCCCATCACTCTTACAACTTAACACTGTTTCTCTCTCCTCATCCGCCTCAGGAGGGTGTGAAACCTTTTTATTTATAAAGAACAATACTAATGTGGAAATGACTATTTTCATGCAAATGTATGATGTTGTTAGTTAAGGTTTAATTTTATATGAGAGAATATTGAATACAGAAAAAAGGGTTTTTACAAATATGGCAAATACACCCTTTTCACGGCAGCCTCGACATGAAACAGTAGGTAGACACATGAATTAAGGCTCTATCTAAGACTGTGTCTGAAATCACCCACCCACTCACTCACTATTCCCTACTTCACTACATAGGGACTTATAACTAGAGCATTTTATCGTGAGCTCATTGAAAAAATAAAGAAAAAACGCTTTCTGATACTGCTCAGCAAATTTTTTTTGTGCCGGTAATGACGTCGTTGTCGCAGGTTTATGACGTACAATGACAGCTAGTGGGAAATCGCACAAAAAATATAATTGTTTATTTTACACTAAGTATTAATAATTTAATGTAAGTAAACATGTTGAATGACAATATTTAAATATAGAAGTAAACTTGTTTGTCTCAGTTTGTGCTGTGATGCTCTGCTTTTATTTACATTTAATTACATTTCGCTCCTCTCGTCTCTCTCTACCGCGAGCGCAATGCATGATGGTAGATATTCCTCGGTTAGTGACCATACACAATTTTTCATGATGCATTATGGGAAACAGAGATTGCACTATATAGGGTATAAATAACTTCACTAAACGGACACCACAACAAAAGGGTCACCATAGTGATTGGTGAGTGGTTTCAGACACAGCACAACCTAATTAATGTGGCTTGTAATACCTGTGTTTACCTTTTTCATGTCAAAATGGCTGTCCTGAAAATGGTATATTACAGAAGCTGAAGATGCTCTAACTTTAATTTAATTAACTATTTTGTATACAAAGCCAATACTTCATTTGTATATCACAGTAGGTTGGTTTATTTGTTGCTAATTGCCAACTTTGGAATCCCCACTTTATCACAGTTTCATGTCTTTGAAATAGTAAAAGACAAAACAGAAAATTACAATAAATTAAACTTAACAGCTTATATTATAGACAACTTATATACATTGACGGCAAATCGCTTCCGACACAGACGATCAAAAAACAAGTCACTGACTGTTACTGAAAAAAGTGAACTCCAACAATGAACAAATAGTTTTCAACACACCTTTGTTATATTTTATCATCGGTCATACTGTGTTTATACAGTCTTTGTATTCATACATTTATTCCATTAAGTCATAACATTTCACGACCAGAGGCCAATTCATTCACATCTGCTTTTGAAACCCGAGGAGCTGCCCGCTGCTCGAATTTGCAACCTTTCTTTAAAGTATTTCCACACTACAGGTTTCCTAATTCCATGGCATCTGGCCCAAAAACAGTGTAAAAGGATCTGTTTTCCTCTATCAGCCGTGCCGCTGGAAACTGATTTATCGTAATGGAGGTATTTTCCCAGATCTTGTTTCCAGCTCCTTTCATTTCACAACAGATGTGACATTGAGGATTCATTTGATGATTGGCACGTGGCCTAGATGAAGCGTAAGTGGATCTCCACTCTACCTAAACAACCCTTTACTGTTAAGTGTCTCTGACAAGTAAGTGTCAGAAACAGAAACTTGTAATGTTGCCCTCACGGGTGCTTCTCTTAGGTGCTCTTTCTCATGTGGTAAGATCTCATACATATCAGGTATAACAGTAACATACACTGTGTGATTTGAGCTTGATTTTCACCTGATTTCACGTGCTACTGACCCATCGTCGGTTAGTCAGATTCATTTTGACATGACAGAAAGTTTGGTTGGCTGTCTTCATACTCTCGCACAATGAGTCACAAGTAGATTTCCCAAACTCAGCACCTCTTCCCCTCACTTTTGCAAAAGAGATAAATCAGAAGGCCCACGTCCTCCAAGCCACCTGCATGTCCATATGCTGACGCCTCTTATTTTTTGGGACGTTTCGACACAGAATGACACATATGGTCAATGCAGCGTGTTTTCCACTTGTGAGCATTGTTTGGAAACAAACTTTTAATTATTTGACAATGACAACGGTCTGGAGCTGGTCTGGAGGAGCTGATGGTAACGTACAGTGTGAGCAGTCAGGTCATGTGACACGATTGGACAGTGAGCACATGAATCGTGAGCTTTTAGATTCACATGTCAGATTATTTACTCACATCGTGAGGTGGGATTTAACAACAACATTTCTGAAGTCACACCATGTATGCTCAGCCTAAAGAAACTCTTTCTGTCCTGAGTGATGTTTGCTGCTGGTGTCGATGATTCATTTCTCCGCTGAAATCGGACAATATTAAGACATAAAACAGTAGCTATGTGGCTAGAAGATTGTTCCTAGAAAAATGGGAGCCAATTCATTAGATGTTCCCAACCTAAACCATCCATAACCATAAAGCTGCTAGCTATCCCTCAAAAGTGACTAAGTACTTCCCCTCGATGCAACAAGTTCACAATGTGTAAATCTTTAGTCCCAGTGTCAGGTGTTCAGCTCTGATGCGTTTGCCGGTTTTTCACAATTTATTTTAGCCGTAAACTTTTACAACACCAAAGCGTTCCTAGTGCCATAGTTAGTGTGAGAGTCTGCTAAATGTTCTATACAGATGACTTAAAGACAAAGGTTTTAAGTAGAATGTACTTATTCAAGTGCTCCTCCCCTGTTATTAATCATGCTCACCCCTCCCCAGCAGGGTGAGGTTTTATATTCCTGTCAGTGGTGAAAGGTTTATAGAGCCCGGCTCATTCCATGATGAAATAACTTGGCAGAGTGGGAGGATGTATCTAAAGAGGGTCATTGGGAAACAGGAGGAGGGACGCACTCCCTACACATGTATGTACAGATACAGATTTGCTCAAGCATTCACATAAACTCAGCAGGAACACACATACACGTGTTCACATACTGTACAAATCCAAACACACATATAGAGACGCATGCATACAAGTAAGAGCATGTCCAGCCTAACTGAAGCCTGCAGGTTTATTGTGCAGCTCTGGAATGTGGGATCTGATGAACTGCAACATATCGGCTGCTCAAGATACTTTATGCTTGATTATTGTCTATATTTTAGTTTTTGGGTGCTATCTCCTCTCAATTATTTACTGCATACATCCTCTTCATACTCCTCTATACTCCAGGTTCCACCTCAAACTTTACTTCTTCACCTCCTGTCTCCCTGTATCTGTCCGACCTTCTCTGTTTCCACCCCCCACTGTAATTCTTTTTCTTTTTTTTTTCATTATACTTTATGCTTGCGCACACACACACACACGCACACACACTTGCACCATTTGCAATGAGGCTATGCTGGGCTGAACAGCCTCGGGGTATAAAGCAGAGAAAAGCAGAGGAGAAGAAGTGGGAGCATAGGGAGAGAGGTAGGGAGGAGAGAACAGGAGAATAACATGACTTTAACTTTCAGAGCTCATAGAATTGTTCATATATTGTTGGGATTATCTGACAAATGACAAAGTCAAAGATGACAAAATCACCTTAAAATTATTTCCAACAATTGAAATGATGGCAAAGTCATTTTCGCTCTCTTGCTGTGTTCATAGGTGGAGGTGAGCCGTGATGTGGTTTATTTTAATGCTTGAATAGAGTTTTGATGAAATAACAGTTTTAATAATATACAGCGTCTAGGAATTGAATCAATGTTCTGTAAAGCCTGCACCAATGTTTAGTGTTGACTGAACAAACTGCATTCTACTGGGAGGTGCTAACCAGTATGGGTGAATACACACAGAAAAAAGATCCACGGTTGTGGACAGGCACCTGATTTAAGTCACTTTTCCCAATGTTTCTTTCAAATGTATTAATTCATAAAAATGATTGTAGCAGTTCTCTCTACAGCAATGGGTTGCTCCACACTCTATATACTATATTGGGCTCACCAGACCAGCCACTCTTAACATAAATTAAAGCGACTCAACGTTTCCCTCACCTTTATCGATCAAGCCAAATTGCCTGAACTGATGCTTCCCCTCAGTCTCATGGAAATACATCGTACCACCCTTACAACTCACCATACCCTTCAACCAGGGCAAGCAGTGGCTATTTCTGTAATATTATGGGATTTCTCTTTGGCGTTTTCCAGATGAGGCAAATGTAAAAAAAATGTGGCTACTTTTCTGGAAAAGACAAAATATGTCATTTTTTATAAACGGGTCATTACCAGAATAAAGTGGATTGTACATCTGGTGCTGGTCTCCATAACAAATGAAACTGCAGTGGAAACGGGTGTGTGTGTGTCTGTGTGTTTGGTTGTGCGGTTGAATTTTAATTTAACACCATCATTGTGATGACATTCAATCATCACTCCTTCCAGAATTCATGAATACCTCTCTAGGTCATACAACACATTTTACAGCCATTTAGATTGAACCTTCAGTTACTGTGGATGAAATAACGACAGATTGTTCCGATTTTTGCAGAAAGTTTATTCCGTCAATTTTGTTAGTAGCCTTGTTACCATCTGTCCAAAAGTAGTCATACTTGCATTGAACTGTGTATGTATATAGGTTAATAAAGACAGGATATATAGACTTATGTTACTGATAGGCCAACATTATATCAGTAAATTACTGTACAGAGTGAAAATATTGCTGTTAGGTGTTCTTTTTGTTTTATATTGTGTTGAGCCATTGTGTTGTATTTTTAGTAGAAAATTTAATTTACACAAAAGTGTAATTTCACTACAGTCAGTCATGCCATTGGTAAGAGGGAAAAGATTCTTGAATTGCGTGGCTGGAAAATCTAAATGGAGGATATTCAAGCATAATGTATGAATCTTCCAATGCTCCACATTGTTAGTATTTTTTAGTTATTTATACTTTGAGTGACAGACTAGTCTTGTGGGAAAAGGCGTTTGCTTATGGGTGAGATATGAAGTGCTTTCGTGGTTTATTTGCGGTTTATGTACATTTTTCATCAAGGGTTAACTGTCGGGCTCAGGTGCGTGTTTTAAAGTACACTGTCTGAACAGTTTTTGTGTGAAAGCCGTTGTAGAAAACTTTAAATCAAATTTGACCTTGCTGCATCTCGCCAGGCCAGCAGACTCGTGCATTATGAAAAAGGGAAGTAAAACAACAATATTCTACATAAAACAAGATACAGTATAAAGGATCTTGACTTGTAATTCTCATAAATTCAATGTAACACATACTCTAGAGATTGCAGACTGGCCTAAGGAGAATGTTTAATATTCATACAAAATAATGAAGGACTGATCTTTAATGCTAAGACTCTCTACATCCGACAGAGGGGTCACTGCTGACAGAGAAGAGCCAGTCTATTGACTTGTCAGAGGCACAGAAATATAAGAGGAAAAACAAACTTGACATGAATCTTGATGTAAAGTGCTTCGTGACACTCGTTTACACTGGAGGGCCTGTCCACTTCATCCCCATTAAGTACTGCGATGTGTGTGTATTGAGAGAGCGAGAGAGAGCGAGAGAGAGAGAGAGCTAAGCGCTGACTCTGCGGGAACAGCATGACCTATATTTAAACTCATAAGGAGTGATGCATTTTTACCAGCTGAACTTGCCACAGTGTGTGTGGGTGAGTTGGCTCAGGATATCATTCAAAACGATGACATTCAAATTGATAGATTCTTCCAAACACATTACTCTTTGTTTCTCTGTAAAAAAATAGTGGACCCCTGCTATATGTCAATGCAGTGTTCCCATTTATGAAAATGAAGTTTGCATTTTTTGATGCAGTGCTAATGTTGCTTCCTCCTCCTCATATAGTTTAAGTTTTGGGCATCATTGGGCAATTTCCATATTTTTGAATTCATAAAATAACAATTAACAGTGCACTAACTTATGAAGTTGACAGTGTTTATCTGTGCAGACACCTTTTCACAACTTAAAGTTATGGTTTATTGTTATGTAGTAGTTATAAAGGCAAACAAAGGAGGAAGTCAGGTGATGCATGATATAGAAGGACAAGGTGTGGGTTAAGAGAACGGTTGCATCAACAAAATGCAGGACACTGCAGTTTGATTGATTGTGTTTAACCAACACTTATCATTGTTTCTTTAAACCATGACTGTTCCACAACCATAACCACGTCTTTATTGTCAACCATAAACTGTCTTTAAAGATGGACGATGCATCTCCTCTTCCTCCCACTATCCACAAATTATATGAGCGCCGACATCTTGCGCATCTGAAGCCAGAGTGTGTGCAGAAGCTATCCGTGGTATGGATCTGTGACTCACTGATTCACATGCTCGACCAATCGTAAGTCAGTATCAGCTGTCAATCATGACGTTTCATCGTGTTTATAGCATTGTAACCAAACATACTGGAAAAAAGGACACTTGGAAAAACACAAGTGTGATTAGAACTACCAAAAATGACCCAGACCAACGTTGTCAGAAACAGAAAAAATGAAGTGTACTAAGACTCTTTAGTTTGGTCCATGTCCCGTCAACTAACATGGTGGTGGTAGGATGTATGACCTCCACTGCAGCCAGACCGCAGGTGGCAATCAGGACTCTTTGGCTTTACCGTTGGGGAGCTGTCATTTTGTCCATCTTTATATTCATGATTATATATATATGATCAAAGAAGGACGTTTGCCTGCTGTAGTTATGCTGCCAGTGGTCGTAACACCATGTGAGATGCAGAGGGCAAGATTGTACAGGTATATGTAGAACCACAGGCTATAGGTGAAATCTAAAAACTTTTTAAAATTATTTTAGTCAGTAGGTGATTGAAGCCTATAAAAGCCTTGTAATGACAAAAATATAGGATGAGAAAAGTGGGCGAGAATTTGTCTACCTGTGGCTTATAAATGCTGGCAGTGTATCACACCGCAGACTTGAAGTGATGACTGTGAACCCGTCATGGGTTTCAGTCTGGAGGGTGGGATTTTGGATTCATTTGGATTCCTATAACAAAGCAAAGAGGATAAAATAACACATTATAATGAAGCTGATTCCTTATCTGGTTTTCATTTTTTTCTTATACGCATGAAAGCAAGCAGGTGTAGTGACTTCTGAGCAGCAGCTTAGCTTTCACTAATTTGACATATTGTGAGACATTGTGGTTCACTGCACGCATGCATGGCCAAATACACAAATACACACGCAAACACACACACACAGACACACAACCAGCACCTAAAACGGGAAAAGTTTCCTTTGAGAAACAAAAAAAAGGAAAGGGATTGAGCGCTATTTGTTTGGAAAGGAAACGAAGCAGAGCAGAACGAGCCACTGAATAGAGAACCAGAAAAGAGAGAGTGAAGAAGTGAAAGCAGCGGCAGGGGAGGAAAACAGTGAGTGATAAAGGAGTGGCAGGAGGTGTGTGTTTTAGGGGTGAGAGCAGGAACTCAGGGTCAGACTCCCCCAAGTAGCTCCACAACAGGAGCTGGAGGAAGACAGGCAGTTACAGACCACACAGACCATAGTAGATCATGACAAGTCTCATACTTTAAATTGCTTCCGATTTGAAGAAAGGAGGAGATGGTTAGCTTTTTGGACGTGTTGGTATGTGATGTTTTCACTTCAGAGGCCATCTGAGTGGGAAGAACCATTTAGCTGACAGTAGAGGGGACATGAGGTCAGAATGTCCTTCATCGCTTTGGTCTGAATAAGAACCATCAGTGATAAACTGGCTCCGTTTTTTTCCTCTCTCACAAGGAGACGGATAATGAAAAACATTGAATTTCGCTGGAATCTGTCTGGCTCTGGATTGTCCTCTACTGTTGTCCACATCTGGAAGACAGATGAGGTTAGATACGGCTGAGGAGGTCACTGCGTTAACTCTTTTGTATGTTAATAATATATTAGTATAATGTACATAAATATGAATAAAGTAAAGGTAAAAAAAGGGATTGGTCTATTTCTTTAGTTTTAAACACTGTACATGTGGAAATAGAAAACAAAACTTTTGGCAAGAAACCAGTTTACAGTTTGGACGCAGACACCCCCACTGTTAGGCACAAGCCTAAAAAGAATGTATCCTAATTGAAAAGGTTACTGTCCTTTGACCATACCTGCCCAGGTATTCTTTGAAAGCCAACTCTACAACAGTAAATTTAAAGATACAGAGGCAGAAACATGGCAGGAGTTAATACAACCAGGGTGTCCTGTAACTCACCGTGTAGTGTGAGTCCTCCTGCAGCCTGAGTCCTTCTGCAGTTCGTTTTTTGACAGGGCCCATTGCTGTGGGTCTGATGTATGATAGAGGAAGTGCACATAGATGCACTGTATGAATGTGTATGTGAATGGGTAAATGCCAAATCTGTACTGTAAAGCACTTTTTCATCAAGTCTAGAAAACATAATGAATACAGACCATTAACACTTACTGTCCTTTCAATAAAGGTGACAAAATATCTTTAAAATAAAACAACATAGAACATAGTGCTACCAAAGAACAAGCATCTCATGGTCGAGGTCGCACACTCACTCAGAAACTGTGGGGTCACACATCCTCCTACTCCTAAGGGCTTCTGCCAATCTTGATAAACCAGCAGACAGCAAACAAGTCTACCCCCAATGTACTTTTTTTTTTTTACAAAAAGAGCCCACAGTACTTTGACAACAAGTAGTCCACAAAACAGTTTTCATTTTTTGGTGAACTATCCTAAAGCCCCAACAAGGAGTTCTTAACTGGTTATGAAGTGGTTTTATTTGAATATTTCTGCCTCTATAAACTATTCTCAATTTCTGTAGCCGGGGCGAATTACCCGCAAGGTCAGAGCAACGATTTACGATAGTCAGGCTGGAAAAGCCTATGTTTAGGTGGAGGGAGAGGAAACAGAAGGGAGGGAATCAAGCGGGTGAAGCAAGCCAGGCTACGAGCTAGGCCAAAGCCGAGGCTAAAGGCATACGGTCTAACCTTGTATGGGTTAGACTCGGGGGCACTGGTCTAACCCATACAGACCAGTGCCCCCGAGTCCGTCCTCGCCAACTCCATGTCTCCTACAAACGAAGTTGGATGAGATTAGAATGAGAATCACAATACATTACTTTATCGCCAAGCATCCAGCAAACAGCTGTGTGTAATGGTGTGGTTTGATATTCCAGCCAACTTTAAGCCCCTATACATGACTTGGTATTGTCTCAAGTGGGATGTTCCATTTTCCCACATAAGAGGGGGAAGTATGGATTTCTTTCACCTGTATGAATGTATTTAATACTCAATGGTTATGTTAAATAATTTCTAATATTGTTAGAATATTTTTTCTGCTGACAAATGGATCCACATTTTATGTATCTTTATGACTATGTTCAGTATTTTGATCTTTGAACCCCCTCTTGTTGCGCTTTGGTACGTGCGCCCAGGAATCACTCTGTTTGCATTTGGAGCAGAGAGAGACATTGGTCTGAGAAGAGGATGAAAACTGATGCAGTCCTTGTTTCATGTTATATCATTACAGTAAAAACATCCGAATAGAGCTGCAGTGTTTTCTTGGTGTGTTTCTTTTTTTCACTACTTCCAAAACAAATGCACATGCTGTCTGGACCGAGGTTTTCACAACTTTGTTCACAGAGGCAGTGAGTATATTGAGGTTTGGAGGCTTCATCACATCCTTTCTTCGTCCGTGAAAAGACCAAATCACTTGAAGAGAGAGGAACATCCATCACCTCATCACGGACGTTAACTATGCATTAGTAGATTCTTGCCTTTCTACCTTGAGACACGCACTCTGCTCCAGACACAACAATTATTCACGTGTGGTCAGAGGGTCTGGATTTCTACACCTGCAGGTCTCTTTCTCACTGAATGGACGTGTGTGCACACTGCACACACACCTGCTCTTAAATGTCTCTGTATTGGTGTTGTTGCTGCAGTGATTGGTCTTTGTTCAAGGGGAATAGTGTGAGAGGGAGATGGAGCTGGTCTTAAATGTGAAATATTTTAAATCATGGCTAAAATAAAACTCTAGTGAAAAATAGGTGAAGCCTCAGTGAAAACAAATTCATTAAAAGGTTAAAAATATGGGCAGTCAAACATGTATTAGCCTCCCCAGTGTACTAATGTAATGCAATCATTAATTTATGTTTGCTCTACATGCAGCACAAATATAGCTGTGGCCTTGGATGTGGAAGAGGCAGACAGGCGCAGACATGATGTACATCATTGAAAGGGCAGCGGGTTACAGTCTGAATGATAGATAGGACTGAATCTAGAAATGAAATGAAAATGAGTTTTTCAAGGACGCTAATCTGTACACCTGCAGGATAGACTGGTGTGAGGGTTGAAGGAGTAAAAGTGAGGTTAGAGGTGTAATGAACAATTGATCTTGGAGCAAGGAGAAGAAAGACGAAAAAAAGTAAATTGTGAAATGGTCTGAGGGTGATAAAGTGAAGAAGTCTCCCTCAAGGCAGATGAGAGGGATTACACACACACTCACACACACACACATATGCACACAAGCCAAGATGGGAAGATTCCATTGCTTGTTTTATAGAGACATAGCTTGTTTTACTGAGTACTGCTGTGTCAAACTTTGTTCAATTGTCCTCATGCATGGTTGTATGCACAAATAAAAATCTGCCTGGCATAAAATATTCAGAATTAATGCTGTAAAACATCTGTTTATTTACATTACACAAATAAACACATCTAGGAATACACAATGAGCTGGACAGGTTTGTCTGATATCTTTCTTGGAGACTGTCTTTGTTGAATTTATTGCATCAAGTTTGCTGCTGCTGCTGTTGGACATTGTTTGTGTTTTTATTGGCAACACTGGTGTTACCAGTTAAAACTGAAGCCCTGCATTCCGTACACGTCACTGTTTTACTTTCCAGTGTGAAATATTACAGAATTACTGACATTTTAGCTAGATCTGGCCAACACTGCACCACTGGAAACCACTTCTTCGCGGCTCTAAACACAGTACTTGCCAGTAGATTTACAGAGCAACTGCTGGAGCTGTGAAGAAAAGAGGATTTTTGGGAAAAGAAAGTTGGCAGTTTTTTCTGGGTGAAAGTTATATAGTTTAATTACTTGGTATCAGTTTGGTACATAGTTTCGCGAACTATGCTCAACCTGCTATTTTCGGCAGTACTGAGGAATTACCGATGCTTGTATCGGTATCAGAACATCTCTAGTTTCTAACAAAGAAGACATTTGTTTCGCTGACCTTTGTTTACCAGTCTTAAACATTTAGAAGCTCCATATTTGTTTCATGCTATTATATGTGAAATTAAGGGGTAAAGGTGTTCACACTTCTAATTCTACAATGAAAGAATCCGTCAATGGCCATGAAACCAGCTTCTTCTACTTATTGTAAATTAATGACTTGTCACACCACCATCAAATACACTTCTTAAATGTGATGAGGCAGATTATCTGCATACATTCACTGTGAACAGGTCTTGGTGACTTAGTGTCTTCTTAGCTGAACTACTTCTCAGATCTAGAATCTACTTTAAGAGCTAAAATGAATGACTCTTGGACCAAAGACATGCCCCTGCTATTGTTTGAACTGACACATGCTCCATTCGTCTCCTGACTCGAGCCTGTTAAAGAGCTACTTTTAGACTTTTAGTTAGTTTTGTGGATACGGCCCCAAATACAAATGAGTCACTGCTGGAGTCAACACATGGTCACTGGTCAAACAGAAACATGAGTCTGAGGGGATGGAAGGAAAGTCTGAGAGGGGGGAGGAAGAAGAAATTGGGGAAATTCAAAGAAAGAAAGAGGACTGGGGAAATTGACTGGGACATTACTGTTAATGGATGGAGCAGGCCAACATCTGCTTTAGCCATGGGGGGGTCACAGAGCAGGTTAACTGTTAAAACACAGAGATGCTGCCATATGGACAGGAACGGAGAATAGAGAGGGAGTGTGAAAATTAGGGGAGACATTGACTGTTAAAACACACCAGTGCTGCCATATGGAGAGAGTAAAGAATGAATAAAAAGCCGGAAGAGAAAAAAATATATGAATGTGAGGAAATGGTTAACACGTTAACCCTCTGAAGCCTTGAGTTATATTCATGGGAGATGGAAACAAAATCGGTTTAAAGTTCAGATCCAGACATTTTAAAATATGATTGAGTTCTGTCAGTGTCTGTGTGACATTATAAAGATTGTGCAGTGTTATGGGTAAAGAAAAGTGGCAAATGAAGGCTGTCTTAGCATAAAGGGCCAACATCTGTTTTAGAGATGCATTGCTTGTATGCCAATTTCATATAAATCATAAAAGATGAGCAGCTACACACTCAAGTGCACCTCTACATGATTTTAAAAGAATTCAACTCTATTCCACAGTAACTCCCGCAGTCGGGAATCTGACCTGCAAGAAACAATGGTTAGATAAAAGAAACGAGACAAACAGAAGAGGATGAACACATGGATAAGAGGAGCAGAGTAAAGACAAATGAGAAAAAGAGGAGGAAGAGGAGAATGACAAAAATGCATGGAGCAATAGAGCTGAAGAGAAGAGATATATGAGAAGAGAAATAAGGAAAGTAAAAGCAGAAAGCTGATTCATATTCCAGTAGGAGTTAGGAATGATGGCCAGTGTCCTATGTCTGGGGGAAGTTAATTTCAGTTTCACTTCCACTACCATGGAACTTAGTTTAAGATGCTGTGGGCAGTGCTCAAAAAGGCAACAAATCTCGTCCACATCTGATCTGCTATGACCAAACTAAACTCTGGACTGAGGTCATTTAAGATGCTTTCGGACATGAACTGTGGAAATTGTCTTGGGACCGGACATTTTCTGGACTTTCACATATGAAGAACGCAGCAGTATATTGTCCGGGTCCAATGCGATCACAGTAACAGGAAAAAGTCCAGAACAATTAGGTGGGGGATGTGAATTCCACTGTGAACAGCACAGTGTTTTTGTTTACAGCACATTGACACCTGCTTCGGCCCTCATCGCCAAAAGCTTTGGAATCTCATTGTCTTTCCAAGATGACATCTTTGTCTGCGTCAACTTTGTGTATGTTTTAGAAATGCCATCAACACGCCCGCTCCCTCACTCTGACATTTTCTACCAGGGGTCCGGCAGGAAAAATGTCCAGACTTCAGGGTAAGTCTGAAAGCAGCTTTACTGTGCTAACATACAGTAGCATAGGCCAGGGACATGAATGCTAAATGACTGCCTGACTGAATGAACAGACAGTGATCACAGGTCAAAGAAATGCGAGAGGCATGAGGGTCTGGTCAATCACACCTGTCAACTGTTATGTATTTAATAGAAAAAGATGCTGCCTCAATTGATCTGGTACTGAGCTTAAACAGCAACACATATTGAAGCCAGCAATGAACAACATTTGAATTCATTTGGAAACATGTGGAACAAGTGACATAAAGCAAGGGACAGAAGGAGAGTAAACATGAGCAATGAGCTTCACATGTTGGAAATGAAAGATCTAAGAAAAGCATAAAAGGTGGAATATACCACTTTGTCCCAAACATAAACTCTAGCCCTAAATGTGCAGAACACAGATTAGAACAAGTAATGAGGAACATGTATGGGTTGTGCTCAGACAGGGAGAGGGTTCTCCTCATCTGAGGGCCTCTCCTCATCTGTGAGCGATGAAAAGAGAAGGTGTATTGAAAAGAAATGTGTCGCAATAGCAAATGGTGGTGCAGGTGGTGTACTGTTAAATAAGAGGTTGTTGGGAAATGGAGACGCAACAATGCCAGGAAACAACAGGAGCAGGTATTATAGGCGTGCGTGTACTTGCACATGCATCTACACAGAAGCCATGAGGGTTTACACATCCTCACAAAATAGAGAAATCCTAAATAAGGACATTTCACTGTCCTTTCCTTCAAGTGTAATTTAGGTAGTTTGTTTTCGCAACGACGATCAAGATTAGTAAGATGTGTTTTTTTTAATGCTTCAGGTCTTTTTGTTACTTCTGACTTTGATTCTTGAAGCAACATCTGACCTGTGATAATTAAGATATTAAGAATAACGATTAAGATCAGTCAGTTGACATCTCTTAATAGACTGTGCCCATAATGTACATTTATTTTCATGTCGGACACCTTTGCCTGGATTTTTTTGACAAGTTGTTCTCGAAGTAGGTTGTGGATGTTACAATTAGCTTTGATTGATGATTTCTTGTTGTAGTTTTTCTATATTTTAGTGTGGTTTCAGCAGGGGACTGTTGAGCCTTGCTGTGTGCCATTCTAGTTTTGCTGTTGCTATTTTTCCTTATGTCCATTCATTACCTATACCGCTTATCCTTTAAAGGGTCCTGGGGTGGCTGGAGCCAATCCCAACTGGCATTGGGCAAGAGGCAGGGTACACAGAGGACAGTATAAAATACAAACAACCATTCTAGAGACTCTAAATTGAGCTACGGTCCAATCTGCATGTCTCTGGACTGTAGAAGGAAGCAGAGGTGTTGCCTTAACTTTACAATAGCCGACAATGGTTTGCCGTAAGAATGATAATGGTGCGTTAAAGTGAGTGTGTTTTTGGAGAGCTTCCGGAAAAAAGGACAATGTGAATGAAAAATAGGTGGTTTGTGTATTAGTCGCTGACTGTGGATAAATCCTGGATCTCCAACAGGAAGCTGCTGGAGCGTGTAACAGCACCACACTGCAACAGATTAGGGTGAGAGTTGAGGTCACCTCCCAGTGTCAGGTGCTCTACAAGGCCAACTGAACCAATCCGCACATATTTACTGTACATTTGTCAGTGTCAGACATGTAGTTTCAGTAGGATGATTTCCTGCTCAAATTTATAGCATATATTACTATGTTAAGCATTACAGTGCTGTATTTAATACTATTATATGCTGTTTCTAAGTTGTACTTTTTGAATAGTTGAGGATTGCATGCACAACTGTGTTATTGAGGATAAAGAAGTAATTTTTTTATTATGAGTATATTTTTAGTAACAATGTGGACCAGAGAAGTGAATCACAGGAGAATTTGGCTTGTTTATGAAAGCTGGAACTCACATGGTCTCTCAAAATAAGTCACTAAACTAAAAGAATTACTGAATGTTATAAAGTAGTCTCTTTAACGAAACATTTCAAAAGTAGTCAAAGAAGAAAAAAGTCCAGACACAATTAGTGCAAAAAATTTTAACTCAAAAGACCAAAAATAATCCATGCAACTAGATCAGCTATAATTATTTCCTTTCCACTGCTGGGTGCGATGGGGGTGAAACAAGGGTGAGGCAGTGGGTGCTGAGCGAGTAGTTTCCAGAGGACAGCAACACCACTCACACACATCATGGAAAATCCTTGCAAAGACAAAAAGCCTGATGGGAAGAGCCCAGGAAAAGATCCGGTGGGGTGGAACAGGAAAGAGTAAGGTTGTAGCAAAAGGTTGCTGACGGTGAGGTCTCTCCAGAAAAGGACAGGCTAAATGTAGCAGCATCACTTGCAGTGTGAAACAAGGTGGACAAGAAGCCAGGGACCAGTACATCCAGCTAAGTGTGGCGTGATTGCACTGCACCGAGGGAGGAATTGTCATTTCAGTTGACACAATGCATGTGGCCATTCTGAAGGACATTTGCTGTACAACAGATGCTCCTGTTAGAGCAGTTTTTTCCAATTATGGCAGTATTATGACCAGCTTTGACGCAGCCAGAACAAACCACCCACAGGAATCAACAATGATGAAGGCTGGAATCAGCTATTCTGAGACAGTTTACTCAAGACAGTCTACAAAGGAAAGATAATCCAGCTGTTGTACAATCACATGGAGCTGTGGCTGTTGGAGACTATAAAGGCTGGATATAGTTGTGCAAATGCTTTCGCTCTCAACCATGTAAGTTTCCACAAATCACCGAGTATTGATTCTCCCTGTTGACGGCAGTGTTTATTTGTAAAGAAAGGACTAAATTAAGCTAAAATGTAAACACAACCAAAATAAACTTTCCCCCTTCGTTTTGGCCTCTTGTCCACGCAAATTCGAAGCCACTAAAACAGGGATTTTTACAAATGTCTTCCAAAGTGTAGATTACATTTTTTGTAAATGTCTTCCAAAGTGTTTTGGAAACAATGACATCACAGCTTAACTTCCACATGCCCACTGTTGCTTTGTGTACTGATCATGCACCAGAAACTACAACAACATTGGCATCTATACATCAGTTGACAGGAGAAGGAGCTCACTGAGTATGCTGACATTGTACTTTCCTAGTGTTTGACGGATTGTTGATAGAGACTTCATCGCCACCTGCTGGCCTGGCATGCTTGTCTGAGCGTTTGTTGTCGTTTCTGTTTTCTCGTCTGGACGAAGATATTTTGAAAAATAAAAGTTGTGTGACCGGAGATTTTTAGTAAAAACTGAAGAGTAAATATCTCTTCAAAAATGTATTTGCGGTAGTGTGGACAAGGCCTAACGCCACAGCCACACTGCGTGCATGAACAGCTTGGCTCAGGCGCTCTTCTAGAGATGCGAGGTCTCGCATATTTTCTCCACATACTGCTCGCAGTTCACAGCAAAATAGACTGTGACAATCACCTTTCACCACACTTTCAATGTCTATCTGTTGAATATGTCACAAAGTAATATTTGCAACAAAAGCACTCCAGCGTTTCTGGTAACTGACTCCATTCATTTGTTTTAACAAGGTTTTTACTGTTATTGTAGGACGGAAAGATACACAGCTTCAAACGTATTGTTCTGGCATTTAGTTGCATGTATAGCTGTACTTTTATTCTAGGAAATACAATAGTCATATCAGAAACCGCACACTGCAGCTCCACTGCAGACACCTAGCAGGAACAGTGCCTGTGTGAACAACAGACACCAGCGACATGCAGCATCTGTGCGGCGCAGCTGTCACGCGCCGCTCATGCAGGCAGTGTGGCCTGGGCATAAGACCTCAGGGAGAGAAAGTGAGCGTGGAAGCAGTATTGGCTCTTAAAGCCTCCCTTAGGTGAAATCAGTTCCTCCATCATGAGGGGGGAACTAACCAATTATACACCGGACCTGAAACACCTGAGACAGACGGGCTCTGGGGACCTCATCACTTCCTCTGTTGGGTTATTTTCTGCTGCGTTGTTGACTGGAGACAGACCATGTAAAGTCTGATCTGTTTTTCTCTTTAAAAGAATTATTCATCATTAGGTAAAATTTGTGCTCCCCCTCCGTATTGCTGTGGTTATATCCTGTTGGTGATGAACATGTTGTGAATTTATTTAAAAGGGATAAAATACTAATAGACATTAGTCTGCACAGAGTCTTTACAGGTTGACATAACTGGGAATATGAATGTTCGACGATTGAAAAGCAATAAAAAAGAAGAAGCAGTAACACAGCAGGGAACCACTTACATTGTTACTAAAAGGCTGAGTAGTCATTAAAAAATCCTGGATAGAATTGGTGCAGATTATTTTCCAATTTCTAAATTCAATAAATACAATTTGAACCATGCTGTAAGAAACAAGGATAAAAATGGTGCAAGGGTTAGGATGCCATTTACAGATCTCCAACAGTGTAAACCAGCCAGCAAATCCTCTCTGGAAGACATTAGAGAAAACAGATCAAAGAAAATAAAAGAAGAAAATGGGAAGAAAAATCTTGAGATACCAAAAGAAGCAATAAAAGCGAAGGGCGAGTGCTTAGAAAAGGGTGCAGCAACAGGGCGGTAGTTTGACAGAGGAAAGGAATCCAAGTAGAAAAAGAACAACAAGGGGGAGGTGAGGATAGAAAGAGTCAGGGTTAGGGTGGATGAAGGAGGGAGAAGACTTTAGGTGTGAGGAAAGGTCACAGCATGGGTTTATTAAGTTACAGGGCCAAAGACCTTTTTACCTGCAAGAAGAGGTGAACAACTGGTGGGATTTAAAGAAAACTACAGGAGCAGATGGAAAGAACAGAGCTCTGAGGGAAGCAGGGGGGGGGTTCAAAAATGCAGAGGATGGAGAGTAGGCTACAAATGGAAGGATAACATGCAGTAGACATAAACAATAGATTTGGGATGCAGAGAGAACAAACTGTTAATGGGATGACAACATGAAATTCCAAAGTCAAAATTTGGTCACCACCAGATTTGTCGTAACTCATGTCCACTTCCTCCCACTATCCAGAAATGAGGCCAAAATATCCCGGATACAAACAAACACACGCATGCGGAGCCAGAGTCTACGCAGTTGCAATCTAAGAACGGAACCACACTCGATTTATCGTGAATCAGTCTCAGCTGTCAATCATGACATTCTACCCTGTTTTCCTCCCATCAAATAACTTATTTAAACCAAAGTTACCATCTCTGAGAAAAATATTTTTGACATGTACTTAGTTTGGTCCATGTCCCATCCACTCATATGGAGGAGGCAACTTTTCGGACCTATGCTGCCGCCAGTCAACAGGTGGTGATCGAGACGCGCTGGCTTCACTCTTGTATTTCTAAAGGAATCAGAGCGTGTGTTTAATTTGCTAATAATTACAGAATATATATCAAGTGTCAGCATCAAGAAATTTGCTTGACATCCATCCATCCGTCCGTCATGTGGCTGAACTCGAGGCCTTGCTTACAACATGCGTGTCGTCTTACTACCCATATCCTTTTACACGGCTGTGGTAGTGCCACCCAATTTTTGATCTCGGCTACAACCTTGGTGAGAAAAACATTATCATAAATGATAGGAAAAACCAGCATTACTTAAGACACAGTTTACAGTTTAAGCTTTAGAAAGTTTCCTCTTTCTGATGCCCATTCCCTGTGACATCCACTAGGACTTCTGAGTTAGTGCATTTGACAGTCGGGCTGCTGCAGTACTTTGCTGGTTAAGAACTGTGTGACTATCCCTTACTTCCTGCAGTTTTCCATACAGTTCCTGTGCTAATGTACTCTGCAGGTGGGCTTTTTGCTAACTTGATGAACATACCATGTTTGAAAATGTCAAAAGAAATGCAATGAAATGACATTATGTGGATCTTTGTTCGTTGGTTGGGGCTCATTAAAAACAGAGGGCTGCCACACAGACTCATACAAGAGGTGTTGGTGTTCCGGATAAAATTTTCAGGCCTGTCAAACTCCAAAAAGGAAATTATCATTATAGGGCCTTGTTAAGCTGTTACAAATCTGTCATCTGCTGCTGCATTTTAGAATTAAAAGCTGCTTTTAACTTTATGTGGTGAGGTTAATATGACACATGTGCATGTCAGGCTGCAGGCAGGGCAAGAGCAACCTTGATCGAATTATAGAGATGAAGGGAAGTAAACGGTAATATAAAGGAAGCGTAAAATGAATTGCAGCAAGAGCAGAAACAGAGAGCAACGTTCTATCAAAGCAACATTGTTCCCTTCATTTTCTGAAGATGTGGTGGACGTGGTGAAGTCTCATTGGTCAGGAATGAGGTGGGTGTCTCTGACTAATAACTGGTTTAGACCTCAGTGACATGTGCTTCCTGTACTGATATTTGTAGGATTTTGTAATACTTGATCTTCTCTGATAATGAAGTGAAAAGACGTCAGATTTATAGCCTCTTTGGCAATTAGTCTTTGTGTTCACAGGAACTGGCTGCACTGATCAAAAATACAAGTTAGAAAGGATGAGCTTGATTGAATTTTAGTGGACTGTTAAGCGCTCTATTGACAGCCATTCTACTCTTTTTGTTAGCAGATTTCCATTAAACTTGGAACCAGACCTTTTTTTTTTACCAATCCCAGGGAATAATTCATGGATATCAATGAAAAATCTTGCATATTAAGGGAAGTGATATTTATTAATCATGTGCAATTTGGTGCAGCTTCATTGAATTTAAGAGGGCTATTAGGCCTTGGCTTTCTAGTTTTCATTTGTTATGTAGTCTGGTGATATTTCTTGTTATTAATCATTTAAATAATTTATATTATAGCCAGTTATTCTATTCATATATTGTTTATAAAGATAGATGACATAATTGCTTCCCAAAAGTAAAGTTTAAGTGCTTTCACCACCTGGTGGTTGACTGCAGTGTAGGTCATAAACCCTGCCTCCTCCATGTTAGTGGAATGAAAATGAGCTGAAACTTCGTGATTAACAGCTGAAACTGACTTGCGGTTGGTAAGTGCGTGAATTCCTACAATGCTACTCCTACTCATTTCTGGATTGTGGGAAGAAGTGAAGAAGATTTGTCCATCTTCATATACAGTCTATGGTCCCATTGTGTATTACCAGATGACATCAGTAGTGTCAGTAGTGTCTGTCTATGGTTCAGTAAAGGGATGAGCTCATTGCCGCACATGACCATGACAACAGAAGTTCTTTAGTTAAAGTTTGTTTGTTGTGATCATTACTTTCTCTTCTTGGTCTTTTCCATCTGTTGTAGCTACACATCTGAGTGTGATGGCCGTTGCTGATGATGATCTTACTGCCTTTGTCTTTCATATAATCCACATGGACCATCTTAAGATCTTAGTGGCTAATGAATATCATTCTCTGATACACATCTATAATGGCATCATTCACTCCTTTTGTGGCTCTGCTGGAGACCTGCTATTCGTGTGGTTATGTGTGTGTATAAAAGGAGCATTTGATGTGGAAAATACGTTGGTGTTTGCTTCTCTCTGTGATGGAAACTTTCTCTCTGCATTTTGAAGCGGTAAGTGGATTGAATATTTGGTTGCACAGCTGCCACTTAACTAAATAAACAGTTTTTAATTAAATCACATTGAATCATCTGATTTTCCATCCTGCTGTCAACTCAGTTTATTCTTGTGACTTCTGATTGGACAAGACTACTGAGGCAGTAACGTTACATTCCAGTATACAAATTTGTTGAATTGATGAAAAGCAGAGACTAATTCGCTGTTGTTCCTCTAGCCGAGCTAAAGGTACAAAGATTGGTCTGAGGAAGTGTCTTTCTGAGTCTTGTTTTCACTGTCAGGTCCCCAGCTGACCCAGGACAGTCTATAAAATGACTGCTCCCTGCCAAGGGTGTGGAGAGTTGCAAAGAACTTGGGGGGGGGGGGCACACAAAGGGAACCTGAAGTGGCCCACATCGAACCAAATCAACCCTCACTCCGATCTTCAATAAGTTCTTTTTTCCCCCTAAATTATAAACAAAGTGCATACTGGGCATACACACAAATTATTAGTAGTAAAGTTAAAATTTAAAGTCCCACCACGATCCCAAGCACATTACTTATTTAAACATTCTTGTCTTCAACCAACCTTTTGAAATTATGCAACTTTTGCCAGAAAGCTATTTCCACGGTGCCTCACTAAGTGTAATAATTCACCTTGTCTGTTGAACTCTTTGTTCTCCTTTACATGGATAAAACACTTTTTGGAATCACTCTGATGTGAATTCAGTTGCTGCAGTTAGTGATTATATGTGGAACTTCCAGTACAAGGCCGTCAGTAAAGCCCACTCTTACCAGCTGCACCTGCACTGTTCTCTCTTTCTTTTTCTGCTGTAATGCTGCTGCAGGTGTTGTGAGTTTATGACAGGAAAAAGTATTTAACTGTGGCTCTGTCTCAACCCTCATGTCCGGTGTGCTGGAGAGGAAATTAGGTAGTGGAGTTAGTAAAGGGAGCTGACAAAGGAAGCTTTTAAAACATATGATGGAAACAATATCCTGGTATTGAGGAAATTCTCACTTCTGATGAGGAGCCAAATTGCAGTTGCTAGACAAGGACCAGAAAAACATCATATTTATTGTTTTGTGTTTTTGGTTGTCACTGTGGCTCATAACCTTTAAAGTGCGATTGGTGTGGCAGAAATGTCTTTAAAACATCATATTTATTGTTTTGTGTTTTTGGTTGTCACTGTGGCTCATAACCTTTAAAGTGTGATTGGTGTGGCAGAAATGTCTTTAAATTAATAAATGGAAAATAATAAACATCATATTTTGTCAAACCTTAACATCCATTTTACTGAGAAGGCTTCTTCTACGCAGCTGAGTTGTTAACCTTTCAAATGTTTACTCAACTCTCTAGTCAGTGTAAATAATTGTAGTGAATACGATTCTGTTTGTGCTTGCTCTGTTATTCTTCACCTCTTCTCTGACCCTCGGATACGTTATTATCTTAAAAAATCCTTATCCAAACTAAGACTTCATTTAATGTAAATCTTGGGGTTTGGGGTTAATCCATACATGGAAATCTCCTCCAATATATCATGTTGTTGTGCCATTATCTTCTCCTTAACTTACATCTCTCCACTGTCCCCCTGTATCAACGTTTGAGTTTGTGTTGATAGAAAATGTGTCTGCAGATCCAGGTCTTTGTCTGAGCGTGTTATTGTGTACATATACTCAGGCGAGATGTCTGGGACACAGGCCAGCACCTCACATGTGTGTACAGTATGTGAGTTTGAGTGCATTTAAACAGAAGTAAACCGCCTTGACTCTCGACTGTCTCTCCAGGGGCCTTACATAAGCCTATTTAGCCTCCTAAGGGGATCCTCACCTTCCTCCTCATCTTCCCTACCTCTCCATCTCTTCCTCCCTCCTCCTCTTTCCTCCTCTCATTCTCGCTTATCCTACCAACTCGCCCACTCATCCTTTAGTACACACACTTCAGCAAAGGTTTTACCCATGCTTAAGGATTTTTTTTGGGCTAAGTCTGTAATCACGTCTGGCACAAGTTCACAATTCTGAACAATTGGGATGTCTATCCCCAGGACCTCTCTCTATCTGTGTCTCTCTGCTCCACATCTCTTCTCCTATCTCAATCTTTCATCCGATCCGCCTGGCACCCGTTCCTTTCCCCATGGGGTCACTTATCTTATCCTGTCTGCACACATTCAAGTCCTCCCATCCTCCATAAACCCCATTCATCCCACCTTTGCTTCTATCCTCTCACCCAGCACCCAGCATTCACCTTCCTCCTCTCCCTCCAGCACTTACACTCAATCCCTCCAACCCCTCCTCTCCCTGGGGCAGCCCCCATTCAATCCCTCCATCCAGCTGCTCCCTTATCTCCTCCCTTTTTCCTCCCTTCTTTGGGATCGTGTGAATCCCTACTCACGCTCCTTTTCATTCTCTCTTAACTTTCCATATTTTGTTCCCCATCCCTCCATGTGTCCTCAATATTTATTACCTACTTTCCTACAAAACAAAATGTTCTTATCACTTTACCTTCTCGGCCATGATCCATTATTCCCTCCTGTTCCATAAATGTCTTAATTCTTTCCAATGCTGCTGCTATATTATTTACTTTATTATTGATTACTGATAACTTTCTAACTAAATCAATTCAACGTTTAATCTGAATTGTTTAAAATGTTTACACTTTTATGCCAATGATGATTTCCTTCCTATACAGTAACGAAGTAAATTCTCACATGTGAGTAACATCGGACATGTTTTGAATAATGATTACAAGTTCTTGATTGTCGTAATGTTTGCGGATACATTTTTAATTAGTTAACTAATGATCAGTGATAAATAAATTCCTTCTGTCACTTCCTCATCATGCCCCCCCACCTTTTCAAATATACTGAATCTACTTTTGTTTGGACACTTGAATGCTAGTTTAGCAAAAAAAAAAGTACAAGGCATAGACACAATGTTACAAGGATCTTCTTAAAGTGTATCCCATTGTTATGTCACAGTAAAACCAACCAGTTGCTGGGAGATAAGTTGTTGCTGTTAAAAGTACAGTACATCAGAGAAAATATGATGAAGATAGTCAAGCTCCACACTGACAACTGCAGACATAACAGGAACAATAACAAGCAAAATCAATGGCAACTTTATTCCTGCCTGTTTTCACAAAGTGTTATCTCATGTTGTAAACTGACTCTGTTAAATCAGTTCACAAGACAGCTGCAGTTGTTAATTCTGAATTACACATATTCCTGCAGGTTCTCATGATCAGAAAAACAAAAATCTATTAGTTGTGTAGGTCCACAGTCGACTATGTCCCAGGGCTACAATC
Source organism: Hippoglossus hippoglossus (assembly GCF_009819705.1). Lineage (NCBI taxonomy): Eukaryota > Metazoa > Chordata > Actinopteri > Pleuronectiformes > Pleuronectidae > Hippoglossus > Hippoglossus hippoglossus. Next base: position 10,359,609 of record NC_047157.1, read on the forward strand.
TAAGACCAGGCACTCTTAAATAGATAATATGCAACAAACTTCATTATGGAAATACTAGACCTATGTTTATTTTTTGTTGAGCTGTGCACATTCATTATCCAAAATGTTAAAACTCGCCTTTTGATTGCATCACATCTGTTTTACCTCGTGGCTTTGTCCCGGCTCTGCTTATAACTACTGTGGACAAACAACGTGTGAAAAGGAAAAAAATCACGGCTACCTAAGTTAGCTCATCAGAGTTTTTTTCCCTTCCATTGATCGTATTGGTCATGTATGGATACAATTATTCATTGCCATTTGCTGCGTAATGTAAATAGAACTTTATTATATTACCTCATCCATTACATGATTTCTGTCTGAGTCACGTCAGGTAGATTGTCAACAACAATGTTGGTGAAGATAACTTCCATGTTTCCCACGTGTTTCCTGAAGTCATCAAACTAGGTATTTTGTTATTGTATTAAATGAGAGTCCTTCATTTTTTTATTTTAAGTTCCTTTCGTAATTCAAGCCTTACATTCTCTCCTCTCATACATACCTTTGCCCCTCTCCTCTCTTTACAATTTTTTAACTTAAGTATTGGAATCTCATTGTTTTGTAGCTATAATAAATCAGCACACAGTGCGGTGTCAGTGTGCATCGCAATTGTACACTAAGATAAAGCTGGGAAGGCACACAGATATAAAAAAACAAACCATGGACGATAATGGGAGCAGACTGAACACAGAACAAGGGATAAGAGCAAAGGACAGGAGAGAGGGAGAGATACAAAGAAGGAAATGTGATATAAGAAAAGACGGTGGGACAGATAAAACCCAAGGACAGGATGGAGAAGAAGGAGATAGAAAGAGAAGAGAGATGGAACAAAGAGGGAAGATAATGAGAGAAATCACACAATATTACTGTTTGGGAAATTTGATGTGTTCATTATGACTTGTATTCATTTACCATTATATGAACCGTGCAACATACTGATGTGTCACATCTGGTCCATTCCTGTGTGTTCCAATCATCCTACATTTCCAATAGCAACCATAGTGTATGTGTGTGAGTGTTTATACGTCAGTGTGGGACACTTTGGCTGAGTGCTCTCAAGGTTTGTAGATGTCAGGTTGTTGTGTCGTGCCACTTATCAGCATTTAAGCGTCCTTGGATAACACACACACACACACACACACACACACCCACACACACACACACACACATTCAACATGTTTGTGTCCATTTATTGTTGTGATTTGACACATGCATTTTTCAGTAGTAAAAACAGGTGAACCATGAAGAAATAAGGAGATTGGAAGTGTATTAGGATATATAAAGATATACGCAAAGACATTTTGGTTGAATATTGTAAAATGAAGATGCATACATATGGAGGTAGTTGAAACACACTTACGTGCGCACCAACACGTACACACACGCACACACAAACCTTCTCTCTCTCTCTCTCTCTCTCTCTCTCTCTCTCTCTCTCTCTCTCTCTCTCTCTCTCTCTCTCTCGTTTCACTTGTGTGTGTTTCCCACGGTGCAGTGCGAGTGTATTTGGTCTGTGAGCGCCAGGCTTATCTGTCTGTCCTGTCATAACAGCTCTGTTTGTGTGTGGTATGCATGGGGCGAGGTACATACATGCACGGACGCACGCACACACACCCACACTTACACACACCAAAAAGCCTGGGCACTTGGCCCCTATACAAAAGGTCAAAATGGCCTCACACAGGAAGTAATTTTACAGCAGCAGATAGAGTGGCAACACCTCGTAGCAACACATCTTGACCTTTTGACTGTCAAACACACACGCACGCACACACACCACACACACACACACACACACACACACACACACACACACACACACACACACACACACACACACACACACGCTTTGACTTCATTCCCAATATGATATTATTTCACACAAGCAAAGGGACATAAGATGCTTTTGCCTCTTTCTTAGGAGGTACATTATCACAACCTCCTCCACTGTTGCCGTGTTTGTTGTTGTTAGAAACCTGTGACTCTTTGCTGCCCCTAGTGGATGTAGCAACATGTCAATGTAAATGACGCACGGAAGTAAGTGGGCAGTAACGGTTACATCGGTTTAAATGGACATGTCTCTTTTTGTATGTAGAGGCAGCAGAAATGAGCCTGGTCCCACTCACACACACACAGGCAAATACACACAGTTGGTGTGTACGTTACCAGCTAGCTCACAGCTAACACCAGTTGTAGAGATGTCTTTTTGCCAATGGTCCAGCAATCAAATTTGCGTGAAAGACTGAAATTATAATTTTAAATATGAAATTTACTTCTGAACACACTTTACCAAAAACTTTACCAAAATTGACTACACTGAATTTTCATGACTAGGCTAATGCCAGCTTGTGAGATGTCAAGACTGATTAATGGTGTAGTTTGAATTTTCTTGAGTGAAGTTATAACTTTTATGTTACTGCAGGATGTATTTTCCCCTGTAAATGCCTCGTGTGTATTTCAGAGGGTTTCTGTGTCAGCAATGTAACACAATCCTATATCCACTCTTCATTACACCGAGAGAACAAGGTCACTTTCCATTGAAAGCGGTCACAGTGGTCAAAGCTGTGTTATCTACAAGGTCACAGTGGTAGACTTAATGTCTCTGGACAGCATTGCATTAACAGAATACTTATACCCACTTGTTTTTTAAAGTGAAATCTGTGTTTGAGTCGTTTATTAATAAAAAATGGACAGAGGACTTCATGCAAAATAATTTTAAAAAAAACAGCACAACTAGAAGTTACATAGTATTTTTTGTACATAGAATTTAGGAGAACAATATCAATCCAACTGGACGCGCTCTTGCATCACATGGTTACAATACTAAAACCATAGAATGGATTATCCTTTCTAGGTCAAGGTGAAGGCAGCAGCCATTGCTAGCTGATGGGAGAGCAGTCAGGATGTGACCTACGCTGAGGTGACGGATGACTTCCTGTCTCCTTTACTCCTTCTCTCCTCAACTTCACACTGCATTCAGCTCCTTGTTTTCTATCTCTCCCCTGAGCCTACAAGAGCTGGGGGAAAGATCCAGTTTAAGATGAGAGGGGTGAACAACAATTCATGATGACAGGAAGAGACAGAGGGAGGTGGTTGCGTGTGTTTAAATGACCTCAGAAACCGGTGCAGGTGAGGATGGATGTAAAATGAAGCTCATAGGAAAGAGTGATGGCGGTGAAAAACCACAGGATCATGTTGCACTGTCAGGTCCTACTTGGCAGTGATACCCGGTCAGCATTCCTGCAAAACACAGAGGGAATTTAGATCACCAATTGGGAGGATGGAAGGGACGGAGTAGAATCTGTAATGTATCAAAATTGGTTTCAGTCAGGCCTTAAAACTTATAAAAGTTTATGATATGTCTGGGAAAATATGGGATCATGGCAAACACAGTTATGAAAACTCTAGATACTAGTGGCTTAGTTAATGGTAATAAAAGATGTTGCAGCCGTGCTATCTTTAAAAGGATGTATATATGGAGGCTTTTATTCTACAGGTTCCCATTTGATTAATACGTCTTTCTATTCCTGAGCAACAAAGTATCCAGCAGGCAGATCCTTCCCATCTATCCCAGGATTCAGTGCATTCTGGTGAAAAAGCTAATGAGCTAGCTATGCGGTTGGCTGAGCTGCCGTAGGTGCAGCCGCAAAAAGTAACTAAAGATGCAATGGTCAGATCGGGACTAGCTGGTGACACAAATAGGAAATCCTCTGTAGACCAGACCGTCTCATTTCAGCTCGGCCTTCGTGGACTACTCGCTATATGGCCTTCGAAGACGGAGCTCTCTGAAGGGTGCGGCTCCTGAGTTGGGACAGAGCTATAGAGAGAGGAAGCCAAAGTGTTGGCACAGGGAAGAGGACACACAGTGACGGGGTGGATGAGCGAGGGAGTGTAAGTGGAGATAAAGAGGTGAACTGTGATGGACAGAGGCGAGCCGTTCAGTCTAACAGAGCTGGAAACATAACAGATAACACAGTGGAAGTCAGTAGGGAAGGGGAGGAACATGCAAGTTCACATTTCCAAAAAATGTAAAACCCAATGAAAGTTTTTATTCAAGGTTCAATTAAGTTATTAAAAGATGTGTGGTATGTTTTTATCTTAAATATATGCAGGGACCCAAATCGTTTGAATACAATGTATTGTATTTATTGCTCTTGGGGTGAGAGGGAGTCCCTCAACAAATGAGAAGATGTATGATGAAAAGGGCAGTTTACGGAAGATGAGGGGCTAGAGGAGGATCTGAGGAGACAGTTTAAGAGTATATTTGGAGACACATCAGTGATTTAGGGGAGAGGAGCTAAGGACAGAGGAAGGGTGAAGTTTAGATACAGTAGCTGCTGATTACACTGTTTGGACAGGCAGTTCATCTAATTAGAAGGGCTGTGTGACGTGAGTGATGGAGGGAGTGAAGCCAAGTATGTTTACCTATGGATCCTTCGTGAGTTCCCATGATTCCCCTCCTCCTGTGAAAGGGAGGATGGAAGTCATTGGAGGACATAGAGATAGTGGAAAATGTGAAATAAAATACCACAGGCATCTGTTACGCAGAAAAAGTTATTTTGTAATGCATCTGTGCTTAAATAATTTCCAATAATAAATAATCTATTTCATCTGCAGACTTCAGCAGGAAATCCTGGTCAATCTCTCAGCTCTGGCTATTTTGACCGACATTATTCCCGGGAATGTGTATTTTACCAGAAGTTTCAATGATGTTCAGTCCTGTGCTGTGGATCACTGGCTCTCGGTTCTCATTCTTGGTTGACCCTTCAATCCAGGGTGAATCGCACTGAGCTCTGGGATTCCTAACGGAGGACAGGGAACAGTTTGTCCTCTTTCCCTCCCCTCATTTTCATTTTTCTCCCTCGTTTTTTCAAACAAATGCACGTTCTTTGTCTTTTTCCCCAGGATCTCTGTTCCTATCACAGAGAGAGAGAGAGAGAGAGAGGGAGAGAGAGAGAGAGAGAGAGAGAGAGAGAGAGAGAGAGAGAGAGAGAGACACTGCTGTGGCTCAAATATCAGAAAGTCAAGTCCGGCAATTACACAGATTGCAGGAAAACTCATGCTTTGAAAGAGTCACAATTTCCACATGCACACGCGCACTTTTTGGTTGCCACCTGTCACTCAAGGATGCCTGTACACACACACACACACACACACACACACACACACACACACACACACACACACACACACACACACACACACACACACACACACACTCAGTGAGGTCAGGTGTTTTTTCAATCAACACAGCTGTGTGCTCTCCAGAGCAGTAAAATGATTTCAGGTCCAGTGTTGGCAGGCTTTGATGAGTCTAACACACCACTGAGTCCTGGTGCATTCTATCTGCCTACAAAGGCTCTGACCGACAGCAGCTTGACTGTTAATAGGCACTGCAACTGCACCTGCTTGATGTGTGTGAGTACACACACACACACTGATTCACACACATTTTCTTATAGATTTACAAGCCATAGTAGATAAGAGTACAAAGAAGAATGGACTGGGTTCCCACTGGCTTGAAAATGTCCTTCCTTGGCCACAGGAGAAGCAAAATAAGGCCTTGAATCGTTTTTGAAAATAAACGATAGCTGGAAAGACAGTCACAGCTCTACACAAAGAAACTGCAAATCAGTTTCAAGTCTCTCAGGTAAAATTAAGATGACACTGTATTTGAACATCTTGGTTTCAATAGTGTGTTAAAAGTGTATTTTATTCCACGGTTAGCAGTACACTTGTTAGGGATGGCAATGCCATTTTTTATCGTTGCTTGGTTGGTCTCAGACGGTAATATAAAACAACTTGATGGATTGCCATGGCATTCTTTGCAGACATATTCATAGTTACCCTGAGGAAGAATCCCAAAGAATCCAGGATTTCAAAAATGACTCTTAGGAGGTCTTTGTACGCCAAGTCAGTATATTTTTGTTTGAAATGTCATAACATTAAAAATAAATCTCAACCTCATGCTATGGCAATCACAGCTTCACACCCACCTCTGAAACTTTGTTTTCAGAACAGGTTTGATTTGCTGGCCTTTTTCGCATAGAGTCAAAGCTGCTCCAGAGAGTTGCTAGAGTTGTGTGTGTGTGTGTGTGTGTGTGTGTGTGTGTGTGTGTGTGTGTGTGTGTGTGTCTGTGTTGTGTCCTGTGTGTGTCTGTGTGTTTGTGTTTGTGTCAGGATGAAACTGTACTAACACGGATGATTGCTTAATTTCTTCAGAAAGTATCATTATTAGGCAAATTTCAAACCCTCTTTGGGTTTATCTGCATACCATTGGCATCATTGTAGTGTTCCACTAGGATTTGTTAGCAATGGCAGTGGGCAAGCCAGCCTGCTTTATTACGCACGGTTATTACGGTAGTAAGGATACTGTGTTCATACTGTGCGTGTGTCCTGATCCTGAAGCAGCGGCGGCAATCATTTTGCAGTGCTCTGTAAAATGAACGAAGGGGGAAACACTGTCAATGGCATTACTCCTGTAAGACTGACCTGTACCTTGTGTGGGTTGCACACAATAAAAGAAAGTCACCATTTTCACCAGTATGCTACAACCAAAAAAGACCTCTAATGTAACTGGAAACCCGGTTGGATGGTCAGTCAGGGAGTGTTCCTCATCCAGTGCTGATGTGTTGAATCATTTTGTATAATTATAGGATAGTCATGGAAGAAAATGAATTCTTTCCGGACTGTTTGGCCTCCTCTCCAAAGTCAGTCTCATTCTCTAAATATAACCTGTTTATTTGGTTTTCTTATCTAATGGAGGCTTCAAATATGAAACTGGTATGCCAAATACCACTGGTCATTTTGGACCTTTTTGGCTTAACAACCATACACAGCCATCCAAAATTTATTCGTGCTTTAAATTTGGGTCAAATCCTTTTATGTTCTTCGTCCAATAATAAAATATAAATAACCCTGTAGAGTTTTGTTACAGGATACTTGGATATTTTTGATACATTGGCCTCATTTAATATTAACATGAATATACATGAAACCCTCTGCAGCGTCTGTGTGTTTTGGTCAAGCAAGAAGCTACAGGAGCGTTTTGAAAAGCAGAATCTATCAGCTCTCTCATCCTCATGGCATAAATCATTGATGAGTGTGTTGCTACTGCCTGCACCTCTCCCTGGTCCGGCCCCGGCCTGCAGTTCAGAGCAGTGTGTCTGTGTGGGTTTGTGTGTGTGTGTTTGTGTGCAAATCCCATTTTGTGCTTGCATGTGTGGAAAAGTGTCATATGTCTGGGTATGAGTTTGGTGTAATGTTACTGTAAATGTACCATGAACGTGAGCATTATCATGTGTCTTTGTGCCTGTGTTTGGTGCCGTGTGCACGGCATGTGTGTGTGTGTGTGTGACTGAGTGATGCATACACTGGGGTCTTTGAAGTGTAAAGTAACAGGCCTTTTTAAGTTGTGGATGTGAAATATTTATATGATCAGGAGTGCTGCTTTGGGAGGATGAGGTGAGAGAAAGAGTGATGAGGAAAGAGGGATTAACTCTTGTTTTAAACAACAAATAAGCAAAGATCGACAGCGTCTTTTAGAGCAATCCATTATTCAATCGCCCTGAAAAAGATTTGGTCAGGTCCTCTATCGCAAATAAGGGGTACGAATAACACACTGGCTTTAAGATGTGTTTAAAATGATAAAAATACACACAATAAGCTTATAGTGGACAATATGGTTGTCTATCTTAGGCTCTGCCAGGGGGTTGTAAATTCAGAGACAGTATACCACAAGTTTCCTTCTAGATTTTACAGGAGCATCGCAGACGCAGACCCTCCCTGTCAAACGCTTCATTTTAGTCTGGACATGTGGGGCCAAGTTTCCTCTCAGAGCTCATGGAACACGCTGCCACTGGCATGTAGAAACCTCATATTGTTCCTGTTCCTCTGGTCATTAATTACATCTACATACAATGAATACAGACCTGTGAACTGCTCAGATCGAGTAACCTGGTGAACTTGGCAATGCATCTGTGTGTGTGGTGTCGGAGTGTTAAAGGGTAAAACTGAGCAATTTACTCGACAGGACAAAGGACAGGAGAGGCTGAGACCTTTATAGAGAGCCATGTGTACTTTTGGGTTCATGCCTGCGGGTTTGTGTGTGTGTGCTCTCTCGTGTGTGTGTGTGTGTGTGTGTGTGTGTGTGTGTGTGTGTGTGTGTGTGTGTGTGTGTGTGTGTGTGTGTGTGTGTGTGTGTGTGTGTGTGTGTGTGTGTGTTAGGCCAGACATTTACATTGACAATAGCCTGTTTGAGACCTGGGAGGAGACTGGCTTCGTTAAAAGAGGCCTTGAACAAACAGAGAATAGAGACGGAAGGATAGAGGAGGGAAAGGAGGGAGAGAGGGAGAGAGGGATGGAGGCAGGGGGGAGTGGTTGGTGGGGTGTAAGAGAAAGGGAGGGAGAAAGAAATGAGGGAAATTTAGGGAAAATGTGCGAATGAAAGAAATATGGATGTATAGAGTCATGGGGATTATGGAAGGAAAAAAACAGGCCTCTCATGTTGGGGTGTATGGATGTAAAAATAGAGGGAACTAGAGGTTGATGAAAGAGAGGATAAATGAAGCAAAGACTAATTGGAGGCAAAGAGGAAGAGAAAGGGATTAGAGAGGCAGTGAGGGAGGGAGGGAGGAGAGGCATGAAGGGGTGAAATAAACTCAGAATAAACTAAATGATTAAAGATGGAGGGAAGGATGGAGCAGAGAGGGGGGGAGACAAAAGAAGGTTGGAGTGAAGAGAGTGAAAGAGTTGGATGAGAGAAGACCTGGACTGGCCGGTTGGATCGATAATGGAGGGATTTAAAAGGGAGGATGTTATTTTAGATGAAAGAAGAAGAAATAGAAAGGAAAACCACAGGCTGCTCTGAATAAAGGTTAACTGTGACGGAAGATGGAGGCAACAGGGTCAAGAGAGAGAGAGAGAGAGAGAGAGAGAGAGAGAGAGAGAGAGAGAGAGAGTGTGCGTGTGTTTGTGTGTGTGTGTGTGTGTGTGTGTGTGTGTGTGTGTGTGTGAGACAGAAACACAAAGAGAGAGAGAGAGATTTTGCTTTGCCTCACACTCGCCTCCCTGTTTCTGTGTGAATGAAAACCTGTGAGTGAACGGGGGTGTGGCTGGTGTGTGTGTGAGGGTGTAGCAGGAGTAATAAATCAATAACTGATGAATAAATTATGAGCCACAAAAATTTCAAAAGGGACCAGCAAAAACAAATGATTTGGGCTGCATGAGGGGAACTGCAGTCAGTGTGCACGTTTGTTGTGGGTTGGATTTATGTTTGTGTTTCAGTTGTTGCTGTGGAAAATGTGTGGCGGCTCAGTTGTGGAGCATGACATTTTTCACGCTTTATGACATCAGGTTTTGGTTCAGGCTTGTCAGACCTTGTGTACTGAGAATAACCTAGACTAAAGAAAGAGAGAGACAGAAGTATGGAAGGTATATAGGGGGGGGGGAAACACAGCAGACCACCAAAATGATGGAAATCATGTTGTTGGAGAGCTGAAGAAGATGCTATTTTATCATCTATTTCCTGTTTTGTGTCATTCCGTAAATCTGCTTAATTATTTAATGGCAATAAAATGGGATGGGGATGTTTTTCCAGTGCAAACAGATGTTAACTTTTGGTCAAACTAATGAGGAGGGAATATAACAGTGAGGAGGAGGAGAAAACAAATGGCAAGGAAATGGGAAATGTGACTTTATCGTTGACTTACACTAAATTTGCCACAAATATTTTTGATAAATGTATAGAAATGTCATGTTACCCTGACAACAATCGATATTTATCCCATCGACTACCAATGACACATTTTATACTAGTGCCGACTTTCTCGTGGGGCTGGGCCATGAACTGATAACAATAATTATCACATTATAATTTTCATTAATACTAATTTAACAAAAGTTCAATAAGTATTGATGCATTGCTAATGCATTTTGAAAGTATAGTGAGGCAGTATAATAGTTTTTATTGTATACCTCAAATGTGTAAAATGTTTTACTGTTTATCAAGTGGTTGTCATTCTCTGTCCATAAAGAAGAGTTTAAAAACACAACCTTCACAAATTTGGAATGAATAACAATTTAACATATTTTGTGATAGTCATTAATATCGACTGATACAAACATTTGTATCTTGTTAATATTTGTGGCCACTCAGCCTTACATCCTCTGAACACGTTTTACTTTCTCATATGTGGCCATTGTCGTTCAGTAATATCAGCACAATGTAAAAAACACCTCATACTGGCATGTATGCTTACACAGGCTGTAGTTGCATATATGATACAAATGTAATGCAAATGTATACAAGTTCTACAGCAATAAGAAAAGCCAGATAGTCATCTTTGGCAAATGAGTGGAAGCCAATGGATGGCAAGGAAAATAAAATGGTGATGGCCCAGCGAATAATATGCATGCTATTATTAAAGTTTTATCAATACAAAGTGTATTTTTTAAATCAAATTTTCACCAATGGTCATTGATATTTTAGATTCTATTTCAAAATAAATACTTGAAAATATGTAAAATAGAGCTCTATGCAAAACAGAAATGGTATATTCTTTAAAGGAAATGATGAGATACATAATAATTGGAAAGGGAAGGCTGACAGAAAAACTTGGCAGTTTGATGCTGGACTGAGAATAACACACTGGAGGTTACCTCCAGTGCAAAAAGTATAAAAGCTTCAACTGTCCTTTTCAAATGATGATGATGATGCATCTTCACAGCTGGATGAAAAGTGATTACAGCAGAAAGAGATGATCATCAGCATCTAACAGAGAGAACATCTGTTGATGCTACATCGTTGTAATGCTTAATTTTCATTAATCTCACCTTATTCTGCTCTCGTTTGCTCGTTTTAGTGTTATTGTACACTCTGTTAACAGGGAGACACACATACAGCAGCAGATTCTCTGTTGTCTACACACACACACACACACACACACACACACACACACACATGCTTCTTCTCCCAGTCTGGAGTCTCCAAGGACCTACCGTGTGTGTGTGTATATATATGTGTGTGATAATGAAAGCTGCTGACTGGCAGTTGTGATTGGCTACCTCTGAAGCCTCTAGAGACGGCTGACTGGATGGTGCCAGTGAGACGCCAGACAGACGGCACACGCACAATGTGTTCATGTGTGTGTATGTGTGTGTTTTCTGTAAGCAACTGTGTTTTCATGCTTTTTTGTACGAATGTACCTTCAGCAGGTGTGTGTCTGTATGTGTGTGTGTGTGTGTGTGTGTGTGTGTGTGTGTGTGTGGGTGTGGGTGTGCGTGTGCCTGTGTGTGTGTCACTGATACCATGCCCCGCCCTGCTGTCTGGGACCCGATAATAAATACAATAAATTAGTCTCATGAAGTGTATGTTTTTTTTAACCTTGTGCTCTGTACTGTCTATCTTCACCTTATCAGTCTATCTGTTGCTCTCATTCATTTACCATTGTAGGAATATTATTACATTGCTTTGCAGTGTTGGTGTCATATAAGTAAATCATTAGCAGATGTGTAGGTACTGTACAATGTAAACTCAGACATGGGCAAAAAACATCACATGATGCAGGGTTACTGTGAAATCAGCTGTATATTCAGGGAATGCTGCTGTTCAACAACTTTAAAATTAGAATTTTGCTTTAGTGAAGCTTCTTAGTCTAGTTGTGTGTTAAATGCAGTGCTAATGGAAACATCATTGGCAAATTGTGAGGGAGCAGAACATTTGTTAATTTGTGATTCACGTGATAGGATAAGGCCGATGTGACCTGTACCTTTGATTGGCGAAGAGGAAATACCTGCAAACAAGTAATAAATATATTTTTAAACGTTATCGTAGAAACGGAAATTATAGTCTGTGCATGGCAGGCTGCACCCCTATGTCAGTGTGGAGCAGGGGGGGCATCACAATGGCTGTCAAAATGTAGATAGCTATAACAGCAGCAGCAGCTCCCCAAAAATGAAGCCAAATCATCTTGATCGTCCCCTGGTGGCTGGCTGCAGTATTTGCCATAAACCATTAGAACTCCTTGATTTTAGTGGATTGGACCAAACCAAAAAGTACAAGATGTTTCTTTTTCAGTAAGTTTGGTTTTAATTCATTATTTGAAGCTATAAAACAGGTGGAAACATCACGATTGACAACTGAGACTGATTTGCAATATGTCGAGCGATTGTATCAGTACCATCTGTCTTCTAAATGAACTGAATGCACCTTGTCACATAGGTGACGAAGCTAACTAGGGGTGGACTGGGACAATAATTCCGGCTGAGGATTTGAATTACATTCCAGGCCACGCTTTTCACGCTAAGCACCAGACTTCTGTAGGCTAACCTTATTTGTTGATATATAACAGTTACAAATGGGTGCAGTTATAAATTAGTCCACTATGTTCAGCAGGGAGGACATTTATCCAAATTACAAAATACATAAGCTTAGGAGCAATGTTATCAGAAGCGGGTACATGGCTGCTACGAAGATTTTAGACATGTAATATCTGATACATGATGTTGTACGTCAGTTGACAGATAAGGTCCGTCAACTCATTCCTGCTAGCTATATTATCGATAATGAAATTGACTGTTCAAGGCAGACCAGAACAACCTTCAGGCCTAAATGTCCTGGTGCTCCTGATGTGCAGTCCGCCACTGAAGCTAACAAGCTAACACGTTTGCTAACTGATATGAAGCAATCCCTTTAGCAGGGCGAGTTTTATTTTCTTTCTTTAGTATTTGTGTTAATGAGCGAAATTGTGTGAAACAGTAAACAAACTATCGAGGATGTAAAAAGAACAATAGCCTTCTCACTAATGATGACAACAAGCTTTCCCTAATGTTTATTTAGTTTTTTGTTGTTTATCAGTGGTTAAGTAATGGGAGACACAGACCTGAGCTTTCCATTAAAAAAAAAAATTTTTAGTTTAAGAAATTGATAAACAAGCAGTACAACTAGTACATTTAATGCTGCAATGAATAATGTAATGTTACACAAAATCATCAATTAAAATCCAATGCATGGATGAATGGCAATTTAGTCATATATTTTTATATAAATAAACACACAACTCTGGTCAGTATTGCTGAATATATCTCCTCAATATCTTGTCAATAATGCAGGTAACAAATCTGGAAGTAGTTATTTTTATGAATTATCAACTTCAATTTTTTTCAAGAGGAAATAAAATAGAAGGATCAACACCTTAGCTGTTGATCAATGAACTCATGTTGACATTTAAGGAATTTGTGAAGGAACTTCAAACTGGAGTGTTAAGTGCACCCTTATCCCGGTCTTACCCTGATCCTTATCACGGCTAGATCAACCAAGAAAAGTGCTGGGTCACTTGGAGACACACACATACACAGACACATCACTGAACCTTTGAGGATAAAGCACGCTGAATCATAATAGGAGAAAGACACTGTGGCTGGGTGACAGACTGAGGGAGTGACTTTACCTCTGGACTGTGGCAGAGGGAGTGGCGGAGAAAGAAAGAGGAGGGTGTGAGTGTGTGTGTGTGTGTGTGTGTGTGTGTGTGTGTGTGACAGAGGGTGCTCTGCTTTAATGCTGAGCAGTGACAGACTGTGTCAAAGAAAACAAGCCAAAAGACAGAGCAGAAAAGTTGTCCTCAAAGAAAGAGGCACAGGGAGAAAAGAAAGAGAACGAGAAAGAGAGGGATAAAGAAGAGGCTGGGGAAGAGTTGGCTGAAAGCAGCTTCTGTCTCCCGTCCCACCCACTGACTGTCTTCCCCTCCTCTCTGCCCGGCCGAGAGGGAGAAAAAAAAAGGAAAGGAGTGCAGAGAGAAAGACAGAGAGGGAGCTCAACCACGCTTGCTCTTTTAGCGCAGGACTCAGGAATTCCAGGACCTTTGGAGTTGTGTGCGCACACATACACACACACACATGCTGGTTTTCTTGTGGTGATACAAATCTCACCGGGACTCAGAGAGGGAGTATAAGAAAGAGAGACAGAGAGAACACTTGAGAATAGCCCTTTCCAGCCCTTGTCCTGTGGACTATTTGACCATGATGGCACCTGCCAAGGGAAAAGTGACTCGGAGGGACTGAGGACTAAAACAGGCGGAGGACGCTGCTGATGGAGGTGAGAATTTGATCATTCTTCTTTTGTCTTTTTGTCCAGGATCATTGTCCATATTACCACTTCTACCTGAAGAGGTTTTAATTTAATGAGTAACTGATGTAGGAAGTTGTGTGTTTGTCTGTGGGTCAAGAGTGGAATGTGTATGCTGCGCTTGGAACTGTGGAATGATTTCAGTTTGAACGCTGGGGAATTACCTTGTGTAGATGTTTGTGTTGGAATGGATGATGCACTTGAGTGTGCGTGTCAACTCTGCTGTAACTGTGGTTTCATATCTGTGTTGATCATTAGGGTGACTTCCCTGAGCAACAAGGCTGAACAGAGCATGAGTGGACTTTTTATTTTTACAGGAACTACAAGTGAGAAAATGTTCTGGGTTTGGTTTATTTAAGTGGATTTGATCAGTGGGTGATTCATCAAAGTATAAAACAGGAGAGGAGAACGAATTGGCAGGCATGTGGGAGAGTGTGTGTGTGTGTCTGGGATGTTTTATTTCCTGATGGTCCACCAGTGGAAGTTGTGAATTATTATTGCTTTTGCAGAGAATCTGTCTTTTTCAATTGGTAATGAGAAGTAAAGCTGAATTCATATTTTCAGTTGGAGAACATAATGTCTATGTACGTTTTTATTTGCTATAGTTCAGAGCCGATATGGATCTTTTGGGGCCGATATCCATAACAGGGAGTTATACAATTCTAAAGCCAAATTATCGATAGATATAAATTAATTTTAAAATAATTTGGAAAAGACTCTAAGTTGTCATTATCAAGCCTTTATGACAAGGAAATGGAATTAAGACTTGTTATTTTACAGTTTAACCATAAACTTTGTTATAAATTACTATAAATAAAAAGAAAATGCAAATACAATCAAATATACAGAACTTGAATTAAGAAAATAAATATATTCACATTTGTATGCATTGTTTCTTCAGAAAGATAATTTCCATAGCGGCAAACATAGACAATGATGTCTGTGGAAGGCTCATAGTGGCGTATTTTATCGGCACATATCGGTCGGGCTCTGAAGCTTGTGTCCAAGGAATGGAGCCTTGATCTGCAACAATAAATTTGGATGTAAACTTAAACTTGACTTTAAAATCAGCGGTGAATAAAGAAAACACTGGCCAAACAGGAGATTAGAAGTATTTGGTCCTTTTACACCTGTGGTTATTGTGTGCCTCATCCCTCCACTCCTCCATCCCGCCACACTCTGCCACTTTTGTTCTCTAATCTCATTTACTTCTGCCTATTCTGAAGGGTTTTTCGACTAATGACAGAGGCTTATCCCATGCCACTCTGCCTCAGTGTCATCCTCTCTCCCTCCCTTCTTTTTTTTGTCCTCCTCATCCTCTTTCTGACTATTCATCTGTCTGCCTTTATGAACCTTTAAGGCTCTCTCCTCTTTTATTCTTTTTTTCCCCTCACTCTTTATCACTATCACGCAGAGTTTCAGTCGCTTCATTATGACCAGTACGTTCCGTGGGGAAGTGGGTGTGTGAATGTGTTTTCAAAGTCACAGGTGTGCGTTTTGTCTGTCATCTCACCTTTTCAGTCGTGTAATCCCAGGTCTCACAGGTCTTTATAAGACCTCCACCCAGAACCCACCTTAACCTGTGCACCAACCCTTCCATTACCATACCGTTGAA
Organism: Hippoglossus hippoglossus; assembly: GCF_009819705.1. Lineage (NCBI taxonomy): Eukaryota > Metazoa > Chordata > Actinopteri > Pleuronectiformes > Pleuronectidae > Hippoglossus > Hippoglossus hippoglossus. The sequence continues at coordinate 10,375,382 of NC_047157.1, forward strand.
CCCACACATTAACCCTTGATTTACCTTTGCTGGGAGGATGCAGTGGACGCTTGTACAAGGTGTTACTTGTTAGTAATTGTGTGTTGTGTTGTAGTTTTAAACAAACGTCTTGGTCTGTCATCTTGGTAATATCTTAGGCTAGAAGCATAGGGGTTGGTTTTGGCTTGAGGACATGGCGCCTGACGGTTTTAATGGAGCCATTCAGCTGACTGTGTGTACATGTGTGTGTGTGTGTGTGTGTGTTGCTGCCCGTAAGTCCATCCATCCACCATACTGCTTATCCTTTTTGGAATTAAAAGAAATAGAAGACAAGAAACACAGTCTAAAATGTTGAGAAATGTACAAATTGAAAATGTAAGATTTGCTTAGCTGACAATGATGTAAGGTTTTCAGTTGTTAGTATAGTTACATAATATGATCCGCTTTCTCTTACCTCCACCCCTTCAGTTAACTTTAATTTGATGCAAGTCTACGTAACAAAAAATCCAGTGGGACCTTTTAGTGAAGGCCCTATTATGTAAACAAAACATTAAATCTGCTGTATTTTCCTCGCACATTGTCAGCAGACAGTGAGGCTGGTATTAACGAGAGACTGTACATGAAGATGGATGGGGTCGATATATGTCCTTGACAAATCGTCAATCTTAGTTGTCAATCATGAGATTTCAATCTGTTTTTACAGCATCAAATAACTAATATAAATTAAACTTACCAGAAAAATGGACACTTGAACATGCATCAGTGTGAAAAAACAATCTTTGATAGAAATGTATTCAAGATGTACTTTGATTTTTTAATTTAGGTCCACTAACATGGAGGAGGCAGGGTTTATGACCTATGCCGCAGCCAGCCTCTGGGAGGTGTTTGAGACATTTTGGCTTCACTCTTTGGTCCTTCATCTTTACAAACAGTTTATGGTATAAACCCAGTGAGGAACTTTGGAGAGATTTTGACTTTTTGACTGAAAACGTTTTTTACTTTGACTTACAGCTTTGGTATACAGGTTGTCAAATCAGGCAGAGGTTTCTAAAAATCAGGAAGTGAATAAAAATGTGCAAATCAGAAAAACATAACTTAGGCAGAGAAATGACTCCAAAATAGATGAAAAAGCCACAAAGTTCTAAATAAAAGGTAAAGTTTTCATTATGAGCTGTAGTAAGATTGTAGTTTTGATAAAGATTTGTCGATTACCTGTTCATTTTTCAAGATATAGTGATGAGGCAATACTCCGTCTTCTTTCTTGGATGTTCTCGAGTATCTGTCTGTGTCATTCTTGGCTTTGTTTGTTCAGTCCTTGTGGTTATTGCCACTCAAGCAAAATACCTGCCTTTTAAAACACATCACTTCCTGTGAGTCAGAAGATGTTTCCTCGGGACATACACAGGCGGAATGTGTAGAACTGCACAGATAAAGCAGCTTTCACCACCTGCAGGGTCGCAGCTTGTATTCTCTTCTGTGTTCATCATTTTACAGTGGAGATCAGCAAAGTAGACGTTTATTTAACACAACAGCTCCTGTGGGCTCAAGGTGGGGTCTGTTGATTACCTGGTGATGAATCGCCCACTGAGGTAACTTTATGGTTAAGGTGACTACACACTGATCCACTGCCACACCTAAAAAACCCATTAACCCTCATTTCAACCCTTCTTCAGTGGGAAAACCCATTAACCTTGCTTTTAACCCTTTCTACCGCCTGAAATATATCTGCAACATCAGCAGAAAATAGTGAACACGGGTGTAAAGCCGAAACACAAAGATTTAGTATTCATCACTTAAAGTGTGCATGTATACAGACCACAGAATAAATTAATCTTTTCTCGGACTACCAGTGCTGGTCTATTAGTTCTGTAATGGTTTATTTGTAGAAATATGGGGTGAAAACCGTAAAAAAGAAACGCTACAGAGAGCTGATGAGTCCAGGTGTAGAGCGAGAGATGGACAGAAAAAGAAAACGAAAGAGAGACTGGGCAGCAATGTCAGTTTTCCTTTGTTTGAAATATTTAATGAGTGTCTGTGCTCTCTTGAAATATTGACTTTTTTCCCATATAGCCAGCGGGGACAGTCGGGAGCGTAGGTTGTTCTCTCGTTCGAATAAAAAGCAAAAGGCTGTTAACATCAAACTTTCATCAGTTTATTTTATTTATGCATTTTATTGTTTTATTTTTTCTTCAATCCTTTGATTAAAAGACAAAAAAGCTAAACAAAAGCAAAAAATGACACTTGCCCTTGATTTGGAAGTCATGGCTAATGAGAGTTTGTGTGTGTGTGTGTGTGTGTGTGTGTTTGTGTGTGCGCGTGTGTTTGAGAGAGAGGGTTTGTGTGACACTAAAATATATGAGAGCATGTGTCTCCATACAAGTGTGTTTATGTGTGCAGCTTTGAGTGTATGTACACATACATGTCTGCAAATGCTACACTTTTCAAGTTCACATGATGTTAAAGGTGAGGTTGATTGTAGACTGACTTTTACAGGTTTCCAAAAGACTACACTTTACGCTGAAACAGGTTTTAATTTGATTTTCGCTCCGATACGATGCTTTCACAAAAGTATCTTTCCTTCTACATTAAACTGTTAATCTGCATTTTATACAGTGTGATGCAAATAATCTGGAGTATTTCAAATAAATGGTCAAAGTACAGAATATTTTTATATATTTATCACCAGTTTCTCTATTTAAATTCGTATGTACACTGTATGTTTAAGGTTTATCTGCAGTTCACATAATCACACTTCATTATTCTAATCATTCAGTAAATCATGTGCATGTTAACCAACAAGCAGTAATTTGGGCCATTTAAAAGACATGGGATAAGGCAGAAGATTATAGATCTCACGGTTTTAAGGTGTCATTTGATATGTGTAGATAAGCTGAACACATGGATGGCTGGATAACAAAAGGGCTTAACCTGAGGTCAGTGAAGATCATTAACCTAATTCATCAGTGTGTTAAAAGGGTAGACGAAGGATGTCAGGTATTGTCATGTAGATAAATGTGTAGATAAGTGATGTTCAAGCTCATCCTTTCAAGGTGACTTTCTTAACACAACAACAAAGAAAATGGGAGAGGGGACACATATATGCATCAGGATGGCAGGTTTCTTTGGTTAAGATATTGATTTATATTAACCCAGACTAATATTCTGTCGTCATGAAATAATCAACAGCAGAAGAAAAGATATTTATATTGAACCCAGATGTCAACTGTTAAACAGCTGTAGGTGTCATGAGTATAAACAGAAAGTAGTTGTGGCTAATGAAGGGGAAAAGGATATTCAGTGGAACATTCTCAGGAGAAAAAGAAAGAAGAAAAAGTCTGGGGCCGGGAGTACTTTCAATTCAAATAAATACACATTTCTATCCATTCGAATTTGAGCGTATACCTCTGCTCAAATCAACCTGCACCAAATTGAACACACTCAGATATTACCCCTAAACATGTTTGTTCCCCAAAACAAGGTAATGAGGTTAATTAGGATTTAGTGTCTGCACAGGAGTTGTAGATTGTAGAATGGCTAATTGTAGCATGACTCCACGCCATCAGATAAAAGAAGATCACTAAAACATGGCTGAGGACCTGCAGTAAAGGTTAGGCTGAGGACAGGGTGGTTAATCTCAGTTCAACATCAGTGGACTGTGAGAGGGAATGGTTGGATGGTGAGGATGGATGTAAGACCTCTGGGTTCAATGGTTTTTGAGTAAGTTGTTTTTTAAAATAACAAAAAAAAGACAAAACGAGCAGAACATCTCACAAACTGGCCACAGTCAGGGGTCAATATAAAACTGTTTCAGTAGTTTATGCTACAACAGCACAAACACAACCCCTCTTTTTAAAAATGCTGTTACATTAAATTAATTATATACTATATAATGTTATATTATATACAATATACTATTGAGCTAGCTAATGGTTATGTTGAGATAGAAAAAATGAGAAAACTATTTATTGTAAATTGGCCACGAATTGGAACAGAATCAGTGTTGCCAGATTTGAAGGTGTCCTCCCTTTTAACTTTGTGGACTCCCCTGCCTTGCTACTGTGCACAGTCACCATTAAACTACTGCCTGCTCTCTTTGCTGTGCATCCATAATTGCTCTGTAAGTCAATCTTAACCCCCAGGGGCCAGTTTTTAAAGGTGTAATGTGTCAAGATAAGCCTGAGAAAATGATAATGATCATGTGTATTCTAAAAAGCTCTTATCAGATGAACATATTTCTCACCTTCCAACTTTCCTCCCGCCTTTCGTCTTGTACTACAAAACAGGAACAACTGTGCAGTGCAAAGAGAAACAACATGATTTGTTGGATGCAGTTTGGGTTGTGATTTCTTTTGGCACGTGACGAAACCACACTCGCTGCCTGACTTGGACCAGAGTCACACTCCTCTTCAGAGCTTGTGTTGTGCCGTCACCACAAGCACACACACACACACACACACACACACACACACACACACACACACACACACACACACACACACACACACACACACACACACACACACACACACACACACACACACATTTTATAAGTAGCTAAATTTACCAGCTGTTTCTCTAACGGATCTGCATGTGTGAATGCAAATGCTGTAGTAAGACACCGTTGACTTAACATGTTTTTTACATTGCTCTTTGAAAAGAAAAGAAAACGTATTTAGTATCTCTTTTATTAGAGATTCAATATTTAACCTGCGTATTTTACATAGACTGTTTATAAAAGATGGACAACAACATTACTCCCTAAAAGCCAAAGTGTCTTGATCTCCACCATGTGGGAATAAATCCTGCCTCCTCCATGTTTGTAGGTTGGACATGGACCATACTTCAAATGCGGAACATGGTAGTAGTATTCAGTATTTTACCAGTGTCAAACCGAGATCAGAAAGAAACTGGACCCTAACATAGTTCAGTTTCAATAACTGCTCATTACTCCTTACAGTTTTTTAATGCGGCAACATATGAGTATTATGTAGTTTTCCCTTGGTGAATGTACTATTACATAATTAACCAATGTATTACAGGGAGTCATTATGGCAAACAAGGTGCTAAAGCTTTCTCCAACAATCGTTGTGCTGCCATTTTACCCTACATGCTGTCCTTCCAGTGCACTGGCCTTCACTTCCCCCCTCTTGCACACATCCACACACACTTGCACACACACTCCCTGTCCTTCCTAATTTCTGCTTTCTTCCTTGAATGCTCCGGTCTATCTATCGCTGTTGCAGAACAGCTTCTCCTTTGCCAGAGTGACCTGTAATTGCACTCTGGATTTGTGTAGGTGTGTGTGAGTGTGTGTGAGAGTGTGTGAGTTTGGACTGTCTCGTCCTATCACCTTGAGAAGTCATGCAGTGTTCAAGGTGATGTGAAATTAGGAGGCTTTACACAGGAAGATAACAAGATTCTCACCATCTCTGACAAACGCACACACACACACACACACACACACACACACACACACACACACACACACACATATAAATAATTGCACTTATACAACAAGCTTTAATAGTTTCAGAAACTGTCTTCGCCTCACACACACACACACACACACACACACACACACACACACACACACACACACACACACACACACACACACACACACACACACACACACACACACACACACACGTCCCAGAGGAGTGCTCGAGGGGCTTACGCAGGGGATTTTGCTGTTCTGCAGTGTGCCTGTCAGATAAGAAAGGAGACGCAGGCCTGCCTGGTGACACGCTACTGAGCTTCCCCTGCTTCCCCTTCCCTATTTAGCCTGTCACTTAACCACCTGCCATCCTTCGCTGCCACTGGTGATGACACACACACACACACACACACACACACACACACACACACACACACACACACACACACACACACACACACACACACACACACACACAGGGAGGGTCAGGTATCTCATTTGGTAGACTCTTAACCATACACACACAGTCAAACACACGCTGAGATTTTTCCGCTGAGTTTCTTTTGAGTTCCCTCAGCCCTCTTTATGTGTCAGGCTGGTTTGGCTGGGACTGGCCTGCTGTTATGAGAAAGCCACTGGAGAGTATCCACCTGAATCATGCGTTAACATCCGAAACAGTCCTGATGTCAATATTTGATTTAAAACGTGGGTGAATGATTGGTAGTTTGAGGTAGAACACTTTGGACTGCTTTCTCCTTTTTTTTACTCTCTTTCTTTTTTCTGTTACCTTAACAGCTTCCAACTCCTCTGTATCTCCCCTCCCTTTCCCCTCTCATTTCCTCGGCCTGGCCCTGCTCCTTTCCTCCTCCCTCGTTCCCTTCTTATCGCCTCTTCTCCTTTACTCTTTTCCCTCCATCCCTCCCCCTTTTCCCTCTCCTCTCACCACCTGTAATCTGCTTACCGCTGTTCTGCAGCTGCTCACGATCACAGATGGAAAAAAAAGTAGAAAGAGAGCGAGAGGGAAATCATTTTGCAAGGGTCTGTTTTTCACCAGTGCTGCAGATTTTCAGTATTCTTTTCATCACCACCACTCTCATTGATTTGACCAGAGGTGACTCGGTGTTGCCAGTAGAGATTTGGTGCAGTAATGATGGATCTGGTCCATGGACGAGCTGCCTGGTTTGCAAATGGCGTCTTGCCAGCACCTCCAGCCTCTCACCATCCTCTGTACATCCACTCCTGCTTAATTCTGCAGTACAGCTGCTGTCAGCCAACAGCTCTTCCTTTCTCTTTGTTTTTCACTGCTTCTTTCTTAAGTCTTCCAGTAAGTCCCAGAATCAACCCCAGTTTTCATTTTAGCAATCAGAGCAAGGTTATGGTGTTTCAAGACAAATGTAATGGCAGGAGAATATTTGTAATGTTATTTCTGCTTTGCTTGACACTTGAGAAGGAAAGAAATGTCCTACATGTCGGGATAATAATTTAAACATATACATCAAATAGTAAATGCTGTATATAATGTGTTTGTATAGGCTGGCCTGACTATTGGGAGAAATGTGAAAAGTGATCAGTATCTTGGAGTCATTTCCAAACTTAACCATTAAACATTTTTTTTATGTATGGCATAGTGTCCCCATCAATTCAAGAAATGACACGTGTTAGCCAATAAGACTTTAGTATTGCCCCATATTTCCCTGTAAACTTCCTTTGTTTGATCAACATTTGTCAAAATTCCCGCATTGACATCTTCTTTTACTGATGTTCAGTTACATGAAGATAAAAATCTTTGGGCTACAGCTGTGGATGGTCAGGTGATGCTCACTCTAATGGCTCTCACATATTTCCCTCTTCGCGTCCCAACCACCTACGGAACCTTCATATATTCTATTTTTACAGTTTTTTCGTTTCCAAATTATGACAATATGTTCGTTCCTGTCTATATTACCAGTTGTCCCCCATCATCCTTCCGCCCTCCCAGTGAAAACCCTCGTGCCGACGCCCTTGGCCTCTCCTGTCTCCACCAGTTACCCCCACCACCACCAACACCACCACCACCCTCTTTACCGTCACCATCCCCCAGCCTCTTGGCAGCTCCTCCAGGCAGGCTAATTGACTCAGTCCCAGGAGGTGGGGGATCATGCCACATTTCTAATTTGGCTTCCCCTCCTCCAGATAAAAGCTACATCCCTCCATCCTCCAACGCCCCCCCCCCCCCCCCCCCCCCCCCCACCACCTTCTTCATCCCCTCGGTCTCCATCAATCTACCCCCGAATTCATTTGTTTTTTTGTCAAATTTCTCTTTACAGTTACTGTACCACCGAGCAGCATTTTCAAGTGCATAAAAAAACCTGTATTACTTTAGTTCGCCTGCTTCTCTGTATCTTCCCTCGACATCTTCCTTTCTTTTCTTTGTTCAGCCCGGTGATACCACGACTGCCAGCCCCAAATACAGACATTACAGGCAACTGAATACATGAAAGGACAGATACGCACAACACTCACAGAGCACAGCACCCCGCCTCTGCTCACCATGGGGTTCACCTTCAGAGAGCCTCCATCTCCACAAACCGCACCTGGGGACTACAGTGGGTGTGTCTCCATGTGTGTGTATGTGTGTGGGGTGTGAGTATAAACCGAGCTTCACCCAAATAACAAGCAGGCAGATGGAGAACAAAGACATTTTTTGTTATTGATTGTATCACACTTTAGAATCAGAAGAAATAATCAAAAAAGTCTCCCCTGTTTCCAGGTTAGGAATTTGAGATTTTGATCTTGTGCACATCCAGAAACAGAATATATATTTATTTGTGAACGTTTAGAGACATCTAGTGTTTATGCTGCACTGCTGTGGTACTAAAGTGTTTTTATTGTTAGAATGCATCAATATAGCCACTGTCGGAGATGAGCTTTTGTGAAAAAATATCCGGATCCGATGTTTCGGACACTTTCCAGAGTTTCTCTTTCACATTGGAAGAACGCAGCTAGAGATGGTCCGGATCAGACACTTTCATATCAAGAAGAAAATGTCCAGAGATTCACATTTTTGTCATCCAAGGCCTTTTTCCCCCATCGCGTGTTGTAAACGCCATCAACACGCCCACACATAATGTCTGGAGCCACTGGCTTGGACATTTGCATTCTCGCATACAGACCCTCTCTCTCTGTGTGTGTGTGTCTTTGTGCCTTTTGTGTGTAGTAGGAATATCAAATTACGGAGCTGTGTGTTATATCTCATAACAGTGGGGTGGAAAAAAACCTCAGGAGCATTGACCTGTGGAGAGTTTTTATGACCCATTGACTGAAATTAAAGAAATACACTCATGCACGCTGAATGTACACACAGCAGCACAGCGGTCTGGGATCCTGACAGGTTCGGTGCAGGAAGCATGTTTGGTATGTGGCAGTAGCTGTGGCCATTAGTGAAATGGCATTTTCAGATGGACAGATAAGGTATTTTTGCTTGAGGCTGCAGGACACGTAGAGAGCTGTTACCTTCAGTACAGTATGTGGAAATACTTCACAACTGCTCTTTGTTTTTGTAGGAAAGTGGAAAATACAATTCTGATCCTGAATACAAAGTTCGATGCTTCCTGTCTCTGCTTGACTCTGAAAAACTGATTCTAGCTTTTATTTCCAGTGGACTGGACGACTGTAATGCACTTTGCTGGATTGACAAAGCAGGTATTAAATAAACTCCCAATAACTCCAGTTTATCCAGAATTTATCTTAAGACACATTAGGAGTGTATGGTTGTCATAGATATATAAATGAGCTGAACTTGACTTGACCAAATAACAGGTGAGAGCTGCTTGGACAGAGAGTTCTGGCTTCGTCGACTATACATACCTTTTTACTTTGTGTTAAATGTATCACACATGTTCCATAACAGAAACATAATGGGCCCCAGATGCGTCTCCTCCTTTATCCACTGTAAAGATAAAAGAGGAAGTTTAAGAGATGAAACCTGCTACTTGTTGAGCGTGAACTTGAGATAACATTTCTGAATTCACCATCAGTTCCAGAATTCATAAGAAAAACTAACACAAACCAATATTTAAATGTTTTTTCTAACAACACAAGAGACTTACACCTTCTGTAAAATCCTCACTAATCAGAGAACCAGTATAAAAAACAACATAAAGCGACAAGTCCCTTTAAATACATTCAGTATATTCAGGTCTATTGAGGATGTGTCTGCCCCCTGACCAACTGCACACACTGCCACTGTCCTTTTCTCCGCCTCTGCTGTAATGACCTGGAAATACCATTAAATATCTCGACTGAGTGGTGATGAAATAAACACACATTAGACAGAAATACCATATACCTGTTTTTACTGGCTACAATGAGAAGTTGCCATCCTCAAATACAGAGCTGACCGTCCTTAATGTGACCACTGTCTATGGATCTGGAAAAGAGAACTGGCTGGTGTTTTATGTGTGGGTGAGGGGGTGAGGGGGTGAGGGGGCTTCAAACAGCAGAGTCTTTCATGCCTCATACCCTATGTTCATATACCGCTCTGTGCATCCCTCATTAGGCTTGGATTTGTGCGTGTGTGCATGTATGTGTGTGTGTTCGCTCGCCTTTTAATGACTGACCAAATTGTGAATTTTTCATGTAGATTAAAAAAGAGGAATCTCCTCCTGCATATATGCATTTTCTTGCCTTTTATTTGTAGTTTTGGAACAATAATGTTTGATTGATTACTCGTGTGCCATATGGGACTGCTGTGTTGAGTTGTTGAAAGAGGAGTTCCAAGGAAGGAGAACAAAAAGAGAAAGGGATCGTTTTTTGAAGACATTGATGAATGAATGTGAAATGTGTTGCAGCAGGTCTCCTCTGGTTCTGCATTTCTAGCTGTTTGAATGATGGGATATATGGGTTTGCGTAATTAGAGCTATTTATCTCAGAAAAGAGAAGATTGTGTCACTTTATCTTTCACGTTTAGGTTTTCCTTCTCTGTCTGTTTCTCAAATCCCCACCTCTTGTCCTCCACTCATCATTCCATATGCAACCTTTTCCCCTGAATGACAGATGGAAGGATTCAGGAGAATGGATGGCAGCAGAAGAATATTGTAATAGGGAGAGGTAATGAGCAGGTACACCCAGGTCAAATCTTCATTTACCCATTTGCTAATAAGGTCGATGTCAAAGGTCAGTAAGTGATGACCACCCATACCTGAGGGGAACATAAACACACCCACCTCACTTCCTACGACCTCATTTATCATTTCAGCACCTTATACAGAGAAAACTTCTATATGTTTAACTTCAGGTCCATTTCGTCATCTAGATCATTATTAGGTGAAAGATTACATACTAATTGCAACGATAATGGATTTCAAAGTGAAGGAAATGACTGATATCCTTATGAGGTTCACAATATTTTATGATTCAATGTGATTTTCTTGTGATGTCAATTTGATCTACTATCGCTTGTGTCTCAAGACCTACAGGAGACCTACACATAAATGACAACAAATACAAAAACATAACACAAAAAGCTAATTTTTATAGAAACACTTACATAATGCCCTCGCAATAATAACACATTTACAGCATCATGACACAATATCAGAATATATGATGTATAAAAATGTTTGAGCTTGATTTGAACTGTATTTTGCCCATGCTGGAGAGGTTGTCTGAATGAAATCAAAACTGACCGATTTGCCTAAAGACAAATATCCAAGAGTCTCTACAGAATATAGGAGACAACCGGAGAAATGTCTGCTCCTCACAATTACTTAAAAAAAAAGGATAGGCCTATTGCGGATGGGACTAGTACAGATGTGTAACATAAGAGCAAAATGTTATCTGTAATATTAATGCAAATACACATTAGACACATAAGCATCCTAAGCACCTCTATGTCTTGCAGCTTCAGCTGTACAACATCAGTTCTGAATCTCCTCAGGAGTCTTGCGTGCATATGGCACATCAAGAAAAAGCTTTTAGCTGTCTCAGTGCTGTTCAGACATTGAAGTGGACACATTGTTAATCATCTATATTTTTACTTTTTTGCTTTAACTTGAGCAGGGCATGCAATGATCATTCAACGCTACATTCTGAAGTTTTACATTTTTTATATACACATCAAGTTTGCCTTTTAATGAGTCTATTATGCAGTTGTATCTGTTTTCTGTGCAGGCACTGCACATATGATGGAGATTAAGACGTAGTATCCACATTAGCAAAGATTTGTCATGGTAACCTCTTGAAAATAACTGTTGTCATTAAACAGCTGGCAGACACACTGAAGTTTAAAGTTAAGAATGCACGAAAAAGAACGGAAGATTATTTCCTGAAAAGCATCTGTTTTTGGTGTTATGAGGTATGCACTGTGTGTGTGTGTGTGTGCGTGTGTGTGTGTGTGTGTGTGTGTGTGTGTGTGTGTGTGTCTTTGTCTGTGTGTTGACAGTAATGGTGATAGATGAAAGTCAGAGAAATAATGAATGGCCAGCATTTTGCTGGTAGTTTAGTCTGTGAGCTGCTCGTATAAGAAAAGAAAAGAAAAGAACAGGCTGTGACTTGTTGAGCTGCAGCTGATTTTACCCACATACCTGGACACATCTTTACTTTACACACACATATGATGCAAAGTGTATCCCTAAAGCAGGGATCTGTATGTGTATATGAAAGTTTAACATTTGAAATTACATGAAAGTTTCATACTGAACATTCAAATTCAGTATGTGTGCTATTTTTAGTAAGACTTGATGGCATCTCTACTCAAACCATCTTTTCCATTTACAACCTTGCATGACTTGCTTTTTAAACCAAGTCAGATTTATTTATATAGCACATTTAAAGCATATAATTTGTAGAAAAGTAAAACAAAGTAAAAGGCATAGAAGGTTAACAAAAGTAGAGTTTTGCACTTTTAATTATTTTTTTAGTTTATTTAAAAATAAAGGACAAGGAAATCAGATTTTGAGGTCTTCATTGTTAATTTGATTTTCTAGACTACTGATGTTGAAATCTTGTTTTGAAACGTCCCATTAATATTTAAATGTTTGAAAGTAGTACTAAAGAGAGGGGCAAAAGCTAAAAGTGTTTTGGATCATGACACGAAAAAGCTGTGATGGTTAAAAATGGCCATAAAATGTCAGAGAGAGTTTAGTTCACACAGGCTTTCAACTGGTACAGCATTACATTATTATTCTTATCATACATACGCATTTGAAATAGGAAAAGAATGGAAAAGATTGTTGACTGTATACACTATATATTTCTGGTGCGATCCCCAAATCTTAAAATTGAACTTATTATTCATCACTAGGAGGAAACTTTTCTCCCCACCTACTGGAACATACATATATTTTTTAAATGCATTCTCTTAAATTCGCTTTCTCCCCGTCATGTGATATATATACGAAGCAAACACACATACACACTCTGTCCTAAAACCCAGCTGTCAGTCTTGCGGAGCTGCTGTGTGGCAGAGGAGCTTTAACAACGGGGTACAGCTGCACACTGATGCTCACTTCCTGCAAAATGAAATTGTCAAGCTCAGTTATTAGCCGAGTGCGCGCGACCCCTCTGAAAGCTAATGAACCGTGGGGCGTAAAAGTGAAACCACTTCCATCCCATGCTGTGTGTTATGATCTCTCAGTGAGCTTTATGTGAGGTCCTGTCATCCATCTGCATGTGAACTCTGAGGGTCTGTAAAGACTCAGTGAAGCTGTCAGATCATCTCGGTAACACTACTACCAAGGTACATTCTACATTAAATTTCATATTGGTATATTTAAAATTTGTTGCACAACCCAGTGATGACAAACCTTAAGCCAAATGTAGTTTGAATAAATGCGTATAGTGACTGAGGCAGCTGACTTTTACTTACTGATTACAATCAGCCTAAGGAACTGTGTGTTTCTGTGGTGTTATGAATATAATGTAGAGAACTATTGAAGTGCTTCATCCAAGTACAAACAACGGTTCCAGGGCTCCAGAATTTGGTATCTCTAAAGGTCATAATCTGCACATTATTTTAAAGCATGCCATCAAACTAAAGAGAAACTATACAAAAGTTAGCACACATGGATTTAAAACAAGGGGGGAATGGAATAGGAAATCGAATGGGTTGAGGAAAGGAAAAAAGCGTGGGTGTGCATGGAAATAGTAGTTCTCCAAAAGTGGTGCTACTGCAGAGTCCTTATGATAACTGCTGTGGGAATGCAATAAAATGAACTTGTTGGAGATTTGCATTATTTTTCGTCAGGTAACAGCTGATCTTTCTGTTGATGAGCTCAAAGCTGCTCGAGACCGAGGAGCTGAACAACAGCACGAATATGAGACACATTGAATTTGAAGCCGGGTGGTTGCTCAGACCCCCCGAGGTCATCCCTCGTTGTTTTGAAATCCCAAGATTATTAACTTGGCTCAGGAGTACGGCAGGAGACTGACGGAGCAGCTGCAGGTGATCCCCAGCCCACGGGAGGTGGTGAGTGAGGTCTTTCCAAAAGTCCTGCAGGGTTTCTGGCTGCTCCCACAACCTCCTCCCTCAACCTGCCCTCCCAGAAGCTCAGTGAAATGGCTGATGAGGGTCACAGAGGCTGTATTATACCTTGTCACCACTGCCTAGTCCAGTTTACTCCATTGGTAATGGTTACCATTGAGGACCGCTCAGTCCTGTCCATGTGGTTATGATGGTTTTGCAGATGTATCCTCAAGACGTCCTCAGAAGATTTGTTGCAGCAGATTAGCGACGCAGCACACTCCCAGTGTGTTAGCTCCCAGTGTATTTTCACTACAGCCCGAGCGTGTCCTTCTACCACTGTTCCATCTCACCCCTCCACCTCCAAATTACAGGTTTAAACCTTGTACTTTGGGTTACTGGTATAAGGGGCAGTGTAAACAGAGCAGCACGTTCCCATGTTTGACAGCATGTGAAAACAACTCTATATTTCAGAGAACTCTTAAAGGTGAAACTCAGTCCATGCATCCATCCATTTTCCATAGCACTTATCCTTTAAGGGTCACAGGGGGAAGGAGCCAATCCCTGCTGAGCGCTGAGAGGTAGGGTACAACCCTGGGCAGGTTGCCAGCGTTTGTTTGGGCCAACATACAGAGACAAACAACCATACACGATCACATTCACACCTACAGATTTAAGTCTCCACTTAACCTAACCCCAATATGCATATGTTTGGAATGTGGGAGGAAGCCAGAGTACCCGGAAGAAACCCATGCAGACACACAGAATAACCCTGGCCAAACCAGGAATCAAACCAGGAACCTTCTTGCTCTGCCACCTTGCCATCCTTCAAGGCGATAGGCGAGGCAACATTTTGTATGTGGGAACCATACGTGTGAATCTTTGTTGACACTTCATGCCAAGTTTAAAGGGATTAATCTCTAGTTAATAATCCAGTTGAATATAAACAGAAGTTTAAACTGTGAAATATATACAATATATACATAAACTGAAACCAGTTTTAATCATTGATTTAAACATAAAATCATGAAATAAAAATGATTTAGTTTAGCTTGTGTCTCATTTGGCAAAGTCTATGAGCAGCTTCACCACTGAGCCTGTCAGTCGGTCAGTGTCCCAGAAGAGAAACAACCTTCATCTATACACTGTGATATATGAGGAGGGACAGAGAACGGAGGAGGAAAAAGAAAGGAGGTAAGACAGAAGCAAATCTGCTGAACCCAGCCCTGTATTCAGTCTCTGGCCTCCCGTCCTCCGTCTCTGCTCCTTCTCTCATCCTGACATGAAATAGTCATTAGATGTAGTGGTAATTCAGCCCAGCCGTCTTTCCACATTAGCTAATGTGCATCAGAAACGTCAGGAGTGTGCATGCATGTGTGTGTGCCGTGTTCATGTATACAGTATTTGGAACCTTGCTACGCAGGTCGGTGTGTGTCAGCATTAGGATGTGTGTGTGACTCCGGCAGGACTGCTGCTTGTGAGTGTGTTTGTCTTGTGTGTATGTGTGTGTTCCTTTTGCGTGTGCGTGCTTCTACGTCAGACGGTTTCGCATGACAAGGTTTCCTGTTCTCCGGTCGACAGGGGCTAAATAATAAAAGCACCAAGAACAAGTAAGAGGAGAGGAAAGGACAAGACCGGAGTACACGAAGAGAAGACGAGGGAAGGCAAGAATAGACGAAAGAGATGTGCAGAGAAGAGCGAGGAGAAAACAGTGGTAGAAGTAGACAGGAGAGAAGAGGATAGAGCTGATGAGGAAAAAAAGTGCAGCCTGTCCAACTTTAAAACTCGAGACATCACTTTCTCCTCTGAGTCTCCTTGCTGGGTTTGAGTTATCTCTCCTCTACTCCTAAATACAAATCTTCACTCCTCCTCTCAGCTGCTGTCAGTGATCAGTGCCAAGCTGCAGCAGCATCAGCAGAGCTCTCCTCATTATGGAAGCAAGAGGAGGTTCGGGGATGGGGAGGGAAAAGTAGCGCTGTAGGGCATAACTGGTGGTTTGTTGGCATTGTGGGTCTTGTGTATGAATAAGGTAATTTCCCCTTTTGAAACAGGAACTCGCTGCACAAAGCGAGAGCGATAGAGGAAAGGGGGGGGGGGGTATATAGCAGAAAATGGAATGGAGACAGACACAAAGGACAGAAAGACATCACAAGGTGACATCTGATGTCAGGTTTCTGTGACTGCCGCCTCTGTGTCTGTATTCTTACAGTGGGTGTGTCTGTCTGTGTGTGTGTGTGTGTGTGTGTGTCTCTAATATTTTGAGGGGCCAATTTTGGTTCAAATCCATCATTGTGAGGACTTTTTTACATTGTGGGGACATTTCAGCTGGTCCTGACAAACGTCAAGGTCTATTTAAAGGTTTATGTTTAGGCATTTAGTTGAAAGGCAAAGTCGTAATAAGGATGGCTGTGTGTGTGTGTGTGTGTGTGTGTGTGTGTGTGTGTGTGTGTATCTGAATCACAGGTGCGTGAATCTCTGTATGTTTTTACTTGATTTCTACTACATATTTTTGATTCATGCTTGTGCTGAACAAAGTCAATGTTATCATACATCAGTATGAAATGTATAAGCTCTGCTGTACATTACGCTGAGTGTATAATGACAGTGTGTCAACAGAAAGTGTCAGCTATCTGCCAGTGTTGCGTTTCATTGATTCACCCCACGATCTGAGACAGCTGTACTCAAGGGCCCCACAGTAACCCTATACATAACACACACACACACACACACACACACACACACCCACCCACACAAACATGCTCCCACAGAGGGACACACCTGGGCACAGTGAATCCTACCCTGAGGGCAGCTTTAAAGGAGCACAGCTGTGAGCGGGGCAGGAGGCTGAGATGAACTAGAAACTAATGCACTGCAGCGCTACTGTGTGGCGGCTAATCAGAGCCAGATGACTGCTACTGATTCCAGTTGATCACAGATGGTAAATACAGTTCAGGGAATCTATATCACTCCAACACTGATATATTACCATCAAAAAGACAGTATTGGCAACTGCTTTAAACCAACATATCCTGGCCAACGCTGCCATATTGATATAAGGTACGAGAATGTGCTTTATGTTCATCACATAACGGGAGAGGCTTCTTTTTTCATGGAGGTGGATTTGTCTTTTCATGCATGTGTCTCTGAGGAGTCAGATGCTCGACTGCGTAGCCCATAGTAAAAACAATGCAAACCATTATGAAGGTACGTGTTCTTCAGACGCACTTGAGTCATATGGTTGATAATACAGAACAATGTCCTTGGGCTCCCTGTGGCTACAAGCAGTATGGAGGAGGCTGTCATGTGGAATAAAGAGAGTTTAATCAAATAAAGGAATCAGAAACCTGGTGTGTTTTAAACAGAAAATTCAAATGGGGTACCAATTACAGTTACCCAAAAGTAAAGTCAATTACCAAAGTAAAATTGAGTTGTGATCGTGTGAATTACTCCAATTTGTATAAAATGAACAGTATTTAAATTCGGAAATGCCTAAACTTAAGAAACTGAGGGGCTCTTTTACACTGGAAAGTCCAATCCAAGGTTCATGTCTGTGTTGCACATTAACATTTGATCTGATCAGTTCTAGTTTCACGTTGTAAACCAGCAAAATGAACGTCCTTGTCGTTCAAACATTATGTCGTCGGACTGCAAACAATCCTGCAAGCCTTTTTCACTTCTTTTTCCCACAGCATATAAAGATTCACTTATTAAACATCATTGAATATAATACTCAAACAGTGCTGTAACATTAAAAAATATAAAGTAATGAATACAAAATAATAATCAACCAGACAAAAGCTCAGTTAATTTAA
The DNA here is from genome assembly GCF_009819705.1 of Hippoglossus hippoglossus. Lineage (NCBI taxonomy): Eukaryota > Metazoa > Chordata > Actinopteri > Pleuronectiformes > Pleuronectidae > Hippoglossus > Hippoglossus hippoglossus. The sequence continues at coordinate 10,393,050 of NC_047157.1, forward strand.
TGAGTGGATATTGTTTTGAAACATGCAGCACGCTGTTAGGTATCTGACCTTATGTGACACAACAGCTCTATTCCACATGAAGGAGGGAAGATGGGCAGTCGGCAAGAACCCAACAAATAAAGACACATTTCGGTGTCCTTTCCTGAGTTTTATGATGAGCGTGCTGCTGGAGGGTTAAATAAATCATATTGACTGGACTTGGACGTGGCTTCGGAAAAATATTTCATGAGGTCATTTCTGTTAATAGAGGCCTGAGCTGAGCTTGCAGGTTGGCAAGGAAAAGCAGCAAGGGACCTTCTGGTGGTTGGCAATGGAGCATTGTGCAGAGAGAATGACTGGTATGTGGATGTAACTACAGTGTGTGTGTCGGTGTGTGTGTGTGTGTCGGTGTGTGTGTGAGGACGGCTGAGTAGGCTGGGCACTGAGGCGGAGTTTGGAGAATTAAAAGAATCCCCGACTGCATTCCTTCTCCTAGGAAAACCTCCCATACACAACACTGCTGGTGGAGCTCTCCTCCCCGCTCTTCCCTTCTTCTCTCACTCTTTCATTCACACCTTCACACTCTTCTCTTGCCTCGACCAATTATGCTGTCACCCTGTTTCATGATCTCCATCATTGTCTTACACTCTCTGCTATGCTTCTTTTAGTGAGCAACCGTATCACATCTACTCTCTTTGACAGAGAGAGAGAGAGTAGATGTGACTCCCCAAATCCTCTAATCCATTCCTGTGTGTGTGTGTGTGTGTGTAAAACCTCTCACTATGAATACACCTCACACAGTGAAGCTTGCTGCTTACCTCTTTTGGTGTCTTGTGTTGCTCATGTATTTTGCCTTGGTGTGTGTGTGTGTGTGTGTGTGTGTGTGTGTGTGTGTGTGTGTGTGAATTTATTAGTGTTATTAGCGGGGGATTTCAAATCCCTTCACACTCTCATACTAAAGAGACTTTATCTTTTAACACATGCTCATCTGCACCCTGCATATTCCCAAACTGCTGACAGCAAACACCCTGTCTCGTTGCTGAGACTCAGCAACGTTGCACTGTGGGATGCATTTCCCAGCATGCAACTTTAACCGATGAGGCAATGAGAGTTGCATGTTTTATTGCATATTCACAAAACTCATCTCTCTCTGCTCTCTGCTCTCTACGCGACTCCAGGCGTGTTGACACTTATGGAAATGAAGTGAGCTGGGGATAAGGGGATTTGTTACCAATCCCATCTGTCATCTTCCTAAGTGGTCTCAAATCCCAGCTTGCACCGTTGGATTATACACTATTTTTTCTGAGAGGATGATGAGCTACTCTAGGACTGAAGCCATTGACAGCCATTCACTGCTCTAATAACCTAAACTAAAGCTATTTCTCGTCACCTAAGCAGTTGTTACAAGGGATTGTTTAAGAGTGGTTTTATAGTACATCAGCTATTCAGCTGTAGAGCATCTGTTGAGTAGAAGGGCACTCGGAGAACAAATACCTACACTAAAGCTAACGCTTTATCTCACCATGTTAAAGAAAGTGAAAAAAGTTTCTAGATCTGCCCTTTTATCTGGATCCTTTTATCATGCTCCACCCATCCATAACATTTCATGGAAATCAGGTCAGTAGTTCATGGGTAATACTGCTAAGTAACTAACAAACAAACAGACATCAATGAAAACTCTAGAATAGCACTCAATAGAGTGCATTCATCTGCCAAGGCCCAACATTCTCCTTAAAAAACAACATTCACTACATCTGAAATTTTATTTGGATCTGCACCAGTCCCCTAAACATTTCCTATTTTTCCATCAAGATCTGACAAATCAACGAAAATGCAGAGAAACGCTCGATCTTGAACTGTTAAAAAGAGTTTTAAAAAAAATCCTGGATCCGCCCACTGATCTGGACCCACACCAAAATGGGATGGGTTCATCATTGGGTCATGCCCCACCCCTCCACGAAGTTTCATTTGAAATCAGTTGAGCAGTTTTTATGCATAATCCTGTTAACTAACAAACACAGACAAAAACATGAATGTACTTTATTACATCCACGATAGTGTCCAGGTAAATTCAGTGGCAGTTTTTCTTTAAAGCCTGGAGAGAGTATTAACTTGAAGCACAGTTGTTTATTCCTAATTCACCACGGAAATATTTTAAACATGTTGTTAGTTTAGTCAATTAAATGAGCCAAAGCTGCTGTTGGATTTGTAACCAAGCCCATCTGTCATCTTCTCAATTATCTTCAGATTCAAATATCTGAATCCTTTCTGAAGCAGTTACACTTTTATGCCTTAGTGAAGTTAGGAACCTGGTTCTATTGTTGATGCTTTAACATGTGTAGTATCACATGGCAATAAAATTGATTGGACACCCTGTTTCCAAAGAGTTGATTTTGGGAAACTAATTTTCCCTGACAGCAGAATCAAAAGAATTCACCGCAGGGGATTGTTGGGTGTGAAAGAGATCAGACACATTTCTCATTGTGTTTCTACATTGTGGCACTTACAGCCAGACATATCTACAGTTGACCTTCTGCTTGCCTACAAAGGCTTGAGCTCATTGATAGCATTCCTCATCGGGACCACAGAGACAGTTGTGTCTATGTAGCTGTCCCATTTGTTTTCAACAAGGAATCTTGATAATGTTTAAGGGAGGCATGAGAACAACTGGACACATACTTACTGTTCCCTCTCAGAAGTTTGGGGCTGCTTTGAGAATGTAAACTACAAACCTCATAGAACGAGGACAGTTTGTCTAACCATCTGACCCACCTTTAGATTGCTCCATTCCCTTTACCGTGCCATGCTCTTCAACAGTCAATATTTAGCTGTGTCTCTGTTCCTGGTGTTTCAGGTTTAGGGTTGGTGCTGAAAGGTTCCTACATGGACGGTGCCAACTGGACCGAATCACAACACAGATCTCGGTGTCTCATTTCGGTGCCTGAGCTCTGTACTGAAACAGTTGTCCTGCTGACAGGCAATGTACAAATCCACACGAGTCTAGTTAGCATTACACTAAACTCTTGTTGTAACTCACTCTCTACATGGCCATGGCAGTGTGTAACATTAGCCTGCAGTTAGCCAGTAGATAGCTCAAACTCGATAGAACACAACAACAAACCTCCAAAGCTAAATGGTCTAAAGTGTGGCTACATTAAACATAAAAGAATCACAACACTAGGGCATTTGGCAAATGTCCTAACAATAACTGAGAGTGGGGAGCCGACAGCCTCGGAACCTGGCAGCTGCTGCTCCCGGACCAGGGAGTATACTGTAAACACCATTTATATGTTAAATTTTAACAACCAATTTGCCCTAAAAACAAAAACAGCCGTTCTTATCGTTGTACAACCCAAACTATATCTAACCATACTCGGGATGCTCTCAGAATCTAAAGCAGCAACATGACGACATTACAGTTCCCCACTGTGTTTTTTATAGCTTGAGTTTGGCAGACAGACAGTGGTGTATTTTCTAATCTGTGCTGCACCACTGACTAATCCAACCCAAATCGGGAGCATAAGCCACAGTGAGGCTGAACTGGCAGACTGAAGTGGTTAATTGGCTAATTAATTCCATGAAGCCCCAATCAAAGAGCCAATTAGCACGGGACACATGCATTCTGACATGGCCAATTAGTGGCAGTGTTGAGGCCGAACTCGTTAAGTATGAACTCGTTAAGTGTGTTAATTAATTAGGCGGGGTGAACGAGGGGAGCAGTGTGGATGGTGTACCACTCCCACTGCTCTGTCTGCCTGAGAACCAGACACTTTGCTGAGGCCTCTCTGTCTGTGTACATGCTCTGTACAGTATAAAGTGAATACTTTTCTATGGGCAGCTGATATATCTGCTCCAAGACTGTATCCATTTTTTCCTTTCCAATACACATTACAATACCTGGACTTTACTTATTCCAACTGATCCGAAAAAATGTTAACTTCTATTTGGGTCTCCTGACAGGTACTTAGTTGACCTGAGTGATTTGACAGACAAATCCATGTTTCTGGACTCTGGATCTTTTGTGAACTACTCATGTGGAGATCTGAGAGAAAGATGTGTGACTCTGCTCTCTTCTGTGTGTGTGAACTACATTTAATTAGTTTCAAGTTGGGGTTGGTCAACTCAACAGTTCAGCCACCAGGTCATCGTGGGGTTTCTCCGCTCTGTGCCTGGCACTGAGTGTTTGGGATAAACACTCCACTGGGGTTGGTGTTGACTCGGGACAAAAGAAAAGAAACTGGAACATAAAAGTAGTCTGATTAAAGGTGTTTCTACACGGGTGAACTCAGTGGCACAACCTCTTACCTACTGGTTTTCTTCCCGTACTTTCCCCCCCTTAGCTTAACCAGTAGAAGACACTTGGCGACTGCTGCACTTACAGCTTGTTGTTTTACTTCAATTACAAATGTTGTTTTTCTTTAATAGTCTGACAATGTGTGAGAGTTTCACTTGCCAGCAAAAATAATAAACTGTGAGTCTCACAACCAACATTAGACAAACAGAAGCTGTCATAGACGGGTGTACATTCAGCTGCTGTTACACCATATGTGCTGGTGGTTAGAGTGAGCAGGAATCCAGACATTTACGATATACAGTAAAATGTCACAGGTCGTTACTCTGACTGATGTATTTCTGTGACGTTCCAAGTGGGACCCTGGTATTTGGCAGGATGAGAGCAGCAGGATGGCAGAGGAGTGAGAAGTGTCATGAAGAGAGAAGGAAAAAAAGAAACAAGGCGGTTTATGAGTTTGCAGTATTATTCCTTCCTCTGTGTCCTGCCTCCCTCTGCGCTCTCTCTCTCTTCCTCTTCCTCTCGTGGTTTTATCATCCATCTCTCTTCGCTCCGTCTCATCTTCCAGCTCCGTGTTTTTGTTGCTGCTGCTCTCTGTCTATAGTGCACATGTTGTTTGACTAACCTAATTAAGTGTGTCTGGCCCTACAGCTCCGATTTTTGTTGAAACACACTCTCATGGAGGAGTCACTGAAGTTCCATTATATCACCCACCAGCCACTACCAAACAGGCACCAGTAATCAGATTACAGAGGAAAGCTATGGTTAGTAAGATGCAGCAGAGGTGAAAGAAGTTCTTCTGGAATGCATCAATTCAAAATCACAACATCCCACATACGGAATAATACAGTTTAGCAGAGTTTGAGCTTATTCTTGTGACACATAAAAATGTGAAAATCTTTGTACTCTGAGATTTTCATGAAGGGCGGATGTGGATGTGGATGAATTGCAGACACTAGATATTGGAGTTGACAGAAGTTTACTAGGAGATCAGTCCCTCGACTCTTTGTCTCCTGAAAGTCCCCCGCTGGTGAAAATCTGGTTTTCAAACATGTTAACGTGTTTCCTGTGCTTCAGCTCACGCTGCTTTGGTAGGCACATGACACGTCTGCTTTCAGACTATAAAGGAAAAACCCATAAAAGACATATTTTGACATGGAGTATTTCTACTTCAACACAAATTCCAGTCTGACAAAAACTGATTTAATCAGCCTGGGTTTGAGATGTCACAAACCTAAGGAACCATCCTGTCAAATTGTGGTTGGAGCTCCTCAGCTGCAGGTGAGCTGTGAGGGTAGTGAGATGGGGAATGGGGGCGCGGTCACAGGGGAATTTCTTCACGACAAACATTTTGAATATGTGATTTTGAGGAACAAAGAAGAGTTTGAGGAGGTGTAATAAGCTGCTGCTGGAATGGAACAATACCCCTGCACATACAGTACAACACAGTTTTAGAAGAGCCACCTGCATTATTCTCCACACTAGCAGTGGCCATTTGCACTTGAGTCAATGCATTGCACCATGACAGAATACACAACTGTCCTAATTTTCAGTGTTGACAGTGTATATATCGTTATCCTTAGCTCGGCTCTGGGTCAGAGAGTTGATATGGGAAAGAGTTAAGTGAAAGCTACTGCCTGCGGACTCCCCTGGACTATTATACCATATGTGTTTAGTCTGGCCTTCACATATAGAACATAAGCAGATCAGCACTCGTTCCAATTGCCGTACGATTTATTCTCCTAATATGATTGGATTTATTTGTGGCCAAAAGTAAAACAAGTGAGAAAGTCCCAAAATCAGAGCCTTATTAGAGATGAAGTAGCCTATTAAAAACCAGTGTGATTTTCCATCTCCTGTTGATCTCTGTTGCAGGTGCAGCGGGTTTATCCAGCTTTGGACATAGTGCAGATGTCGTATCTGCGACTGGTAGTCAGTGAGAGCAGATCCTATTGTGCCTGATGGGTTTCCCATCTGAGGGATGGAGTGGATGTGCTGGACTGAGGCTGCATTTGGAAAAAATCAGTTGAAATGAGAAAGACAAAAATAATGAACCACAATGGGTATGGGCCGCCTTCACAGTTAGTTTTATTTTATCAGATTTTACAATTATGTTTTTAGTGGAAAAGAAATAGAAGGAGATACAAAATCATGTGGGTTGGAAGGTTGAGAACACGAAGGGAGGACGAAGAAAAAAGAAGGAGGCAGAGGAGGAAAGAAATGGAACAATTAATCGAGATGAGGCAAATAAAGATAAAAATCTCGTTGAATGAGGCGGTAAAGGGAGGACAGAACAACAAGGAGCAGGAAGAAAAAGAAGAGAAGAGAGAATCCCTTTCTAAGTGCCTCCAAATGGCATCATGCTTTTGTGGTCATGAGCTGCTGCCAGACTGTGCGTGTGTGTTTGTGTGTATGGTTTCCCTCACCAGTGGATGACTTATTCACAGCTTTACTCCCTCATTTTTTCCCCTAACCGGCACTCAGTGAAGTCCCGACCATGTATTTACAATGCTGAACGGCACCACCTATTTTACAATTCTTCCTCAAACACATGGCAAGAGAGGCGGCTCTCTGTTGACCGACATGCTGCAGGGTTCGCTGTGGTGGCCTTGATAGACGTCTCCCTCCATGCATCTGTCTTACATTAGGAATCAGCCCATTGTGTTGTTTTTGCTACAGTTACAGTTTTGAGTTGCAAGAAAGAATCTGAAAAAACATTAACACGTGAACATGTTAGCGTCAGTTTTCACTGTTTGAAGGATAATCAACGAGCTGCACCACTTGTGTCTGCTTGCAAATGTAAATCCTCAAACATATGTAAAAGTAGAAATTTTTAAAAAAAGAAGCGAAAAGAAAACCAAAGACGTTAGCAAGTGAAAATAAGCAGCGTGAACATTTTGCATAACATGACAAGTTCGTGGTGAAAGGCACATTTACAACATGTTGGCTCGTTACTTCTCTATTCAAAACTCAGAATCTTTCTTTCGAGAGCTTGGCCATGCTTTGGTAAACCACAGGCTATGTTCTTTCAATATCCTAATACACTGGTAGACCAGCCCATGCTAGGGTTATATGAGGTTACATGCAACACACACTTCAACGACAGAACAAACGTACAGTTTGCACACACACTGCTGGTCACTGGAAACTCCGGATCGGTTGTGTTATAATGAGAGCTGCCGACACGCACACACACACGCACACACAAATGCAAAATTGTGTTTCCATGACTTCAGATGACATTACACTGACTAACGTTCATTTCCTGGAGACCTACTCGAACCTTGACCATAGTTACTACTTGCCTAAACCTAACCCTGAACCTAAAATTAACCAAAATCGTAACTTATTAATACATTTTTGTCGTCATAAGGAAAATATGTCTCCATATTGTGACTGAGTTAACAGAAGGTCCCCACAATATCAGTAATACCTGGAGTGCAAACACACCACACACACACTTGTTTTATGGTAGAATCGATTTTATGAGAGCAGAGCTGTGTCTTTTATGTCATAATATTCTCTGAAAGCCTGAGTGGAAAATTGAAAATTACCATGTCTCGGCTTCTGCCAATACTTTATCAAGTGAAAACAACTGAGAAATCACTTTGTACATTACATTTCCTTCTTTGTGCGTTTACCTACACCAGGCAGCTGTAAGATGGTATCCCTCTTATTGTCAGCAAACATTTCTAAGAAACCTGTATTGAATAATTTATTTTTATGAACTTTGGTCCTGATTGTCTTAGTGCACTTCCTTTCATAAACGTATCACAACAGAGGGTTTGGGCAGAACACAAGGACAGAGGACAAATGAAGAAGTCAGAGCAAATAGAAAAAAAAGAAACACAAAGAAAAGAGAACATTTTAACACTTTAATAACACATTAAGTGATTTAAATAAGATAAACGGTAAAGAACAGATGCCAAAGTGGAAAGTTAGGATAACAACTTATAAACAAAGCGAGGAACGAGCAGTGAGACAGAAAGCAGGACAGAGAGAGATTCAAAGGCAGAATCTGACTAATGATCAACAGATGAACAAATCACACAGGCCTCACTTCAGCTTTAGACCGAGGACCGTCAGTTTATTATGTTAACAACGGAGGACCACTCGTATGTGGAAGAGGTCACTTCTGGTGACAAACTCAGATATTGGCCCCCTGACTCAGCAGTTAGCCTCGGCTCTATGGGTTTCAGCCTCTCTCGGCTCATTGCTCTGGTTTTCTGGGCCACAACTTGACTGTTTTTGTTCACTGTCACTGCTTCCATCAGCATTGGCTTTGGGTGCAGCAGGCAGCTGTTTTCAACTAAAAAACTCACTGTGCTAAAAACCCAATGCACACTACTCTCGTGCAGAACCAAATAGCAAACAGACATTGGTGACTACACGGTGAAGAGTTAGCAGCTAAAAGACCAGATAGTTCCCTCAGGAGTTTGTGAAGAAGAAAAACAAAGCAAAAACGTCACTGTGAATAATTTACATCAGTTTTAAATTACTAAATAAGTGCTAATGTGGGTCAGTATCTTCTGGGTATATATATAAAAAAACAGTTTGATAAAAAGGATACCATATCTACTTAGAGAGTGATTATATTTCAATGTTGTATTTCTGTTGCCCTCAAGTGAACAGAAAATCATCAGGTTTAACGTCACATCCATCATACACTCACACACACGCACACACACACGCTTGTGTAACTATCCTTATAAGGACTTTCATTAATTTCACAGGGCCAACACACAGAGAACCTTTCTCATTCCAGACAGTGTAACCAAAACCTTAACCCCAACTTTAACCATGACCAATTCATGCCTTACCCTAACCTTAACCTGACCCCAATTCACATCTTATCCCTAACCCTAACCAGGACATCAGAAATTAAGTTGTACCTCATTAGGACCAGGCTCTGGTCCCCATGCGGTCTACTGGTCCTAACAAGGTTGGTGTTTATATTCAAAAATGTCCTAAAGAGGCAACAAACACAAGTACACACACACACACACACACACACACACACACACACACACACACACACACACACACACACACACACACACACACACACACACACACACACACACAAACACACACTTTTTTTTTTTTTTTACCTAAAATGAGGATTAACTTTGAGGGACCACGTTTTTGTCATCCATTAAGATATGAGTCCCTACACTGTGGTTAATCAAGTACACATACCTGTACATATATATCTATATATTTTTTATAAACTTGTGAGGTCCCTCTATTGCCAAAATCTTAACCTGAATTAAATTTGACCTTAACCATAACACCACTTTCCAAGAATGTCCTTAGAAGTCTACATAAAGGTATCTCACAAATCTTCTTTCCCACGTCATCGTCTCTATCTCTCATGTTGTTTCACTCAAACTGTTTGGCACGTTTTGGAGGAGATATATGGTGTAATTCAGCCAACTTGGGGAATCACATTAAAGTAATAACACATGAGGAGAAGCACTACACAGTTGTCTTTTTTATTGGAGCGGGTCTGCTGCGGTCAGAGCGAGGAGGCTGCAGGCTGTGTACTTAATGTGTTCGGGAGTAGTCACGTTGGCCAAGCTGGCTGTGGCGTCTTGGCGTTAATGTTTTTGTGGTTTCGTTTACAGAGAGAAGGACTGTGTATCAGGGCACACAGTTACTGCATGAGGCGTATCAGCACTCAGGCCTCTTGATTAATCTCAATCTGTTTTTGAAACCAGGCGTCGATCGGAGGGAGCAACAGCTAAAGTATCCTTTTTACTTCAGAGGATTTGGGACTAAAGGAGGTTTGCATTTAAATGGAAACGTTCATTTCAAGAGTAAAACATTTCAATGGAAGATTCTTTCCACAAATTTAATAGTTCCTTTAAAAACTGTTGACATGTGATCTGTGGTTGATCCAGTGTAGCAGGGACCCTGTGGGGATGTTGATGTTTAGTTTTTTTTTATGTCAAAAAAAACACACAAGCAAATCACTACTAATTTATTTTACTTTGCTTTTGTCTTCTGACACATCCTCCTCGAAGGATAAAACTAAATCAATAATCAATTTATAGTTTTAATGCAGCTGAAGAAAAGCTCCTCGGTAAGTTCAGAGACACATGAAGAGCTACGTCTTCGGGGAGTGCGGGGAGAACACTGAGGCTTAAAGTTCAAGTCATGACAACTGTGTAATTAATCATTTTAAAGACCTAAGAGCAAAGCAAAGAACAGTGTCTGTGTTACTTGGCTGAGCATTAACTCAAACCATTCTGTCTGCTCTGTCTGTCGGGCTGAATGTGTCCCGTCCTGGTGTGGATGTACCGTACTTGTTGATCAGAACTGTTCATTGTCGTTTCACTTTCTGTTCGTCTCCTTTCCTCAGTGTTTTTTTATCCCCACTTATGTTTCCTTCATGTTCAGGTCCAGGATGACGCTTTATAATAGCCATTTTGTATGATGCAACATGGAAGATGTTTTCATGTGGTGCATGTTATGTGTAACGGACATAAGTCCCCAACTGAACAATCCTGGAGTGACGACTAATTAGCCTCTGGAGCAAGGGGCCGGTATTCCTTCCAGTGTAGACAATGGGTATCTGGGTCAAAACTCTTTTCTTCCATTTCCCATACACTGTTTACAGTCCAACTAGTGTCTTCTGTCAAAACACAAACAGTGATCCTTTTGTAGGTGTTTTACTTCCAGCTGACATTTTGGCTGATCTCTAACAGCTCTCTGCATATGAATGTCGATAGCCAATGGATTTGTCAACGTGTTCTGATTCCTTTACTCTCCACATGGACTGTTGGCAACTAAGACCTGCTCAAACGTGATTGGTCAAACTAGACACAGAAACTAGATAATCTTTTCCTTGGATATGGATTCTGCATATTCACATGCACCCGAGAGTTAAGTGCGAACATCCAAAGTAAGATCTTGCGGTAGATTAGGATTTACTGTTGCTGTCCTTTTGCTTTATGGAATGTAATGAAGTTCAAAAAGGTTCTCGTTTATCTCATCCTCTCCTCCTGTTTTCTTTAATAGATGAGATGTAGATAATGATGATCGGGTCAAAGGTTTATTACTGTCACAGTCGAGATGAAAGTTTCAGGTCAAATTCCCTTTTCACTTTTGAACCATATAGAATCTTCCTGTCATTATGCTCTTAATGTGAAGCCTTTCCTGTGGAGACACAATTTTACTGTAGGACATTAATGAAGCATCACTTTAAACGTAAGTTGAGCTATTGATTATGAAGAGAGATTTTAATGTAATGTCACAGACATAAGTTTGATTATGTCAGAGTCTGTGATGGTCTTTATGGTGATGATGATATCTCTGCAAACGGTTTTACAGGAAGTAAGGATGTCTTTAACTTTTGGCTGAATTCATGCATCTCATGAAATACATGAATCAAGACAAATCCAGAGTTTGATCAGTACTGTAGTGCCCAGTCTAAACCCAATGGGCTGTTTGTCTGGCCTGTGGTGATGCTGGTGGCAGCTTTTTTTTTATGAAAATCTAAAAGTGGCAGTTTATTAGTATTGAACATTTCAAACATACATATAGTAACTTATCCACAGAGAGTTATATATCTCTATATCAAGATGTTGCATGTGGACGTTAGTCCCAGTATATGATTTTGGGATTTACATAAATATGGCCTGTAACTTTTCAAACTGACTTGAGGACCGCATATCTGCCATGTAAATAACGTGTGGCTATATCAGCTGAAATGTAAAGATCTGTCATTATAGTTTCTCCTCTAACGTTTGGTCTGAGCATGTCTTTCATCCTTCCTTCTCCAACCTCCATCTGTCTTCGGGGCTTCACGCTGCTCACAGTTAAACAGTTTAAACAGCTTTGTTTTTTCCCCTTGACACGTTGGCTCCAAAGAGAGGGAGGGAGGGAAGGAAAGAGGGGCTGAGCCAAAACAGAGGGAAATGACAGTTTGTTTGGTCAGGACAGCCCATTACTTAGAGCGCTCTAATCTTCGTCCTCTTGGCCGACTACCTGGGGGAGCCTGGAGAAAGAGGCTGCGGTGGAGAAATGACCTCATGATATTTGTGGACCAAGTTGTATATTTGACCAAATTTAGCACCAGAAATAGCCTAAACTACCAGGTTCTGCTTGAAATAGTGACAGCACATTATTTCCATAATTTTTAGCCTTAAAATAGGTTGACGCACAGCCGCCAGTGAGGCAGCATTTACAGATGAAAAAATAGGTTTATTTTTTTAAACCTGGGGAAGACAGATTACTTCCTGATGCAGACACACTGATACAAATTCAACGTTTAACAGAAAAGCTCCAGGTTGTTGTGCGAGGCCACGAATATTCCTCCTGACTGCCAGCTGCTGTGACTGGACATCTTGAGCTCGGTGTGCTTGTCTAAAGCAGAACAGGCTTTTTCTGTCTTAGGCTGAAGTTGGCTCCGGATGAAAATGAAACTCATTGCACACTTATTTAAAAACAAGACTCCAGATTTTCATTTCAGTGCGTTTAGACCTTTTTTTCAGTGTGTGTGTGTGTTCGGTCTCTGTGATTTGGGGGCTATGTTAATGACAGCTGTTGCCTCTGTGATAACGAGGTGATTTCCCGTGTTTCCGCGGCAACCTGAAATCACACCCTGTGTCACTTGTGTGTTCGTGTGTGTGTGTGTGTGTGTGTGTGTGTGTGTGTGTGTGTGTGTGTGTGTGTGTGTGTGTGTGTGTGTGTGTGTGTGTGTGTGTGTGTGTGTGTGTGTGTGTGTGTGTGTGTGTGTCAAACTGGCCGACAGACTCCTTTTCGTCTGGAATAAATGTGAACTCAAGTGTTCTCCAATAGCTTTGCCATTTGCACTGAGTGCCGTTGTTAAAAAGCCTTTGTTCTCCAGTCAGGATTTTGCACAAGGTCTAAGCGGCATTAAAAGTCCAAACATGTCAAATTTTCCTCTTTCGGAGCCAAATTCGCATCATGCTTTGTGATAAACGTCCCATTGTTCCAGTGGAAAAGTAGATATTTCCTTCTCCGTGGGTCAACAGAACATTAAAAAAGTTAAAACGACTCACCTGCCCAGTGGTGGGTGGATCTTGGACAAGTGTCATGGACAGAGCACAGGTCTAGCAGTGACCAGAGCTGTCGTCCAGAGGGAAGTGGACATTTGGATTGAACAAACGAGGGACAGAAATCTGCAACCATTTAATAGAAAAGGAAAAAGGAAAGAGTAGGAGTGTGTGTGGGCTCTGTGGTTTTCTCTATATCCTGCTCTTTTCTCATCATCTAATCATTTTCTTTAGTTGGAGTTCCTGTTCCACTCCTTTATCACCCTCCCTGTTCTCTGCCTGTACTTTGGTTGTGAAGGAATAACTTTCCAGGTGCACTATGGGTGGCCTCAGCTGCTGTCTGTAACTCAGTGTAGCCAGAGATGCACTTAGGGCAATGAGCATCCACATTTGATGGTACAAAATCTCCTGCACATCATCTCACATCTCACATCTCACTCATCAATCCCTCTCCTCTCATAGCTGTTTATTCATTCATCCCCTTTTTTCTCCCACCATCACTGACTGTCTTCAATTACCGGTTGATGGTGGGGATTTCTGGCCCGCCAGACACAGACAGCGCTCATGCACCTGAGAAATATGGGCATGTGTGAGTGTGTGTGTGTTTGTGGGAGTTAAGTGTTTGTGTCTGAGCAGCTGTTTTGCACAGCCTATGTCTAAAAGTGAAATCACAATTATGGCAAAGCTGAAAGTACCTTAACCACTCATGTAATCTGCTGCAGCAGTTATGATCACAGACTGTGTGTTTAAGTGTGTGTGTGTGTGTCTGTTTGTGTTGTTGCTGCTCTACATGTCTGTCAGAGGACAGCGAGCTGCTGGATGAAGGTGTGCATGGTCTGTTACTTAAAGAATCCAGAGTGTGTTGTAATCTTTTCCCTTTAATGGGATAAATCTATGATGTTTTGACACTTAAAAGTGAAAAATTCAATCGTGAAACCTGAAGTCTTTACCTTATCGAAATCATTTGTTTATGTCTTAGTTAAACATTTAAGGAGAGTGCAGAATAGACCAGATAGATGACTGGATTAGGTTGCATGTGCTACATCAATACTGCTACATTTTCATATGAAAAAGCAGTGACTCCGCTACGGATCAGCTGGCGTCCACTCTACACAGAAACTGAGAAGTTTGGAAATGCTGCTGATCCCATTTTAATTAGAAAATTCCAGGGCTGCGTTTTAGTCTGGATGGGCAGACACAGATATTATTGGTAACAAGGACGAAAACACAACCGCTTGGTGATTGGGTCTTTGTTTGCCAAGAAGTAGCCTTCACTGATTCATGATCACATGACCTTCCGAAAGAAAACAACCAGCATTAGCCTCCGCTGCCAGTGTAGAACGCAACATGGAGGATTTTTTTTACAAGCGTTAATGACCCTGTTGTCTTTGTGGAGTTAAATTCTGAGTTTTACAATGATAAAAACGCCATTTCCAAACTAAAACGTAATAGTATGGATAAAGCTATAGAAGTGTTTAATAAAGGCAGAGCAGTTCTCAATTTCACCTTTGAGACTCTAAGCTCTAACATTGATTTGCTTTGATATAACAGTTCATAAACATGTTTCTATCAGAATCCAGTTTGGTCAGACACAGACAGATTCTAATTTTTCAGCTAATTCTGTGTCTCCCACAATGAATGTGAGCTTCATTCAGCATTTAAAAAAGAATTTTAATAGCAGAGTAATTTTTCCATCCATAGCACCTTACTATGAGAGGAATGTGACTTTTATATGACACATGACAAGTTTTACTTCGACGGTTTAAGATTTATCAGAAAAGCTAAAGAGAAAGAAAGGTACATTTAAGAAAATTACATTTTGTCAAAAGTGTGCGTAAAATGAAATAACAGGTTTTCATATTTTGTGATTTATAAGACTACTGTGCTGCAAAATTAGTGGCAGACAGTGCACATATGTGTGTGTGTGTTCATGTATGTTGCATGTTGTGACAAGGAGAGTCACCTGTGTGTGTGTGTGTGTGTGTGTCAGGATGTTCCCGAGAAATCTGCTCATTCTGAGCTCGCCCCAGATTTCCCCTGAGAGTTTATGTGCACACTCACACACTAGCTGCACAATATGGTGTCTCAACAACCCCTTGAGAGGAATGTACTCGTGTATATGGTGCGTGTGTGTGTGTATTATTAATCCATGCTGGTGCTGAGAGCAGCCTGTCTGGTTGGATCAGTGCCCATCAGGATCAGGAATCATTTCGTTGGGTCTGCTCACTGCTATCACATCTCAGGCCTTAATGAGGGAGCACAGCAGCACTTCACTGTGTGTGTGTGTGTGTGTGTGTGTGTGTGTGTGTGTGTGTGTGTGTGTGTGTGTGTGTGTGTGTGTGTGTGTGTGTGCATGTGCGATCACGTGCAACTCTATTTGCTGTATCTGTGTGCTTTTCAGCAAAAATGTCTTCCAATAACAAGTATTTGTAAAAAAATGTTTACATATCGAAAAATTTCAACCACAATTTGGATTTGTAGATATGGTTTTCACATTTGATATCTTTTAATCCATTTTCTGTTCTAACCCGCACAGTGTAACTAAAGATGAGGAGTCAACACAGATACTAATACAGGTCGAGGAGCTGCTGACTGATATTCTTCATCACTTAGTTACCACTGAGTTGCTTTAACCCTTATTATAATACTTAACTTACAAATGTCCCCATGAAATATGAATTCAGTGACTTTAACCACCATAGTGGCACATTGTTATTTGCACTTGCACTGTGGTGGCACAAAGAGCTCACAAAGAAAGTATCAGTCATGATAATAATTAGTTATAATATTATTATTATAATTATTAATCCTTTATGGAACTATAACTGAGGAATTTCTCAGTCTGTTTGTCTTTGTCATACTATACAAAGGATGTACAGGTGTGAAAACATCCTTCGCAGCATGCAGGTTCAACGCATGTGTGGGCTTCTAAAAACTGTAAATCTGAGTTTACTGTCTGTGAAGGCTGATGTTTAAAGCTTCTATATTTTAGTAGGTGTTTTCCCTGGTTTCTGTCTTTCATCGTCCTCACTGTGATCTTTGCTGAAGGTCTCTCAGAGTGGCAGCACAGAACCAACAGCACAGGTCTGATTAAAGTGAAGCTCAGAATTACAGGGTTTGGTGCAGCCCTTTTGGCTCGAAACCAGTTCATGCCTGTAAATCAGATTCTTTAGTCTGATTTCCTCCATGTAAAGATGTATTGTGTACTGTATCATTGCTTAAGACAAACCAACAACTTTGTCAATATATGGCACTCAGTAGAGCACGTTCCTCCGCCAAGGCCCAACAGTCTCCTTAAATTCAATCAAGCTGCACCAAATTTCCCATGTACCGAAACAGACATGTATAACCACTAACCAATTCAATCTTGCTAACTTTCCCCAATGCGTGTATTCACAAACTCTTGGGATTCCGCTTTACTCATTTAACAAAAGTTTGAAATAATCGTGATATTGATAGCCCTACTCATTGGTATCAGTACCTTAAATATACCTGATACATTTTTTTTTTTTGAAACGGTCGAGAAAGTGAAAACAAAAATCCTGGATCCGCCACCTGATCTTTTTTTGTGTAAACTTGCTTTGACACAAACAAACACACAAACCAACCAACCAACCAACAAACAGTGAAGGTAAGAATTGAGACATGCGGCTATCAAAGTAAAACACTGTGCGTATAAATCACTATAAGAAGGAAAATTCAGACATTGTCGATATATTGCTTTCTTATCCACAGCTAGTAGAAACTTGCCTTCATCAACTGGTGAGCAGCCATCTAGAGTTAATAGTGGTGGGAACTGGTGGAGCAATGTGCATTCCACTGGGAAATACTTCTTATTGCAAGTTGGTGTGTGTGTGTGAGTGTGTGTGTGTGTGTGGGGGTGAAAGACAAAGCCGCGGTCATGCAAGGTGCAGTAATCCACTGGGTGACCTTCAGAACCTGGTCTAAGGTGTGTGTGTGTGTGGAAATGTGTCACTAAAGCCGTGCTTATATTTGAAGGTGGTCTTATCCACCCGCCGACCCTCGGAGCCAGATGGTGTGTGACTGCATGCCTGTGAGAGTGTGTGAGATTGTGTGTCCCACCTCTGAGCCTCCTGGCACTATACAGTCGGTCCCCCCCACCCACCCTGCCCTCCTGACACGCTAACCCAACAGCCCCTGCATCCTCCATCCTTTCAGTTGGGTGTGATCACATCAAAGTGAAACAGGGAGGATTACAGGTTTCTGAGCCCCAAGGATTCCCAAGCAAAACCCTTCTCGCTCGCTCCCCCCCCTCTAACTGTAACTCTCTCTCTTTTCCACTCCTGTCACTCTCCACTGAGGCCCCATAATCCCTGTGGTGTCAGGAGGTCAGGGGACCGTGTCATGGACGACCTGTCAGGACACATAAAGCACAACTGGATATGGATAGCCAGCCTGAATACAAAGAGTAGTTAATGTTTCCATGTGGTGTCTTTAGTTTCCTCTCCTTTTTTTCTATTCTCTCATCTGTTCTCCTTCATTCCTTCATTAAATTCTTTCTTTCAGTTCTACCCTTCATCCCTCGTTTCCCACTTTCAGTTTTTTTTCTTTTATTTCCAGCTGCACAGATGCAGCATCACATTACTGTTGTCACTTCATGCAGAAAGCCCAACAAAACCACCCGAATGGCTTTTTTGTTTAACCTCATCCAAACATAATAGTTTGTTTTCAGTTCCTGCTGCATTGCTGTGGTTTCTATTAAAATTCCCTGCACGCACTTACAAACACACACACGCACAATGAGGATAAGTATAGTGTTAATGCTGGTATAAATGGCTCCATAGTTGCAATGATGCTAATGATCCACTTAGTACTGGTATTTGTTTTATGTTGGGTCAGTATGTAACACCCTCCAGAACACACAGGGAAAGAAAAAAAGGTTCAGCATTCTCTCAGTGTTATTCATGCTGCTAATTTTACAGCCCTGGCATCCAGGCCTAGAGATTTCTGCATCTGTTAAGCAAATGTTCACAATGCAACACATGTAATGTTGGCAGGTGCCTCCCCACCTCAGTATCACACCCACTTTACTGCACCGGTTGTCCGGCTGCAAAGACACGCAAACTTTATTCATTGTCCTGACTGCGCTTTTGAAGAATCCGCCTGACTGCATTTGTCCTGGAGGTTTTAGTATCATTATGAGCAACAAAGGGAGCGGCTGTGGACTAGTGGTTAGAGAAGAGGGACATCGGACTGGAAGGTCACTGGTTCAGGGCCACGGACCGGTAAACATGATAACTGGACCGGAGGATGGACCAGACAATGGATCTGTTCAAGTCCAAGAGGAGGGACACAGAGACACTCCTCTCCCTGTCTAAGTGCCCCTGAGCAAGGCACCTTGCTCCCCTCTAACATCTGCTCTCCAGGTGCTGCCATTTGGTCACTGCCCTTGTGCCATGTTCAGTGGGCTATGTCCACCTACGGATGGGTTAAAAGCAGAAGTTTGCATGGTTGATTTGTTTTATGTTGGGTCAGTATGTAACACCCCTTAATGTAATAAAGTATATGTAATATAGACCCATGTAGTCTTCTCAGCTATGCAGCTGGATTTAAAGAGTAACTCAGACAATTTGGTCGAGAATGAAGGGCAACAGCAGCGAATACCAAAATGTATGACGTCCCCTGAATGGGTCATTCACCCATGTCATCATCTGCGAGAAATGAACACCCAGGTTTGCCACAGTACATTAAACACATTCAAAGTCTTCCTAAGCCAAACCCAAACGTTATTTCATGTTGACTCTTGACTCCGACGTTAGGAGCAGCACCCAGGATCAGATTATGTTGAATTATCTGTAGTCCATCTTCATAGGAAATTTCCCCTCACCTAGTTACAAACACATTCACTGGCCAGGTCCTTTCAAAGAGGTCTCTCCCGAAACCAGACACAGCTACACTGTGCTCTTCTACACCGGAGAGTAGGAACTCAAGCTGGAGGCTGGTGAGCATCATGGCCACAATCCAAAACACATCTTCAGTTGTTAACATTACAATGTGAGTTAAATATTTCCCTGAGTGATTCTCTTCCAACCATAATACTTTGCTTCCTCAACAGTTGTGTTCATAGGCACAGTGTTAAAAGTTAACAAACTACCATTGATTTCAATGACGCATGACCTTCCAACACTGAAGCACTTGTATTGTTCTTGTATTGTGGGTGTTTTGTTTCAGGTTACCTTCAAAATTGATTCAAGGCTACGTAAATATGAGTGTAATATGTTCTGGAAGTTGGAATACCTCATTGTAAATACCTAAGAAAGATCTGGCTCTTAGCGTGAGAAGCCAGCTTTCTGCCTGAATAAATATTTCTGTTCAGTGACATAAGATGAACGTAGACGAGTTTCTTGTCAGCTGCCACTGTGCATTCACCCTCACGTTAGTGTTACTGTTGCTGCTGATTAGATAATAACACAGCAAGGACAGTATATCCCCTGGAATTTGTAAGTGCTATAGAGACATGTTTATGGAATTAAATAAACAGTTGGGTTTTGGTAAGACAGTTGAAATCGTGTGAGACCATGTGTGGTCAAGGTGTATGACGTTGTGTAATATACATACGTACTTAGCATTATACAATAACACATTCAGTGTATAAGTTAATTGTCTTATCAACTACCAATGCTCTTTGGTGTAAAAAAACATCATCAAAATGTATAGAATAAACTTATGACAGGTAAAATGGAAGATTCTGGAAGTACACAGTTAGCATTGCTTATATAGTGTTCAATAAGTAGTCCAGTCATGTGAGCATCACTGCTCGTCTGGTTACACAACGTAAAACACATGATGAAAAACAATAGTATCATTTTATGAAATCAGTGAACACTGAACACGGGAATACAACCCAATCCAGTCGACACACTTTGCAAAGTCACCTGTTATAGAATGTTTCTGTTTAGGTATTAGGCTATATATGTTTTTTGTTTTTACCAGGGAGGATGGATGCATTTTTACCAAGCTTGGGGTGAATATAACTTTAGACATTATCTCCAGATGATCAATTCTTGGAGCTGATCCGTCATGGTGGGTGTGTGGGCGGTCACAAAGTTATATCTATTTAGTTCATACTGAATCCGTCCCACCTGCCACAGACCATAACAGCTTTATTGTCACCAATGGGGTTGGATGTCTCCATCAGTATCCACTTTGTGCTTCTGACCATGTTTCTGCTCTGACCTCCTGTTCCGCGTCACAGGAGCAGGCAATTTCAACTTTTAAAAATAAACTGTGGATCCTGCAATTTTTTTTTAGTAGCATTTATTATATGATGCTCACATGCACATACAAATTCTGCACACGCAGCACTCTTTCTCATAGGGGATGGGAGGGTGGTTAAGAGGGGATGGCAGAATTAACAGGTTAGCAAGGGGGATACAGTTTTGGTATTTTGGTTTAAGTGGATGGCACCTCCCTTTTATCCTCCTACAACCCCCCACTCCCCTACTCTCTCCTAATGTGTAGGATCAATTCCCAATGTCCAAACCCTTCTGCAACAAATATCAGTTCAGACTGACTCTGCCTCCTTCACATCATACAGATCAATGCAGAACACCATACAAAGCACAGTAGAAATTCTTGATTTATCTGTAAAATATTGTGGAATTACTTGACTCATGTAATTGCCGACCTGTTGTAGGCTACACAGTAACTCAAGTGAGTTTTGTTAAAAAATATATATTCATGTATCTAAATTCATTCATAAATAGACAAAAAAAGACCACAGTGGGAGATCCCTACGTGGGAGACGCTGGTCTGAATGAGGTCTCAGCACAATCTAAAGATCATTTCGGTTCATCGACTTCCAATAAAACAGAGATTCACAAAGATGCTATTAGAAGGCTAAGCCCTCATCTGCTTCAATAGCACAGAGGCTTCAGCTAAGACAAAAGCCTTTGTCGGGATCACAGTGCTCACACTGCAGCCTGTAGAGACATCAGACTGCTTTATGACAGACAGGTCAGCAGGAGGGCGGCCAACGGGCTGAAAAACATACAGCACAAACACCCACACACCCTCACTCACCGGCAAGATTCATTGTGCACATGCTCATGTGCATGAACGTGTTTAAGTGATTGAAGGCAAGTGTGCATTGTGTTTAAAAATGCAGGCATACTTGGATACAACACACACGCTCACAAAAATACATTCACGGACAACCCCTAATGTGAGACCCATGACCTCTCCATACCCAGTAAGAGTGGGTTTCTAGGTGTGTGTGTGTGTGTGTGTGTGTGTGTGTGTGTGTGTGTGTGTGTGTGTGTGTGTGTGTGTGTGTGTGTGTGTGTGTGTGTCAGTTGCCAGGCGCAGTGCCGCACCTGCCATTGGAATGAGGATTAAAGGAGCACTGCAACTGGGAATAAAAGATAGGCAGAGACACACCCACACATACATAGAATAATAAGTGTTACACTATGTGACTTATTAAAGACAAATTTTTGAGTTTAGTTTATTAAGGCCCAACTGTTTGATGGACCAGGTGCACATCTGCCTGCCACATCCACACAGTCAGTGCAGTATGTATGGACCATGTCGACAGCGTGCAGCTTCGACGCCGTAGTGAGACAAACCACATCCTCCTCACAGCTCTAGAGCTCCTTGAGGATATTTTATTGTTCTGCGAAGTCATAGTGAGGCCAGTGTCTGGAGCTTGAGCATGCCGTACCAGTGGACAGCGGAGGAGCGTTTTATGCTGCAGGAGCTGTTTTGCAAGTTGAATGGACTCTTTGATACTTTTACCCTCGTGAAAACTTGTCATCAAAGGAAAACTCAGCTGCACTGAAACTGTGCTGATGCAAACCAAAGCAAATTTTCTCTGAAAGAAAATAATAGAAAATCCAAACTTTTATTACCAGCTTTCAAGTCTACTGGGGCGAGAGTGTGAAAACCACAGTCTTTTGGTCCAGCCAACAAGATCTCGTCTTCATGTTACTTTCATAAAAAACTTCTCTCCTGGTGGATTTCCTACACTTGTGAATCTCGTCATGAAAAGCTGACCCATACTTCAACTTTGATAAGAGCAGATGGTGATGTAAACCCTCATATAGTATAATTGAATACCAATTACCCTGTTACTGGATGTACAGTAGCTCATCAGGCTTTATGTCATCCGCACCAGCATACAGTTCATCTCTTGTATCTGAAAATCTCTCTCTTTGCACATTTATCCCTCTCTGTTTGTGTTTGCAGTGATTTTATCCAAACTACTCTGTTATCTTCATGCATCAGGATTTTCTATGCCAACAATATTTTTACGTTTGTTTGAGGCGAGTCATGAGTCTGTGTGGAAAAAGTCATGTCTTCAACCTTTTTTTGTGACTTGAGGCAACTACACATTGTGCAAACAACAATGTCCTGGTTCATCACATTTTGCACTGTCTGAGATGGGTCCACATAAAGAAGTAGTCTGGGCATTCAGCCACGGTAGCGAGGTCCTAACAATACATATGCCAAAGCAGCTGTCAATCATGATATTGCACCCAGTTTTTATAGCATCAAATACTAGTTTGGTCCATGTCCCATCCACTAACATGGAGAAGGCGGGACTTATGACCTTACACTGCAGCCAGCCACCAGGTGGTGATCGAGATGCTTTGGCTCCACTGTTGGGGAGCTTTCATGTCGTCCAATTTTATAGTCTATGTGGAAATCAAATATATGACAAGTTTGTTGCGTGTATTAATCAATAAGGACATTACAGTCTCCTCGTCACTTCGCACAAATTCCATCTGTTCAGTGGAGCGTTAACTTCAGTGGACGTTTGAGTCACATACTTCTTGTACAGATTCACAGGAATAATCAACAGTCAAATTCTCCTATTTTGTTTTTTTTCTCTCCATAAATCTTTTGCTTTTAAATGAAAATATGTACAAAAAGAGATATAAAAACCTACTGATTTGCCTCATTTGTCAGTAGCTGGTGTTTTGATTCTCAATTGTAAATTTAAATGCAGAATGTAAAGAAGCTTCTTCTTTGTATTAAAATTCTGCAGTTCTGCATCACATGGGTCATGGCAGCAATCACATTGAGAGAAGTAGGGCCTAAGCTTTGATGCAGACTGTCTTTAGTCTCCAAAACCCTTCATCAGCTGCATTGGGTGTACAGTAAATGATAGTGTGACCCAGGACTGAGGGTTTTGAATTTCACCACATTTCTCTCATGATAACCCACAGTCTCATTAAACTGACTCGAGGCTACATCACAAGTCTCAAGGTTTCATGTTCACAACAAAGTCACCGATCACAATCATGGATTATAAAAACAAAAAATGTACACAGGTACCAACACAGTAGCACATAAACACACTGAGAACAGCACTGTACATGTCCCTGCCCATTTCCACTCCCCTCCTCTTACCTCCCACCTTTCCCTCCTCCCTTCAACCCCTCCCTCTCTCTCTCTCTTTCTCTCTCCCCTCTTGAATTAAGTCCATTATTCCTGCCTGCTCGCCCTCTGAGCACTTCTCTGCTCGGCTCCAGTGAAAACTGTGTGTGTGCGAACTCTTCGCGCGTGTGTGTTGAGAGGCGTTTTTATGTGTGTGCACAGGGTTGTGTGTTTTTCTAAGTGGAGCTGGAGTGGAGCTGTTCATCAGTGGAGTTGACTGCAGACAGGGGAATACTCAGATCTCACTGCGCTGCCGTTTAACTTACACTCCGGCTGCCTTTTGGACTTTCTCTTTCTTTAAAAGTCTCACTGGACTCTTTTGCACCAAACTGTGACTCCGCTGCTGCTCTTTTTCTGCCCTCCAGGCACCATCGCCACCACCGGAATTACCACTTTTTTCACATTTTTGCAGTGACTTCCACCTGCCTCGAACTTTGTTTCATTCTTCCTTACTTTTTCTGGAGTTGAAGCTTCACGAGGAGTTATTTCCACCTGATGCCAGATGAACTTCTTGGTTCATTCACATTGTATTCAGACATGCTCAAGCTTGAGAATGGCTCTTTTGCAAGCACATAGAAAGAGCTCAGTGAGTGTGTGTAGGTGTGTGTGAAGCACTCTCTAATGTGAGTGAGAAATCAAGAGGTATTGCCTCATATGGACGTTTTGTTTTCTTTTTCATTGCAATGGAAAAACTGAGAGTTTGAAGAGCAATAAGCAGGACTGTAACTATGGAAACGGTCAGTGCTGTTGGAGGCACTTTGGGCTCAGGTGGATGCTGATCCCGACCTGGAATGTTCTAAACTCTTTAGGAATTTGGTTCCCCTGGAAACGGATGGAGAGGTGAGTTCATCCTGACTTGAAAGTGTGCTAAAAACTGTGCTAAAAACATTTTTCTGTGGTACACACTTAAATTACTTGCTTGTATGACTGTGCACACAAAAGATGATTCTGATGTGGCTGGAAAACTGAATCGCACAACTATGAAATATTAACTTCTGCTCAGGCGTAAAGTTGATTCTGTTGAGCTCACATTGCGGAGCAGTTCCATTACAAACCCACGTATCGTTTTACAAATCATGCCGATGACATGTGGGCTCCTTCCTCAGAGAACCAGTTTGAATTGCCTCTGTTGCTTCCATACAGCAGAGTGAGCAGTCTCCCCTCACAGAGCTGTTTGGAGCAGCTCCAGTCAGGAGACCAGAGGCAGCTCTGTAAGGTCCTGACTTACCGCGGCTTCTGCTTTTAACACGGCCAAATGGCCGTCTACCAGATACCAGCAGGCTGACATCGCCTTAGTGGCTCCTTCATTGTCTCTTCCCATGGCTACTACAGCAGACAAGAGGTTTAGGCTGCATGACCACTGTGAGGCAGGTCTCCAATAGGATTTTATTATGTTTCTTCTTTGTAATATATCAAGATGTCCACAATAATAGTAGTTAAATCACCTCTCTCCACTCGGTGCAGGCAGAACTGACATAAAGATCGGACAAAGAGATATCCAGATGAAACTTTTGCACTGTGGACATCAGCGCAGTATGAGTCTGGTTGACTCCACGTCTTCCATTTTTCCCCATTCAGACTTTGACCACTGAAATTATTTCAGCCAAACAGAACAAATGCTATAGCCATGGGTTTGCAGGCTGGGAAACTTTCCATTCATGATGCTGGGCCAGATGGCTGGATACCAGTAACCAGCAGAGAGCTGTAGCCTCTCCAGCTCCTTCAGAGCCGAGTCTCTGCTTTCCCTTTCTCACTTTGTTTTTTTCTACCTTAAATCCCATTAAGGCTTGTAGTCACTTCTAGCTGTGTCACTTTCCTTTGTGTGTGTGTGTGTGTGTGTGTGTGTGTGTGTGTGTGTGTGTGTGTGTGTGTGTGTGTGTGTGTGTGTGTGTGTGTGTGTGTGTGTGACTTTCATTTACTCCATAGCTTTGTCATAAGACCCTCCACTGAAAAAAGTCCATACATCTATAAGCTGCATTACAGTGGATATTGAGATTATTCTTGAGCTCTTTTCTGAACCTTCATATGACTGAGCTTTTACCTTCATGTTCTCCATGTGTAAACCACTTTAAAGGCTTGTTTCCAACTTTCACCTTCAGTCTTGTGCTCTGCCTCGCATGATGAATGCAGTTATGAGTTCTTTCTATATTAACACAGTCATGATATAGAATATGACCCTGTACTTACTTCCCTCAGTTGGTGGTCTGTCCCAATCAGCATTTGCTTCTTCTCCTAGTTATCAGAGGCACAGCTCAGCTCATTCTTCTGGACATAAGCAAAACCCTCTCATGCTTCGAGCAGATAATCCTGTCACAGCTGCATTTGTTTTAGAAATCAGACTTTGCTTGATGTGCCTCAGTTTTACTTTTTTTTTTTTATTGCTGTTCCTATCTCGGATTTGTCAGTAACCCTCTGCAGTGTGTTGACGTGCAGCCACACTTCCCAGTATCACCTACATCTCTCTTTTGCTCTTCTCTGGACATCAAAAGTTTCTGTTTTCAAGTTTTTTTGTTTTTTTGGGGAAATCAGGCCAGCGAACTGACAAATCACAGACGAATCAAAATTCCACGATACTTTAAATGTTAAGGTGGAGAACAGTCTCACATTTATTCCCTGGACGCTTTCTTCCTTCCAGTCTTACCCATCACAATTACATGCTGAACACCAGCACTTTCCTCAACAGTAAACTAGTTGTTACTCCCAACCTTGACCGTAAAATTCTTAAAACTGAGATGAATGTGTCACAAACGTTTTAAAAATATGTGCTTGTTCGTCTGGTCAGTGTTGACATTGTGATGAATACTGTTCATAGCTCACATTAGGCCTTTGCATTTTGATACACAGTATATTATACAATCATGTTTTATTATACTCATCAGATTTAGAAAGACACTTATAGACTTAAACCCAAATAGCCATAAATTACAAAAATTGTTGGTGGCGTGAAACTCATGTGTGCAGTTCCAGTGATTTCACATGACATCCCTTGTTATTTAAATGACATAATTTGATAAATGGATCCAAAAAGGATCTAAAAAGGATTCAAAAGGTGATTAAATTACCCATCTCACCCTCCCTTCTGTTTCTCTGTCTCTGCTTGTTGTAACCTGGCTCACCCTCAGAGCTGACTTGAATTAACAGATAAAATATCGAACAATTATTCAGCAAGACATCTAAAAGACGACTCAAACAATGTTCAAATCCACAATTTTTATTCAACCTCATTTTGGTCACCCTTAAATTGTGTCATATCCGCTTTAGCTGTGGGTTTGCCCGTTTCTGCTATAACTTCCGAGGCAAATGACGTAAGGCAAAGGAAAACACACTGCCAGTTAGCCAGTTAAGTGTTTTTTTTCCTTCCACTGTTTGTGTCGGTCACTCGTAATGGTCCACCCACGAATAGTCTCAGAGTAGGAAATGCTCTGCAGCTTGTAATTTTATATTTAGATGCATCAAAAACGCCCCTTAATCAGACCAGCAGGGCAGAACAATGTTAGGACTTTGCCTGAGGTGCTGGATGATGAAATTTAATTGTCCTTCTCCTCAAATCCCCCCCCCACCTGACAATCCGGTGCGAAAGCCACCAGCAACCCTCTGTTTCATTTTCTTCTTCTTGTAAAGCTGCGAGCCCTCCCTCCCTTCATTCTTCCTCTTCATCCCTCAATCTATCCCTCCCTCCCTTACTTTCATTTCTCCATCGCAGGGAGGCTCAGACTTGTTGGTCGAAGGCCAGGGAAACTCTTTTCTCCCTGCAGGCAAAACAATTGGCTCCTTTCTCTCCATCACCTCTCGCCTGGCTCGCTTTCTTCTCCATCCCTCCCTCCTATACATTCTCTCCTTCCGTGGGACTGTATGCATGCAGGCAAGCTGCAGAGCTGAAGTGGTACTGTACAATGTCCTCCCTCCCTCCTGTTCTGATTCTTTGTCCTCCCTCCCGCTTTTCTTTCCTGCCGTAACCTTTTGCTTTCTCTTCCTCTCCATCCTCTCTTTCCCTCCCTTCCAATGTCCCCCTTTCTTACTTTCTGGTGCAGCTCTTTTATCAGTAGGTGCAGGATGGAGGGATGCTTCGTGCACCTTTTTTTACCACTCCACAGTTTCTTTCTCCATCTCATTGTCTCATGCTTTCCCACTTTTCTTTCTGTTATTTGGGTGGTTTCCCCTATTCTTCTCCCACTCTCTTAATGCCCTTGTCTCTGCTCTCTCTCGCTATCTTATTTAACTTTTCTTGCTTCCTTCTTTTTGTCCAAAGTGCCCTCATCACCCTCCAATGATTCCTCAAAGCACTGTTCTTTATGGCTTCTTCCACCCCTTCCTCTCTCTCTCCTCTCCTCCTTGGGTATCTCTCTCTCTGACGGGTCATTCCCATCAGGCCCTCAGCGTCTTTTTATCTCCCTTCTTCTCTCTAACCTGTGGTAGTGGAGGGCTACAGGTTAAACTACTGATATACATTCCCTCATTATTGCAGGCTGTACTGCAGTGTTGCACTCTAACCTCACTCTGAAAAGCCCGACTCACCCTGCAGGCGGAACGCTTTGTATGCCCCCCCCCCCACAGGAATCTGTCTCTCTCTGTCTTTCTCTTTATTTTTAATCCACTCCCTCTTGGCATGCCCCGCTCTGTGTCTATTGATGCTGAACTGAATGCAAGTGTCAGCGGGTCCAATGGCTTTTTATTAAGATGCATTATGGAGTTTGTGTATTCTTGGATGTGTGTGTGTGTGTGTGTGCGTGTGCGTGTGTGTGTGTGCGTGTGTGTGCTTCCTTGCTGATCTAAGTGTTGAGGTACAGCAGTTTATGTGAGGATTATTGCACTCATGAATATATTGTTAATGTGTGTGCACTAATTTGTGTTACCTCTTAAGGGTCTTAAACACTGACCTTGTCAGGACCAGTAGTTCAGTCCTGATGAGGATAAACTCATTAGAGCTCCTGGTTTAGTTTAGGTGTAAGATGTGGATTGTGGTTAGGTATAAATTGGTAATGGTTTAGGTTAAGGATAAGGTTTTTGTCTAGGCTGCCCACAATAAATTAAAGTCAGTGCACAATCCTAAGCTGCACAAACCTGTGTGTGTTTGTGTGTGAGTGTTCTGCTTAGACTCTGGAATGAGGCGAGGAACATCAATGGCCTCTTCAACTCATGATGATTTAGAGGACACACACACACACACACACACACACACACACACACACACACACACACACACACACACAGACACACACAGGCACACACACACAGAGCTTGGGGAGACTCCAAGGAACAATGGGACGCTCGTTCCTTTTATAGCAGCAGACAGGAGTGTAGGGCTTCACTGCTGCCCTTGTCACTCCCGGGGACTGTGACGTACATTGTGCGTGAGTGTTTCTGTTGTGTGTCACCGCGCTGCAGCTGACAAGAGCACTGACGTCCTTTTCTTTAAATTACTGCATCATCTTTGCACCTCAGTGCAGAACCGTGAAAACACACACACAGCCTCGCCTTCTTTTTCTGACCTCACACAAACAAACACACTTTAATGTACATTTGTCCAGATATGAGAACTTCTGTCACGTTGATCGTTGATCGTTTTTTAGTCGTCCAGAGCTGTAGCAGCAGCCCTTGCCATTCAAACCCTACAACACCTCTTTGTGCGCTGCTGAAACAGTGAGTTGTGGCAGAGGATGGCAGGTTCTGTGCCCATCAAGGCTTGCATTTGGGCTTTTGTCCATTCCTGAGTGTGTGTGTGTGTGTGTGTCATACTGCAGGGTATATGTGGGAGTTGATGCTCCTGTTCAGCACTGTCCTGTTGTGTTGTGGCCTGGGAGCCGTGAGCTTATGAGAGCTCTCCTGTCTCCACGCCTCAATAGCTCCATTATTTATAAAACTCTGTGCCAACAGCCTGGTCTGTGAGTGCAGAGTTTGTGTGCATATACTCTCATCTTTGTGTGTTTCAGTTTCGCATGTGCCTAAAAGTGAACACTGCAGCTTTCTGTGGTTTTTTGAAATTCTGACACTGGTGTAAAAATGTGCCAACTTGAAATGAATGGGGATTTAACTGAAAACTTTTTTTAAAGACCACATGAAAACTGCACTTCTGTCAGAGCTCGATCACCAACCGCCAGTCCAAGTCAGGACATCTAGAGTTTCTCCATTGTTAGAATATGCACAGTTATCATTTTTACTCTTAATAAATGGGCTATGCTGTTTTCCAGTCTTATCAGCCAATCACACGTTCATACAGTGGCTAAGGACACTTCAGAATGCAGACTAAAGGAGCTGGGGATCGAACTACCGACCTTCTTATTTATAATAATAACTTTATTTGTGGAGCACTTTTCAACACAAAGTACAAGCTGCTGCACAGCAAGAAAACAAGGGATAAAATACAAAGTGTTATACAACAGGAAACCAATTAACTAACAAATTAGTGGAGGACCCTTTCTACCCCCTGAGCCACAGTGCTTATAGGCGACATCTTGTGGGCCATCCAATGGGCTATATATTATTGCAGATGTTACATTAACTTCTGGTTTAACACAGTATCAGCTCAGTTGAGACTATGGCAGCAGGGTGTCAGTGCATTCCTGTCACCAGAGGTCCAAGCGCACACTGCATCCAGCCCATATGGTTTCAGGTTGTGGATAACGGTTGCATACTTGCGCCGATTTGAGAGATCATTTGAAAATCGGCTCCTGTTCCTAGTGTTTTAGCTCCTTGACCGTGAAAGTGTTGCACATTTAGGCTGCTGTTGGTCCATCGTCAGTATTCTCAAGCCTCATGGTTGAAAAATACCATATAAAGAAAGAAAAAGGGTAGAGTTACGCCTGAATTTGACAGGGCAGTTGATTTTACGGAGAGGGGCACATTGTTAGATGGGCTGGAAGAAACAGACTGAAAGTGAAAAGGGAGAAAAACAGACAGTCTGCTTGTTCCTGACTCAGTGCCAACTGTGAGGTGTAATAGAATAAAGGAGACTGTTTCTACTCAAAGGCTTTATTGTTCCTGCTGACCGCAGAGTCCGAAGTACTGAAAGAGAGGTGTGTGTCCCCGTGCAAGCTTTTTATGACACTATGTTTATATTACATTTAGGCTTATGAGGCAGTAACCTCATTACTGCTCCTGTGGCAGAGTTGTGGCTTACAGCGACACACTCACAACAGAGACACCCGCTTATTGGGGATTTTTCCCGAAACAATAAGAAATCTGTCCCTTTAAATCGGACTCTCAGTTAACTTTATAGAGATTCTTTTTCTGTCCTCTGTGCTAAAAGTCCCCGCACACTCACAAACAGAGACTGCAGTGGAAGCCACGTGTAAACCACATTTATAAAAAAAAACAAACATTGTGAACCTTTGAATAACTTGTAATGTTGTTTATTGATTACTGTGTAATTCAATATTGACACCAAATCTCATTACAAAAGCCAACAGTCTTTGGCTGTGTGCTGCCAGACTCGCTCACAAGTGACTTTCTGTTCAGAGCCGATGCACTCATCCATCCACATCACTGTCGTCTCATCAGTCCTCGGCGATGAAGAGATCTCATCTGGTGACACCTTCTGCCAGTGCGGAGGGAGCGAGGGAGTGTGAGCGAGCAGAAGAGAGAGGGAGAGGGAGAGAGAGAGAGGGGGAAGCCACTCTGAGTTGGCAGTGCCACAGACACAGATATTGTGCATGGCTTGGCATATCTCTATCACACATACACAGTCTTCATCACCATGGTCTGTGTGTGTGTGTGTGTGTGTGTGTGTGTGTGTGTGTGTGTGTTTTGGATACACCCTTATGTCTTGCTGTAATGTGAAGGGATTATAGTGGTGTTGCCACAATGGAGGTTGGCATTTACTCAGCCTGGCAGAGGCATCAATCTGCCTCTGACTAAATAAACTTCAGACGTCTGTGTTTGTGTGTGTGTGTGTGTGTGTGTGTGTGTGTGTGTGTGTGTGTGTGTGTGTGTGTGTGTGTGTGTGTGTGTGTGTGTGTGTGTGTGTGTGTGTGTGTGTGTGTGTGCGTAGTGGCATCCTTGGCACAACCAAACAAATGCTTGTGATGTCCATTTCTAAATCCTCTCCCTTTCTGTCTCTATTTTTAGGTTACGATTTCCATGTGTGACGTCTTGGTCCCATTTTGAATGTGAGAGGTGAACTCGGTCGTCTTTCACGGAGGAGCACTGGATATACCAAAACAAACTCTTGAGAAGCAAGGAGGCCATTGTGAAGATTACACTGAACGCTAAGAAGGAAGACCGGAGACTGAAACTCCAAAAGGTCGAACATAAAAAACTAAAACAAAACTAGCTGAAAGTAATTGGACATTAATGGTCAGTGAAATCAAGGACAAAAACTACAAACTACCAAACAATCACTTTACAGGCTAACAGCCACTGCAGCCGTTGAAAGAAAGGCGCTTGCTCTCAACG
The DNA here is from genome assembly GCF_009819705.1 of Hippoglossus hippoglossus. Lineage (NCBI taxonomy): Eukaryota > Metazoa > Chordata > Actinopteri > Pleuronectiformes > Pleuronectidae > Hippoglossus > Hippoglossus hippoglossus. Next base: position 10,425,135 of record NC_047157.1, read on the forward strand.
TGTCAAGATGATGACCATGATGATGATGATGGCGGCCATGATGGTCACCTGCAGCTCTCTCTTCCTGCTGGGACTGGCTGCCGCCCACGCGTCCTCCAGCACCACGACCCGCACTTCATCTTCATCCTCCTCTTCTTCCACCTCCTCCTCATCCTCCTCACCACGCATGAAGCTCTCATACAAAGGTAAGAACCAAAGCTTTCTGAAGGAGGGAAATTTTGTTTGCACACAGGAATGAGTCCATAACCCCTTTTTCGCTGGTCAAAAAACCCACTAACATCTGGCTTATGTCTGCAATGGGAATAGATTCAATTGGCATTCACTCCCGGGTCAAATGACTCTGCAGTAGACTCAGCTTTCGGTGCCTTCTTGATGTTAGCAAGACGCTCCGGGGGAATAAAAACAGAGAGGCAAACTCCTCTCCTGGCCAATAGCTGCATTTAAAAAACCTGCATATACCTGCTTATTTTGGTGTAAAAGAGGTTTATGTCTCCACTGCCCAAAAAAGCTATGGATTTCTTTAAGGTACTTGTAGTACAGTAAACTCGTTGGTTTTCCACATTCCTTAACTCCTTACTACAACCTTAACAATCACAATACAATATTTCTAACTCTAAAGCCAAGTCCCAACCGCCAAAAAGTGGCCTCTACCTAAGTTTTTGTAGAAACCTAAATGTTTGTCCCCACAATGACACAAGTCCCTGTGAATCAGTGTGTATTTAGGTTCAGGTCCCCAGGATATAAAACCAAGCCTACACACATACACAAACACACAGCTTCATGAGATGTTCAACCATATCGCTTTTCAAAGTAAACAGGCCTGAACAGTAGCCAAGCGTAATTTGTGGCAGCCACACACACAGACACACACACACACACACAAACAGCGTACACACTGAGGAATGGTATTGTGTTTCATCTAAAGTTTTGTGAGTTTGCAGAATGTAGCTCAGTGCAAAGCATAACCACATAAACCAGGGATGTGTTCCATCACTGAATGCTGGCAGTTACTGGCTGAACTAACTCACCAAGGACATGAGGCTGGAGGCCATCTATCCAGCCGAGATATGTGCGCCCTTTAATTTCATCTGAACATGTAGCAGTCAGGTTTGGAAGCCAGCACAATATTTTAGTTCTGGTTGACACATGAAGGACTAAAAGAGATCCATCATACAGCACTGAAATAACATTGGTTTTATGCAGTAAAACAGAAACACAGCTAAGAACATCTGTCTGTTACCCGGTACTGCTGAGCATCAGATGTGCCTGGTTAATCAACAACTTCACTCTAGGATCATTTACTATTTTAATTGAATAAGTCCTTCAGTAATAGGCTATGTAATGTCACAAAAATGTGCAAGTGGGTATGTCATTAATATAACTGTTTACATTGACTTTCAAGTCCCAGGGGAGTAGTGTATGGCTCATTTAGCAGTGCAGGTTAAGGGATAACAATTGTGTCAACCACAGTCTGCCTGTCTGACTGTATTATTAGCATTAAAGCATGCCAATATCATTATTTGAAAACAACATGATACATATAAGAACATTATCATGCTAAAATATTGCCATTACATCCTAAACATTAGCATGTATTATACTGCTAACATAGTAGTGACACTATCTGTAATTATTATCCATTGTAGTTGATTAACCTTTAGATCAGTTGAGGGGTCGTGACATGTCTGTAAAAAGAGCAGAGCAGACCAGCGCGATCATTAGACAGCAGAAGATTACAACGAGAAAGTTGAAAGCTAAAAAACTGTGTGTTGGTGAGTTTTATATGAACAAAACTGAGGTACAGTGATGAAAGTACTTGTGCTGCCATGTCTGTAGTTTTATCATTGGAGAGAGTTGCTCACAGAACCATTTAACTTAATTTAACTAAATTAATGAAGGCTTCAATTTCTTAAAAGAAACAGTTGTAAGGGCTGTTGGTTTGTTTTGTAATATGGCCACTAAACCCCAGGAGCACACTTCATAGCTTTTGAAAGGTTGATGAATGAAATGTTGAATTTGACATTGCATTGAGTTACAGAATGTGATGGAACAGAGGCGAGCCCCGATATGATGGCATGACTTTGACTCTCTATACTAACATGCTAGATTTTGCATGTTAAAAATCAACATGACAACATTGGGAAGTTATGAACATGACAACTGGGTAATTATAATGACATGCTAACTAAGCATAATTCAGCTTAGGAGCAAACGAGTTCAATTTACCTTGCTGATTGTATTATGCAGCATTATATCAGCAAGATTTTTGAGAGTATAATGGTGTAGGTTACCATGAATAATCTAATTTAAAGGTATTCAGTAACAATATATATAAATAATAAATATTTAATAATATAGTCTGCCACAAATAATCTCTAAACCTGCTAATGTCTCTTTGTTGTAAAAACTTACATCGCAGCAAACTTAACAAACACAAAGCCATTTTAATTCATTTAGAAGTTGTTAACTTAGAATTTACTTGGCTCATGGCACCTGGCGTATAAGTCATTTTTAATCATGTTTCTTCTTTGGGCCTCAGATTTTATGGTCACAACAGTACAGTGCTGAGTAATAACACATTTGCTGAAAATGGCACGTTTATATAAAACAAGGGCAGTAGAACTAAAGTCCCTGATGTCATGCAGGCGGCTTTGGGTGGTGTCTGGGACTTAATTAAAGTTATAAATTCACATTAGAACAATGGAAGACTAATAAAGCCATTTAAATGTCTAAGCAAAGGCCTGTGTCATTTCTTTCCTGAGCACTCGGTTTAAGCCAGGCCAGCAGGGGAGGATGCAGACACTTTATTTTTTCAGCTTCTCAGGCCAAGAGCACTGTTTTTTTTTTCCACTGGTGTAACTATTAGAGCATAAGTTTACAAATACAAGCTGAATTTTCCTGGGCACTGTTCCCTTGGACTTGTTCTTGCCAGTTTGGAAACAGCAATGACACCATTTCCCCCATTGAAACCAATATAGTCATTGCTGACAGAGGATTTTGTCCTGGCCTTGGGACACAGATCAGAAATGGTCTTTAAACTCTCAAATGAAACGGTATTCTTCTTTATCAACCACATGGCATGTTGTAGCCCAGTGGCCAATTCGGATCTGATCACTCTGATTACTTGAGTTTGTTTTAGCTCTGATTCTTTAAAATTTTTCTCAGGACATTGGTTTACTGTTACTTGTCTCTTCAGTAAAGACAAAACAATATCAGAGATTGTGTTCTTGACTTTCTGATTCTAAGAGGTTGATCGTAGGTTGGAAATTAATCTGCAGTGACCAGACTGACAGTGGTTGTGACACGGTTCCGCTTAAGAAAGAAATACAAATGCTCAGGCAGATAGATGCCTGTAATCCCTTACCAGTTTCCAAACTCTTGGGAGTTGGTAAGTTCTGCCATTGTTAAAATTCCATTCTCGTGTCCAATGGTCGTCTCATTTGAACTATTGGCTGTTCTACACCCCACAATGTCTGGTGGTACCTCTCCAGTTCGTCTGTTTCATCTGCTGCCATAAGCTTCAGAGGATGTGCACAAATATGGACGAATTGAACACAGGGTAAGGACATAAAGCTCTGTCCTGTTGTGTATATGTATCTAACGTTTAGCATAAATGAGCCGTAGCATATTCACAGTCACACTGACATCCAATACTTAGAATCTAATCTGCTGTGTGGGCGTCGCAGGGAACCATTACAACAATGAAATATCCGAAGTCAATCATAAACTGGAAGCGGTCAGTGTACCACATTTAACAGGACTGAAACCCCCCCCCCCCCACCCTTTATAGTTCCGTACATCTGTTCTGATTTCAGAGTTGCAGCAGTTCCATGGTGTGCGCCGGTACGAGCTCGAGCGTTCCTGCTGCTTCAGTGCTCTGCTGCTGGATGAAGAAAGAGGCCGTCTCTTCGTCGGGGCCAAGAACTTCCTGCTGTCCCTCTCGCTGGACAACATCGCCAAGCAGGAGCACAAGGTGGATCCCAAACAGCATCTACTGACGAGATTATGGGTGTTGCCTGTGACTCAGCAGTTATTGAAGTGCATTAAAACAAAGCATAATGAACGGACTTTATCTTTCTTGGCAATTCACCGAATTACATTATAGCTCAACTGTACTCTTATTAGTGACCTTATGTGTCTCTATTATTTAATAATCTCGTGACTTTAATTTGTGCTAATTTCAAACCATAAGATGGAAATCAGGAAGTGGCTCTCATTTATAATCAGTGCCATATTTCCTGTTTCCTATGAATCATTTGATACTGTTGTGATCACGGTCAGGCACCACATGCCCCACAAGTTTGTTTTCATGTGAACTGGTGCAGAAAGATACAAAGGTATAGATGCCCTTTTTATGAACATTCCCCTTTGAACATGAACATGCTCGCACATATGAGACTACTCAAGCGAGTGGCCTCACGTGGAAGAAGGGGAGAAAGAGAAATGTGGCATTAATAGAGAAGGGTAGAAAATCAAAGAGGGGAACAGAGATGAAAAGAGAACATTCATCCAAAAAGTGCTGTGATTGATAACTAAATTGCCTTTGTACTAGGTGGAAGTTGTTTTAAGTTACAGAAGGACGCCCATGCAGACGTCTGTGCACTGTGGTTCAGAACAGACGTTTATAGAAAGATCCACACTGACAAAATCACCAAGTGCACTTCACTGTATAGAAACACAGAGAACCCACAGCTATAGAAGCAGAATACAGTGCAGCTGTGGGGAGTAAATTACATGTTTGGTGCGTTAGAAGTAAAACCGCTGTTGGTTTTACGTGTATGTTTGAGTTGGATTTATGACCTTGTGTTCATAGTCACCACAGCCAAAGCTGTAGTTCAGTGAGGTGGATGAGAGGGGAGGAAGAAGACAGGTGAGGGAGAGAAAGAGCAATTTCAATGAAAGTATGAAGAGACCCTAACTTTATCCTTCTAGTACCATGCTGAAGGCCACATTATCAATTTAGAAGTGACAAACACTTGTGTTGGTTCATAAAAGTTACTCTCCAAATATACATGAAGCAAATTTGAAATGAGTAAATTGAATCCAGATAATCAGATTTGAGCAACAGAATCATATGACCCTTATCTGCTGTGTTCCAGATCTACTGGCCTGCCCCTGTCGACTGGAGGGAGGAGTGTAACTGGGCTGGAAAGGATATCACTGTAAGTCTCTGTACTTTACTCTTACTCACTTTATCTACACCCTAATCCAGTTCACACTCTGTGTTATTCTTCTTAACTGAAGTCAGCAGGCGTATGTGTCCTGAAAATGCTTGTGATGGTGATGTTGGATTGAAAATAAAAGAGAAACCATACCAGTGTAAAATCTGAAGACTTCAAAAATTACTAACCAAAGTTAAGATATAAAAAAACAAATCTTCTTTCTATGTATTATATTAGACATTCCATAATATCAGTATATTTATTAATGAATTTGTCTCTATAGTATTGAATATAATGAGATTTTGTCAAATTCTGATTGGTACATAGAAAAATGACATGTCATACACAACTGAAGATAAATACATGATCTCTGGTAAAATAGTCAATATCACTGTAGATGTGGCAGAAGATAGCGTGCACTGTGGATGTCAGGAGATAGGAAGTAGGAAGTGAATATCATATGTCTGGGTCGGTGTTAATAAGAGGACTGAGGAGCTCCTCGTGGAGGAAGTGAACTGTCCACTCCTACCCAGCCCAACACAATGGTACCTTTTAATCCACTGGAGTCATGGGAGTCATCACAAGACACAAGTACCACATTTAAACATGTAATAATAGGTGCAACACTCCTACAGTTGGACCTGCCCTGTGGTGAGATCACCTCCTCTTCATCTGTTTGCTTTAAGCCCTATCTGACTGAGATCTGCTCAGTTTGATGCTGAGCCAGAGGCAATCGGGTTTTTCCGCAGCATTTTGCAATCGCTCATTGTTCAGTGGCTTTATCCAGGAAAATGATTTCTTCAATGTCATGTTAATACGTACGACAGAGCAGGAAGGGGAAAAAAATCTGAGATTTGGATCATTTTAGAGGGGGGATATCAGCCTGTCTCCTGCATTCAAATAAGAAATGTGGTGCATCTGGTGAAGTTATACTTTATTATAAGTTTCACAAACAGCCATTACTTCATCTTTTGGTCATCAGCACCACATTATCATAAGTATCAGGACTTTGAAAAGATTTTGCAAGGATGAACCATACAAACTTCGAGGAAATTGGAAATTTCTTCTACTAATATCGTGCCTTTCTTCTCATAATGTTGTGACATCATTCTCAAGATTGCCAACGTTCTTTTTCTGCTTTAAATACTTCTTATATCTTCTAGATGTACATGATCTGTATTCCAGGAGACCAGCTTGTATCATTAACACTCTCAAAGTACTGTAAAGAAGCTTCGGTTCCAAAATGAAGTCAGAGATAGAAAGTGTATCTGATAACCACCTTACTACAAATATATGTTACATGAGGTCGCAGTGAGTTTAAACTTAATTTCACAAGGAGGCCATTGCTGAGGTTATATCTCCTTTTAAGGGTGTTGTTGCATGATGCACAGGAGCATCATAAAGAAATGATACAAGACATGGCACGAAATTAGAATTTAAAAAGTCTCATAAAAAGTAACCCGGTTTCTTTACTGCTTGCACTAGACTCTTGACCTACTGTAACACTGTGAGCACAGTGCCAACGTATATATATCAACACGTGCCATATGCTTCTGCTCTTGGTTCTTTGTGTCAGCTGCCAGAAACAGACTTTCTATTTTGATCTACAGAAAAGAAACTTTTTTAGTTACTAAGAATACGTCGAGTAAATACTGCATGTGCTGATTATGTTTCTAAATGTGATCTTCTGTATGTGGATGGAGTCTGCGCCGAGCAGGCGTGGCTTCAATGACCGATGTGCAGAGGCCACAAAGAGCCTATAGACCACCCAGGATTATATCACACACACAATTAGCTAAGTCAATGCTAAGTCTGTGTGTGTGTGTGTGTGTGTGAGTGAGTGTGAGTGTGTGAGTGTGTGTGTGTGTGTGTGTGTGTGTGTGTGTGTGTGTGTTTGTCATCAGTATGCACACATATGTCACAAATTTGTCTCCATACTGTTTATTGTGTTTACGGTCTTTCGTTTGACCATGTAATCTACATTTCTTTATGTAGCTATGTATCCAGTGTGTGTGTGTGTGTGTGTGTGTGTGTGTGTGTGTGTGTGTGTGTGTGTGTACAACAACCCCTCCGTCTGATTACACAGCTGTAGCAGACAGACAACGAGCTCCATTCATACAATACTGCAGGCTCCAGTTTCACCTGACCAGGAGTCTGTCTGGGTGTGTGTGCGTGTGTCCCATTTGTGTGTGTCCCGTTTGTGTGTGTGTCCCGTTTGTGTGTGCTTGAAAGCGAGAGTAACAGCACGAGACGGCGAGTGGTGAGAGAATTAGAGAAATTGCTCCAGAGGAAGAAGGGATGGAGGGATGGAGAGAGAACACGATAAGAAAGTAAAATAAAAGTTTGTTGAAACTTTGAAGTCAGATATTGCATTGAAAGCAGTTTTCCTCTGGTCAGTCGTTGTGCCTGCCTCTCTGGCCAGTGAGATATTATTCTTATCCTTTGTTAAACAATCGCTCCCCTCTTGTTCTTAACACTCACCCACACACTGAGAACTGAGACGACCTCACACTGTTGACCCTAATTACAGAGAAGTGTGTTTCTCTAGAGGAAGAGGCCAACATCTCTCTCCCCCACTGGATCTCTCCTCTCCCTCTCTCCTAACTTTCTCTCAGTCCTCCGCTCTTCCCATGCTCTCTCAGTAGTTCCTATTTATTTGGTCTCTGGGAAACATATGTTTTCTCAGACCTTTACCCTCTGTATGTATTTGTTTATTCCTCTCCATGAAACAATGTTGTCTTTTTAATCTAAATACAGCGGAACACCCTTTTCCATCCTATTAACCTACTAACATGCTGTACATATACACAAAGAAAGAAGTGGGCAAGATACTAAGTGGAGCCGTTTTCAGAACATTCGGGTCTTGACTTTCTTTGGAGTTTGCCTTTCTCAAAATTACAATATAGCAGGAGATTCTGCGATCAGGTGCCTTCACAACAACACCAATTTTCGGCAAGTTCAGGTGATAAGGGTGGCGCAGTATCATGTATTAATTCCAGTGTGGAGATCACTTGTTTTGTGTACACCACATCACCACCGGCATCGGCCCTCATCAGGGGCATGTCTGAAAGCAGCTTAGATATAGGTTTGAGGTGTGTGATATGTCTAATGGTTGCCCTCATAAAGACGTGTAATGAACACATCATTATTCACACACCCACCAGACTCACAAACACAGACACAGTTAACAGTAAACAGTTGAAAGTTCTGCCAGACAATTAGTCCGACACTGTAGAGCCCTGTACAGCCAGAGCCCTGTTTAAACCTACGGAGATGATCGATTGTGTGTTTATGTTGTCATGGGAGCAGCCATTTTTCATACTTTCTCCATTAACAATCAACCAGTATTTAAAAGAAGAGAGGCGCATTGATAATCATCACATCTTAGTCAAAAGGTACATTATTCTCAGCTAATGAAAGAATCAAAAGCTCGCTTGTCTGTGAGTCCAGTAACATTCACATCTTTTCCAGCAGCTCACACTAACCTGAGGCGTGTATCGCTTGACAACCGTGAGCTCCCGACTCTGGTCTCCTGCTCTTCTCTGATTGGTCAGAGGGGCGAGGCTCACTCAGGAACTATCAGGCTATTTAATGAGTCTGGGTCACAGAGGCTTTGACAATACTCCTCTACCTAACATATACCTGACATAGATTTCACATATTTTAGATAAAACATTTAAAATATTACAAACTGTAGCTCTCACTATCAAGTGTATATTCAAATATATGAATGTGAAGCAAAATGCTCCTGGGTACCCCCCTTCCAAATAATTTGACAGACTCCTTAGAATCAGGATGGTTGAAATCTTTAAACACAAGCTTAAAAACAATCTCTTTACCTGGCTTTTGATTAAGTGTGGTTGTTAAACATTCTTTTATTTCATCTTTGTTTAAAATCTTATTTGAATTTTACCTTTCTGTTTTACTAGAATCATTATTTTATGTTTCATGTCCTTTTATTTACCTTTTTCTTCTAATTATAGTTCTTTTTGTTATTATTTTATTGTTATTTAAGTCTTTAGCATTTTTTCTTTGTTTTGTACTCACTCACAAACAATACCCACAAATACAACAGATACAACATTTCTGTTCCATCAATCCAAAAAGGAAATGGCCCCTCTGCCTCGCTAGGCTACACAGTGACATGAATGCATCTGGACATCTTGTGGAAGGTCTGAATCCAGAGATCTGTCTGTTTCTGGAGGAACATGTCAGACAAAACATCAATGCTGATCCATTGTTCTGTTTGATCCAATAGGGACCAAAGGCATTCCTGTGCTATTACACTGGGCTCTGTTGTGTATCTAATGGTCGTCTACTGTTCACGGCTCTGGGTTCAGTCAAAGGCTCTCAGCCATTAACTTTATTAAAGATTCCTGGTTCGCTTGAACTCCGCAGACATAGTCAAAACAGAAAGAGGAAGATAAACCAAAGCTCTGTCTCTATCCAAACTTTTACAACAGGGAATAAAATAACCTACAGTGTTACCACGCTGTTCTAATTCACCAACTCGTGATGACCCATGACTGGCTGCTGATATATTAAAGAAACAGTAAATACATATTGATGGTGGGAAAATACTTCCTATCATATTTTTTCTGGATTTTTATTTCCCATCACATAACATTTCTTTCCCAAATGCTTTAGTAATAACACATAGTTTATGTGAGGCAGACAGACAAAGATGAACAGCAGAAGGAGCAGGTGGACAGATAATGGCTGATATAATAAATTAGCAGATCCTGTTAATCATCTCTAGAATGGAAGGATCAAGAAAGACAAGGGGAAAAAATAAATCCACAGAGGAACAATACAGCTTTACAAGACACAAGGGCCCGACCTAAAACTGCAGGCTGCTGTGAGGTCACAGCCTGCGTTTCACTCGCTGTTTCTTCTAATGAGTCAGTAGTAGGTCAAAGGTTGACCGGTGAACCTTTTGGCAGCTACACACACACACACACATACCACACGCACACACACACAATGAGGAAATGTGGCTGCTGGCGTAATTCACCTCCAACGCTCTCCTCCTTCCTCTCTGATCTTTTCAAGGTCTCTCAAGCATATTTTCTCTTCTTACCTTTTCTTCTCCCTCCTGCTGCCTGTCTCTTTTGTCACATCAAAGAATTGACTTTGCTCTGCTGACCCCCTCACCTTCCTCTGCCCTCTTACACACACACACACACACACACACACACTTAGGACGGAAACTAACTAAACTAATGGAAGTTAGATTGGGGGGGAGGTAGCCACAGCGGGGAGCCTAATGAAAGTATTGAAGAGAAAAACTTTTATCAGAGGAACATGTTGGTGCTTGAAACTGTGGAGTTGAGGTTGTGTGTGTGTGTGTGTGTGTGTGTGTGTGTGTGTGTGTGTGTGTGTGTGTGTGTGTGTGTGTGTGTGTGTGTGTGTGTGTGTGTGTGTGTGTGTGTGTGTGTGTGTGTGTGTGTCTTCGCTCATGGTGTAAATGTGTGTGTCAGACTCAGGGTGAAGTGAAAGATGGAGTGTGTATACCTCTTCTTTCTTGAGAAACAGAGGGCTCCTGTTTTTGTCAAAGGCTTAATCAGCCCATTGATCGGTTGAACACCTTTACATGCTTGCACGCACACACACACACACACACACACAAGCACACACACACACACACACACACACACACACACACACACACACACACACACACACACACACACACACACACACACACACATGTTTGTACATCTATCTTAGTGAGGACGCACATTGGCATAATGCATCCCTTAGCCCCTTACCCTAACCTTAACCATCACACTTAAATGCCTAACCCAACCCTAACCTAAACCTAATTTTAACCCTTAACCTAAAACCAAGTCTTAACCCTGAAACAGCTCATTAAAAGTGGGTCAGTGTGAGGACTGGCCAAAATGTCCTCACTCTGTAGGTTGTAGGGTCAAAATGGTCCTCACAAAGATATCCGTACAAGTACACACACGCACACAACCTTCAGTGGTTTACAACAAAGGCCTGCTTTCCAGCCTTTGAAACACACCAGGGAGTTAAGAGTTTAGGTTGTTTTAGGTGTGTGTGTGTGTGTGTGTGTGTGTGTGTGTGTGTGTGTGTGTGTGTGTGTGTGTGTGTGTGTGTGTGTGTGTGTGTGTGTGTGTGTGTGTGTTAGTGTCCGGCCTAATGAGCCACAATTCCGCCTGTGTCACTGCTTTCACAACCTGGTCTTTCTGTTTGTCACCCTCTGAAAACAGAACAGGCAGCTAAAGAAAGACATTTCAGAGAGTAAGTGTGTAGATAACAAAAAAAATAAAGAAACACACAAATTAAAAACAAATTCAAAGGAACCAGATCAAGACAATCCATAATCCGGAGCAATAGATAAGTAAAAATAAAATAAATACGGAAGAAATTTCCTTTTTCCTCTGATTAACCCAAATCAGCTCTATTTTGGATCAAATTGGATTAGGAATTATCATCAGACTCTAACTGTCCACTTAACTAAGGTTCTCATGGGTGGTTGTTCACTATCCAGTCATCTGTACCTGATGGACAGATTCATTTTTAAACCTCCAGTGACACCCAGTGATCCAGATGTATTTGTAACTTGATCGACAGACAGATGTTACTGCGTCCCGTCTGGGGAAAAGAGGACAGGCAAAAGAAAGGATAGTTATATTAGATGTGAGAGCAAAGTGTTTTCAGTGGTTTGTAATGACTGCAAGATCGTGTTTCATCGTAATGACAACACAAAGCCAAGTCGTAGTGATCATCTTGTTGATGATCACAGTGATAACCATGATGTCCACGTTCTTATCACTTATGAGATAGTAGGACAAGGGGCCATCTTCCCCAAGGCCAGATGTTGCCATCGCGCCTCTGGTTAGAAAGAAAGGGAGTACCATCCAGTCTGGTAGTGTACATTAAATCTCCTGAGAGCCAGCTCACTGTAACCAGACTCCAAGATGGACAGATGTTCCTGTGGGTCAATAACCTGCTGTCTTCATTAGAGCACGAGGGAAAGGAGAGAGAGGGGTAGTGATTCTGGAAAAGAAGCAGGATGAGATCTACAAAAAATAGATCTTTCACACGATTGCGATCATATAGGACACAAACAAACATCAATTTCAGGTCACTCGCTTGGTTCAAGTTAACATATATGAAATTGAGCGAAAAATTTGCTCTGTGTGAAGCCGATCAGTGCTGAGAATGAATCTCACCGCAGACAGGTCCTGGCCCCGACCTGAGCTAGCAGGTCATCAACATGGTCACTAATCAGCCTCTGATAGCGCTGGACACGAAATCCGACAGTGAAACCCCCGGAGCTGTGTACGCCTCCAGATGAGCTTGTAGACTCATGCACAAACAACATCTAGTAGTCAGCTAGTGGTCCCCCTCTTCTCTTTCCTAGAGGAGCATGGGTGGATATTTGCAGGTTGTGTTTACTTGCGTTTCTCATGAGAGTGCTGTGAGGAAGCCAAACTTGCACGAGTAACGCGACGTGAAAATTCAATTTCGGCGTTTGGTGTGAACGCAGCATAATAATTAAATGAAACCAGTTTACACTTGACGTCCATTCTTTCATAATGATACAGGCACGACTTTAAAATGACAAATTATAGTGAAGAGAGAATAGAAAACCATTTTAACATATGTTAGAGAAACAAGAAAAATCTTGTAGCAACCTTCATGCTAAAAACGTTTGACAAAGATTTGAATCCTGAATCAGTCAACATACGTCTGTTGAGAACTAGAAATATTAATGACGGTTTAACAGCTCGCCGCTTCAAATAAAAAACTCACTTCAAAAATGTAGCTACACACGAGATAACAAAGCAGTAAGCCTCCCCCCATTTAATTTGTTTTCCTCTAAGCTCACAGGCACTTACTATACTTTTTATGTGCTCTTACCCTTAGAAGACACACACACACACACACACACACACACACACACACACACACACACACACACACACACACACACACACACACACACACACACACACACACACACACACACACACACACACACACACACACACATAGCAGGCATTGCAGGACACAAAGGCTGTCACATCAGTTTGTTGGAGGTGGAGCTGAGTGTTGTCACAGGCAGACAGAGGGAGAGCAGCTATGTGAGGAATGTTGAGTTTTGTTAGGGAAATCTTTTCTTTTGGAGCTTTCTGGTTAATTTACTTCAGTTGTATTGTCATATAGATGACAATGGATAAGGGGATTCTACATGTGGTGTTTTCTTTCAGAATAAACCCCATCCGTTTTTAGTTTAGAATCAGTCATTTGAAAAATAACATTTCTGATTTCCCCTTGCAAGCCTGGAGTGTGTACAAATCTCTGCAGCTGTATTTGTTTCATGCATGTGGGGTAAAAAAATACTTTTTTTTATTGCTTTTCATCGGTAAACTGATATTCTGTGTTTGTGTTTCTTTCAGTCTGACTGTGTGAACTACGTGAAGATCGTGCACCACTATAACCGCACCCATCTGTACGCCTGTGGGACTGGAGCCTTCCACCCTACCTGTGCCTTTGTAGAGGTGGGACACAGGATGGAGGTGAGGAATACACTCTACAAGTTAAAACACACACACACACACACATACTCCTAAACTGCGGTCTTCCATTCTTATTCTTTGTCAAAACACAGAGACAATTAGAGATGCTTTAAATATCTCAACTACCCTTTGTTTTTCATAATGTGATTACATTTACACAGAGCTGTGATCCACCAGTTTATTAGGGACCCAGCTAAAATTTTAAATAATGTAATAGAATACAGCAGCCCTCTTTATCACTGATTAAAAAACTGAATATTGAAACCTACATGAAGGTAGAATTTATTGAAGAAACTTACATTTGTCAGCTATTAGTCAAGGTGAAATTTCAATACATGATATTTAAATGACTACTTCCTTTATTACACTCACATGCTCCAACAATAACACACACACACAAAAATGTGATCCTCAAGTCCTCTGCCAACCAAACTGCCAACTTTCTGTTCTTTATAAGTGAGAACATAATCTGAACAATCTCCACACACATTGTTTGTGTATATAAAGAGATGAATGTTGACATTACTCATGCTCGGAAACCTTTACACAACAACACTGATTAAAGCTGGAGTCTTTGGCAAAGTCATGGCAAAGAGGGGACACAACTTACACTTAGATCAAGTTCCTGGTTTCAAACTGTGTCCGTCATGTTGCCAAAATCGCAAACCTGACATCTTAACCCAAACCTTTTCACTTCTCTCTCCATCAGGACCATGTGTTCAGGATCGACCCCTCTAAGGTGGAGGACGGGAAAGGGAAGAGTCCGTATGATCCCCGCCACAACGCTGCCTCTGTGCTCATTGGTAACTAAACCCATGTGCATCCATATGAGCTAATTTGCCTTTAATTACAGGTTTTTAATTCAAATGTATCATAACTGGTTCCTTTCTAGTCCATTCCAAAAATGTGCTTAAGCAACTCCTGTCACCATCAAAGCTCTCATGACCAATCAATGAGTTATTGATTGTCTCCTATAGGCGATGAGCTGTATGCTGGCGTGGCCACAGACTTAATGGGGCGCGACTTCACCATCTTCAGAAGCCTGGGGAAACGCCCCTCCATCCGCACAGAGCAGCATGACTCACGCTGGCTCAACGGTATGTGTTTGTGTGTTTTGGGTGAGAGAAGCCATCAGGTGTCACACTTCAGTTCACTTGTTCCACTGAATGTGGTCATTGCTCTTCAGAGAAAATACCTGTATAACAGTAGCTGACATTGTTCCTCTCTTTTTATTTGTACCAGAACCGAAGTTTATTGGTTCCTTTTGGGTCCCGGAGAGTGAAAACCCTGATGATGACAAGGTGTTTTTCTTCTTCCGTGAGACGGCGGTTGAGGCCCAGGGACTTGGAAAATCCACCTACTCCCGCATCGGACAACTCTGCAGGGTGAGAGGTTATGAATGATCTGGGCGTGGAAAAGACAAAGCCAGCAGAATTCTCCAGGTCCATTCAACCTGGATCTTTTACAGATGCCCTAACAAAATGATAGAAATGCTCTTTGGCCTTAAACTTGTAGTAGTAGAAATAGCTGGTGCCTGATTAATGACTGCTGCGAAAGCCTTTACCGTCATATTTCACACTACAACTAAATTTGATGTAATATTCTGAGTTGTCTTGACTGTTTCAGAACGACATGGGCGGTCAGCGGAGTCTGGTGAACAAGTGGACGACATTCCTCAAGACCCGTCTGATCTGCTCGGTGCCAGGAGCCGATGGCAGCGACACGTACTTTGACGAGCTGCGTAAGTTTACTGTGCACACAGATAATTGTCAGTATCGACTCATTTATGACTGTAATGATGTCAGGCTGTAAGTATGTTGTGACATCAAGTATTGTTGGAGGATTTTTTATCTTGAACGCAGCCCACTTTTGGGCTCACTCAGGCCTCAGCAGTTGGTAATAGATTCTGTTTCTCATTAATTTCTGCTGTGGATTCAAAGTAAGTTGCAGGTTCGTCTCTGCTAAGTCGTCATATGACAAAGATAAATAATGAGTTTCCTTTTCTTTTTCTCCATAATTCTTAAGTCTGGATTTTAAGTTAAAACAATACTTTTTTTAAGTTAAAACTTACCTTTTTACTCTAAACTCACAGTGATTGTTCTACAAATATCTGGTGCCAGTTTATTTGGGGATTTTGTATGAATTTAAAAAAGAAAGAAATTTATAGCTTTAAATGTAGTGATGAAATCCTAATAATCAACAGATGTATTATCAAACAAACCTGCTCTCATGTGCTTTGCACAGCAGCTGCAGCAGTTTCAGCTCTGAACATGTTTTTGATTGATCTGTGATTCTTGGTGCATTATCTCACGACGCACTGAAAGGTGAACTAAGTGGAAAAAGTAGTCCTGGCTCTCCCCCTACCTCAGGCTGCATGTGTCCATCACAGCCCCTCACATGAACAATGAGTCTATTATCTTGACCAGGAGGTTTCTGACCACACCTGAGGGCCAGATCCATTTTCCCTGTGAAAACATGTGTGTTGACCTGAACCATTACAGAAACACCTGCATCATGTTACCGTGTAATGATTCCAAACTGCAGTGTTTTGTTCATTTTAGGCCTCAGCCTCAGTAATATGTCGTCTTTGTGGCAGATCCCAGAAAGAAAAACATAACAGACTTATTTCAATGGGTCTAAATCTCGTTAGAATTTGTTTTACATACCAGTGCACAAAGCGGTCGTGGAGTTTGTCCCCTGTGTTATCAGTGAATTGTCTATTTTAAATAGTTAGACATGGCCACAGGGCTTTGTTTTTCTTTCTCTCAACCTTTGACCTCTGGACTACCACAACCTGACCTGTGTGTGTGTGTGTGTGTGTGTGTGTGTGTGTGTGTGTGTGTGTATGTCCGTCCACAGGCGATGTGTTCCTGCTGCAGACGAGGGACAGAAAGAATCCTCTGGTGTACACTGTCTTCTCTACTTCCAGGTCAGAGTCCCTTCATATTGTTTGTGTGCGGGTACAAAAGAGAAGGAGAACGGAGGAAAAGTCATACTGTGTGTGTGTGTGTGTGTTTTGATGTATCTAACCCAGCTCCCCCTGTCCCCCAGCAGCAGTGTATTTAAAGGCTCAGCTGTGTGCCTCTACTCCATGAATGACATCCGGAGGGCCTTCCTGGGGCCCTTTGCTCACAAAGAGGGGCCAAACTACCAGTGGGTCCCCTTCCAGGGAAAAGTCCCCTATCCCCGCCCAGGAATGGTATGTCAATAACGACCCATCAATAGATAAAAGCCAGGAGTTTTTATTCAGGATGAAAGTACTTGGACAGAGGTTTTGTACTTCTAGTACCTGTGCTTTCATGGATATTTCCATTTTATGATACTAGATGAAGGGGGAAACATTGTCCTTATTACCCTTTTATATTACATTGTACAGCTATAGTTAACTGGTTACCCTTGTCCTCTGACCAGAAGTGTTGCGGTTCGACCGTTGTCTCCCCCACTGCGCATGCCGAAGTGTCCTTGGACAAGTTACTGAACCCCAAATTGCCGCTAATGGCTGTGCCGACGTTGTATGAATGATGTGGATGACAGAACTGTACTGTAAAGCCTTTTGAGTGGTCATCAAGACTAGAAAAGCTTTATATAAATACAGACCATTTATTGTTCCTCTGCATAATGAAGACTTGTTTAAATCTACACACAACTATGATAATTGTTTTGTTTGTTTTCTGTGCTTTTACAGAGAAAGTTCAGTCTTGTATGCATGATGTTCTAATTCGAATTAATAATGTAAAGTCTTCACATTTAATGGAGTAATTTTATGGTAATGCTACTTTTCTGTAAGTCTTAGAGAACGGATGTGAATACTTCTGCACCTCATGTTTCTAATATTTCCCTCTGGGATGCTGAACCACTTTATATTCACATCTCAGTGGGGAACACTGTCCACTATGAAAATGCTGTATTCATGAATCCCAATGTCTTTGTGATGTATAATTGTGGCGCTTCATACAGTTGCAATTCTCTGCATTAGTCCTAATTTCCTCCACAAGCCCTCCGCAATCCTCCCGATCAATAAGTGCTTATTAGGGCCCTTACATTCTGCTAAGCACACAAGCATAGCGTCAGCAGGATTTGTTATGCAGCGCTTCAGCTGTTACTGCCACAGCAGAACAATCCCCATTGTATGACTGCAGAATAGTAATTGTACTTGGCCTACAGTAAACCCTCGCTCACGCCACCATCACCTCACTGGGTTGTAAAATCAGCAGAACAAACGAAATTAAAAGAAAAACCATCCTGCTTACAAGAGAATTATGCTAAACTGCCTTTAAAGCAGAGTCGGTGTTTAAAATGCATAAACCCCAAAAATTTAATAATTCATGATAACTGCAGGACAAAAACCCACATCATTTAACATAATTATTTTAAATAGAAAAAAGGAAAACATCATTATTAAACTTGCTGCAGAATATTGCAGTAAAATCCTGGTTCCCTGGAATGAAAGTGCAGGACTGGAATTTTAATTAGAGGGTGAAGTTGGACTCTGACCTGGAGAAAATCTCTCTCACGTCCCTGTGACCCATCACACCATAATCACCTCTCTGTGGCCTGCTGAACTGCGGCTTTGTGTTCTCCGGGCCAACTGGCCTTTTATTGCATGAAACAAATTTCCTCAGATAAGTGTCATTATGGAATATTTGACTCTCACAGTCCGTCCTGTTCTGCAGAGCTACAACAAATCCTTTACAGCTATTAAATATCTGTACTGTTCAGCAGCTAAATCCTTCTATAAATATAAATGAACGTCCACACATTCACAGAGTGCCAGGCCAAAGTCCCCATTGCAGATCAGTTCGATATGTACCACAGTGGAGCGGAAAACGCAACAGCAAAATAAATGCAAACGACTGTAATGTCACATTTAATCAGATTATTTATCCATTCACCTTACGAATTAAATTCTACTTTATTTCCTCTCTTTAGTGTCCTAGCAAGACATTCGGAAGCTTTGAATCCACTAAGGGTTTCCCGGACGATGTGATCCAGTTTGCCCGTCACCACCC
This sequence comes from Hippoglossus hippoglossus, assembly GCF_009819705.1. Classification (NCBI taxonomy): domain Eukaryota; kingdom Metazoa; phylum Chordata; class Actinopteri; order Pleuronectiformes; family Pleuronectidae; genus Hippoglossus; species Hippoglossus hippoglossus. The sequence goes on from NC_047157.1 coordinate 10,443,858, forward strand.
GCTGATGTATAACCCCGTCTACCCTATGAGCCGCCGGCCCGTCTTCGTCAGGACCAACGTGGACTACAGCTTCACACAGATTGCTGTGGACAGAGTCAGCGCCGCTGACGGACAGTATGATGTCATGTTTATTGGCACAGGTAAATGACTTGTTTTCAGCATCTTAATTTTGACATTCAAACATGTAAATAATGAGACAACACAGTAAAACACTTTGCATGTGTTATTCCAGACAAAGGGACCGTACTAAAGGTCATCAACGTCCCCAAGGAAAGCTGGAACAATATGGAGGAGCTTCTGCTGGAAGAGCTGGAGGTCTTCAAGGTAAGAAGACCACAATAAACATTTTTTTTCTCTGACAGTAGCGTATATTGTAATATGATAATGTGCATGTGAAATAATTTACCTTAAGTAATAACAAATAATAGATATACAACCTATAGCGGTTATTCATTTGTCTCCTCCGCTCTTCAGGATGCATCATCTATCATCAACATGCAGATCTCCTCAAAACGGGTAAGTTGGTGCGATATAAATTCAATAGCAACCCATTGTGAACGTACTGAAGGAAAATGGTGTGTATGGTATTTCTTTTCCTGCACATACAGAGTCACCATTCAGCAAACTAATGTCACATGCACAGAGAGCTGGATTGTTGGATTCAAATTGAATTTTAAAACGTGTCCCTCCTCTGTCCCTTCACAGCAACAGCTGTATGTGGGCTCGGACACAGGCATCGCCCAGGTCCCCCTTCACCGCTGCAGCGTGTACGGGAAGGCCTGCGCTGAGTGCTGCCTGGCCAGAGACCCTTACTGCGCCTGGGACGGGACCTCCTGCACTCGCTATCTGCCAAACACCAAGAGGTCTGTGACGTGTATACACTGATGACACACCATTTATTACTTTGAGCAAAAAAAACGGTGAAAAATAAAAATGATCCTAAAGTAGATTGTGAAACTCTTTTCTAACAACATTTTACAGACGTTTCCGTCGCCAGGACGTGAGGAATGGAGACCCCAATACTCTCTGCTCTGGAGGTGAGGTTTACAGCTCATTTTTACCAATGTACTGATTAACAGCTCCGATGTTGCCATGGTTTAGCTTAATATGTTCAAATATTCAAGATGTGAAATATCTTTAAAATGAAACTTTAAATCTATAAAATTGATATAAAGTGCTTTTTTGGGGTAACATTTTAGGAGCACACTAGTAATTCTACGTTTCCCTCAGCATCCACTGTATTGTGTGGACTAAAGTGATGATAAACTGTATTAATGTAATGAATAGCAATAGCTGAACAGACAAAGAAACCAGGCCTGCACACACACACACACAGACACACACGCATATATATATATATATATATAGAATTTTCTTTATTTCATTGCCTTTTTTGTTCTCTTGTCTTCCTCTTTTTGACTTAAAATGTTGTAATGACTGAATTTCCCCAACATGAGATCAATAAAGTTTTATCTTATCTCTTAGAAGATCAAACAAATGCCATCATCCCATTTTTGTAATTTGTATTTGCTTCTATTATAAGTCTATAACTTATTCAAATGAAAAGCTCTGGAAGGTTTGATTCCTCCCTCATTCGACCAGTGTTGAATTGCAGCAGAGGTATGTTCAATAAATAAGAAAAAAGCCTCACTCGGCTCCTGCTCTGACTCACTGAGACTCGTCTGACGTTTCACTGTCCCTGTGCCAAAAAATCCCCAAAAATCCCTCTTCCCTCCACCTCCGCTGACCCCCTGTCCTCCCAGACCACAATAGCGGCATTCTGCTGCTATCTGTCTTTCTGCCACATAACTGAATCAGGCTAATCGCTCAAACCGAGGGAGCTCCTGGGTAATAAGATTACATCATGTGGCAATGCGAGGCCATGTTGTGTAAAGCTAATGAAGGCCGGGGTAATGTCTCTGATGAGTGTGGCACTGCCCCAAAGAACCGGTCAGGACTCTGTTTGGCACTTTTCATACCAGTCGTTCTCCAGAAACTTTACTTTATTCTCTCTGATCCACTTCTGGTTCTTGAAATGTGAGAATGCACACGCTCCCACTATAATGAATGCTAATCCGATTTTGAAGACAGACACTGTTGTCAATTTGAGTGTTGAGGTTTCAGTGACAAACCGAGGTCAGCACAATAAAAGTCCTTGTTTGATATCACACATCAAACATGTGATAGAAATGAACCCCCATCAGTGCAGGATGCTGTCGTTATGTGTGAGTGAGCTGAACTCTGCTGTCAGTAACCTCACAGAGGCCGTCATTGTCATCAGTGTTGACTAACACTCCATACTGACAAACAATATGGGTTTTGTCTTGATTCAAGAGCATAATTAGCATCATAGATTTGCCTTTAAGACTTACTAATTATAGATCAGGGCTTACTTTGATATCACACATTATCACTATCATTATTGTTTATGCCCCCTTCTGTCTTTTTTTTTGTCCATCCTGATTGCCCTGTCCTGTCTTCCATGTCCTTCACTTTTCTTTTTTTTCCATTTTTGAGCTCACTGTCCTGTGATCACATGTCCCGAGTAGCAGCAGACCCATAATGTCTTTGTCTCTGCTGCCCCCTGCAGACCACCACAAGCACCGCGTGGCAGAGAAGAAGTTGTACGGAGTTGAGGGAAGTAGCACTTTCTTGGAGTGTATCCCCAAGTCCCTTCAGGCCAAAGTGACCTGGACCTTCCAGAAACATCCGCAGAACCCCAGAGAAGAGGTGAGAGGGGTCACAGTTCTCTTCTAAGGTTTTACAGTAGTGTGTATACGAGGCCTGACGCCAGGGGGAAGTGAGAGTAGAACCGCTCCTGATGATAAGTGGTACTGACAATCTAAACACTAAATGCAACAATAAACATATACGCACTACATCTTTTATCAGGGGTTACTATATATCCAATTTCTATACATCTCTCCAAATTTTTTGATATTGAAAACATCAGTAAATTTTGCTTAACCCCCGGCCCTAAGATCCCTGGTGACCCGGTGTAATTCTATCTCTTGGTGCATTTAATATTAACTTGTATTATTACTTATTATTTTTAATAAAACTTTGAATCCTATCAATATTTATCCATCAGCTCCTTCATTTTATTAAATCGTCTGTCTCTTTCCCAGGTGCGTCTGGATGACCGCATCCTCCAGACAGACAGGGGCCTCCTGATTCGCCGCGTCCTGAAGAGAGATATCGGCGTCTACCAGTGCCACGCCATGGAGTACGGCTTCACCCAAACTCTACTGGGCATCACCTTGGAAGTGGTTCCCTCCATATCCTCCCCAGCCTCCAACCTTCCTTCCGACGCCCCCGTGCGCAGCGGAGGGGGGCCGGTCGTGACCAACCAAAAGCTCTGGTACCGGGACTTCATGCAGCTGGTGGACCACCCGAACCTGAGCACCGTCGACCAGATTTGCGAGCAGGTTTGGGCGCGCAAGCACGCCGGCGGTGACCAGGTGGATAAGATCTCTCCTGCTGCCGGCAAGGAGGTCCTGTCCGCGGGCCCCGCCGCCCGCCCGGCCAACAAGAAGTGGAAGCATCTCCAGGAGATAAGGAAGGGGAGAAACCGCCGGACCCACGATGGGAAACCGAACCCTCGTGCACCGCGCAGCGCAGGGGAGTAACAACGTAGAGGAGAAAGGACGGAGGGAGAAAAGAATGACTGAGAAAGGAGGAGTAGAGGGTAGAGACTGAGAGACCAAGAACTTCTGGAGGTGTCACACATACAGACAAACACACACACACACACACACACACACACACACACACACACACACACACACACACACACACTCACAGACACACACAGACACACACACACACAGCACCTCCTGTAATTGTGTATATTTATCCATGGATGCCCCCACTATATTGTACACCCATCCCTGAGTCCTCGTCCCCTCTGGCCAGCCCCTGCATGTGCTGCCTTACTGCCCAAATTGATTCTGCACGATCCCTTTACACTGTTCACTAGCATAGCTGAGTGTTGAAGCAGGAAGTCAACACGTCTTTATCTGTGGGCAATAAACTGACACTCGCCTGTCATCTCCTCTACCACTGACTGTGTATGGAGCGCAGGAGGATGACCCAGCTCAGAAGTGTGTCTCTACACACCCTTACTGACAGCATGAACACCTCCTCTCTGGACTACACCACTTGGAAAAACAAACAGCCCCAACGTTTCACATGAAACAAATCTCCTTTTCTTACTCGAACATTTAATACCAATGCAGAAAAATGGTGGACTTTTGAGTGTTGTGAATAATGGAAAAGAATGGAGAAACGTGTCAACTGGAATACGCAACCAAGTGAAGTCTCTAACTGGAAACACACAATGACGCGTGCATGCAGATAAAACACTATAAAATATTATTTCTACATAGATCAATGAATTGATCAACTTCCTGTGGTCCTCCCGGTGCACATATTTCCACTAAACTCACTCTTCACATGGTTTTGTGTGCACATTGTGTGCACGGTGTACAATGCGGGTCACAGATGAGGGGAGAGATGTGTGGGGCAGCCTGTGGAATGGAGCAGCGTGGTGTGGACTGTATCGTGACTTTCGTTCTTAGCGGTTTCCTTAGGCACACTGAGGCTTTGTTGCAGCAGAATAAATCTCACAACACAATGCAGTTACGGTTCGAGAGCAGACGCAAGTGGCCAGATATGATTATATTACTTTACTGGTCCAAAACCACTAGAAATTGAGGGGTGGAAAAACTACTGGCATTCCATGATGTGAGCGAAAGATGAGATGTTTACAGTTCAGTACAGAAGTCAGTCTTCAAAGGCCCAAAAGTCCTTATAAAACCTGGATTACATCTAAAAGAAGTTAATCGTGTTTAATGTAGCATCTCTAACATACATAGATATTACAATTAGCGATGAAAGTGCATATAAATAAAGAGTTTTGACAAGATCCACATCTTCACGATAAACTTCAATATTTATTGCTTTTATTAAACTGTGTTCAAAATTTAGTGTGTTGATATTGAGACTGACGAGCACAGTGGTTTGGGTGGACACCATTAAAACAATGAGGAGGAGGAGGAGGAGGAAAGATCTTAGTGGACTACAGGTTTGACAACCCATGTTTCTGGGCTTCAGTACAGTATATATATTTGCATGATATTTATGAGTGAAAATATGATTTTTTTTTTCTTTGTATACTAAGTGGTACTTCTACTCCTAGCTCTTTTTCACTGTTCTTGCATATGTTTGTTTGTGATAAATACATATATGCAAAATATTATGAAAATGACAGATTTGTAAACTCCTCACTCGGCACAGAAAGCTGGTTCTGTGCTGCCCACAATGCATTTCACCTTCACCTTCCATTTGACTTCATTCACTGTTGTGGTCACTAGTGTACAGTCATGATTATTGACTTTTGCTGCTTAATAATATCATCTCGTCTTAATGGACAATTAGTACAATAAGGTCTCCCTTCTCTCTGTCTGTAGTCCGATCTCTCTGTGTATTATCTGTAAAGAAACCTTGTTTGTTGGTTGTCTGTGCTAACATGGTGTGTTGTAGCCTGCCCCCTAGTGTCCATTGTGTGTACAGGCTCAGATGAAGAGCTTACCTATGGTACAATTCTTTATTATATCATAGTCTATCGAAATGAGAGAAAGCAACTGGCCTTGTGAGATAGAACATTCATATACGAAATCTCATTATGATTTTAAAGACGGATAAATGGACTTATTTGTGCTGCTGCCGTCATTTCTCACAAGAGTAATGGCTTTAAATAATTTCCAGTATGCGCAGACAAAATGTATTTTGTAATAGTGTCCTTATTTCCACATCAGGCTTTGTCCATGAATTCACATGATAATGTCCTTTGGATCAAAGGAGGCAGCACAATCTGGGCCTGTGAGTGGATTTTAGATGACCTGAGTCGTCGTTATTTAAATATCTTCTTTAGAGAGATGTAACTAACTCATTAAACTGATCTGAACTGACTGACTGACACCTGTAAAAGGGACACTCTGCATTTTGACACCACATTCAGGAAAAGGATTAAGTGCAAAAAGGAGACAAAAAACAAAACTGAGTTTAATCGAAGGCAGATCTTGTTGGTCCATCTGCGTTTCATCACACAACTATTACGTCGAGAGATTAAACATAATTAGTCGCATATTTGTTTTGTTTTTTAACAAAACATTATTTACATCAGTCGTCATGACAGACTTGACAGAGTCTCCCTTTTAAACCAGCTGATGTTTTGTCCTCTTTTGAAATTGCATGACCGATGTTAGTGGCTAATCGCGTTTGACAATGGTGTGGTGGCAAGAAAGAGCAAAAGAAAGAAAGAAAGCACAATGTTGAATATTATTATTATTCCTATGTATTTATGTGCAAAGATAAGCTGATGTGTTGTGGTGGATTTTTATTTTTCTTATAAATGTAGATTTACATCTGTATCGTTCATGTTCTGCTGAAATAGGACTCATCCTCAACATTTTTTGTACATGATGGCCAATGGGGAACCTCTTCCTGAACAGTGTCCAATTAGAGTCTTCGTTGTTCACACAGCCCTCCAATCAACACTCCTGTTGTATATCCCATGCCATGTGACGCACCCCTGTCTGACAGCACAAGGAGAGGCTTGTGTTTGTGTGTATGTGTGTGTGTGTGTGTGTGTGAGCGAGAGAGAAGTGTGTGTGTGTGTGTGTTTTTTGTGTGTGTGAGCGAGCATTATGGGGGAAAGCAGAGCTCTGTATATAATGGCAAAGGAACAGCAGTGTGCATTTGTCGAGCGGTCTGAAGGTTCAAAGGTCAAGGCCAAAGTTAACATGGTGCACTGTAATTCTCCCAGAGGTCTTTGTGAAATGTCATGTTTTTGATTAACACAATAAAAATATGCAGTTACTTAAAAATCTATATGTCTGATCGCTTCACTAATAAAATGAGGGGGCGGGAAATTGTTAAAAGAATAATCAATCCAGCATGTTATTCATTACTATATTACTATTATATTATTATAATAAGTCACATCTTCTGAGTCATGACAGTTTGGGTTTTATTAAAGATAAAGATGGTCATCACCGTTTGGAAATATTCTGCATTTCTATTTTTAATATTCGTTAATACCATATTCCATGGAAGGATGGCTGGAAACAAAGTACAGCTGATTTATTAAAATCATATCGTTTAATTAAAGGTTTTATATCCTTTGTCTCAGCTCTAGATTCTAAATTACATCATTTGCATTTTGACCACATGGTGGCAGTAATGCTATGATAAATGAAGACCCGTACTAGGTTTTACAGTGTTGTTACTGTGATGCATCAGGTCATCTAAAGCTGTTCTCCATTTTCTTCCCCTGACAGTTTGCTTCTGGCTGGGCGACACCTCTTCTGCATGTGCCACACATGGTAGTTTCAGGTTTTCAAAGTTAAAGGTAGGATTTCAAAATTAAGGTTTGGAAAGTAACGTAAGAAGTAGAACGGTTGAGTATATATCCAACATCAAAAATGAAATAAGAAAATAAGAATAAGAAACACAGATGTCAAAGGTCAATGCTAATGCTAGTCCTCTTACAGTAGCCAGCCATGCAAACAGACATACTACACACACGCCCTCCAATTATAGTAGAAGGGTGATGAGCACTTGTTTTTCGCCATCGCCATCAATAAACTAGTGTTTTGTTGTTTCCATTACAGAACCATTAATGACTTTTAATATCTGACACACGAGAATAAAATAAATGATTTTTGTATAAAAATGCAAGGAATGCTAGAGAGTCAGAGAAAAGGAAATAAAGCAACATTATCTTACTTAATTTGGTTTCATTTAAAAATGTCGGAGGGAGATTCTGTAGTCACACAGTCACGTCAAACACTCAGACATTTGGTTTGGTCAACAGTTTCCAAAGCATCATTTGACGGATGTCAGAAGCTTGAGCAAAAAAACACCATCGTTTCCCTAGTTTCCTCCTGAAGTGAACAAACACAGGGTTTGATTGTTGGAGAACAAATAACTTCACAGCATGAAGCGGCTAATACGCGTAATAAGGAACAGAAAGAGAAGAAATGCAAGTTGCTTGCAGAAACCTGATTTAGATCTGAGGCCCCCGCCCCCACTGTGGCTCTTACCTCCCTTGACCATTCCCCTTGTTCCATCTGTATATCAGTGTCTCCATCTTTGACATCGAGACCAACATTCTTCATACTCATATCATCATGACCTGCCTGTCAGCACTGGGAACACAGATACACACACACACACACACACACACACACACACACACACACACACACACACACACACACACACACACACACACACACACACACACACACACATGCACAAACTTGAGACCACTTGTGTACCTTTATACATGAAAAACATTCACATATGTGTAAGTATTCAATGACGCATACACATTCACTCACTCAGACACACATGTGAATGCAGTATGTGGTCACCAGCCATAAACACATAGGAAATGAAATTGGGTCCATATTACTCAAACTGGCAACCCATTAGTTCCCCCGTGTTTTCAATGGCCCTCAGTATTCTGCATGTGTGTTTAAGTGGGTCTGCAGTGGTCCGTGGGGTATAAAGTGAGGGTTCATTTCCGTATGCTGGTTTAACTGGGTACCACTTGCCATTCTCTGTGTGTGTTTATGTGTCCGTGTACTTCTGTCTTTCTGAGGACTGAGTCTTAGATCTTGAGAGTTAAGACAGTTGTGAGTTCTTGCCTCCTCAAAGGGAAATTTGATGGTTAAGTAAGTTAGGGGTCCTTGAGGCCTGGAGATGACGACATACATTTTGTTTGTGTGTCCCAGGAAAATGTTTGAGATGTAAGACAAAAAAAACCCTCTGCTGGTTCATGCCCACCAAGACAAGTCAGTGACTTTGAGCAGTGTCAAGATAAATCCTGTGCTCATGAAAAGCTGTCCCTGATTCTGAGAATCATTTCCAAACAGGTTGGGTTTTATTATTGCTACAATCAAGATATTTTTTCATTGTAGTTGGTGCATGTTTGACATGAGAGATTAAACTATTGATGGAGAAAACTACAAACGGGCCCATACCAATGCCAAAGCCCCCAAATCCCCTTTAATTCAATCAGCCGCACCAAATTGTAAAGACTTCTGTATTGCTTTTCGAGGAATTCCCAAAAATGTTCCATCTCACAACGTTTAAAGAAAAATAATCCTGCATCCTGGGTTCTTCCTCCGCTTGTAACCCCACCCTCCACCAAGCAGATTTTGTGTATTCCTGCTAACAACCAGCAAAGAATCATATTGTCCTTGGTGGAGGTAACCAGGAACAAGGAAGGACATACTGTAGCCGTTGAACACAGACACTGCGACTTCTTGTATGGTTGTGTTTGCTGTCAGTATCATTTGTTCCAGTCACATATCTCTGGTACAATTTTGCAACACCACACATTACAGACATTTCAGTATCTTAACGTGAGCAGTTTAGTGATTCTCGCTGTTATTGTACAGGACTATTCTGGAAACTAAATCAGCCTGGATCTGTCTTTCTTTTTGTGTGTTCTCATCTGAGTGTGTTTGTGTGTGTGTGATCACTGTGTGTGTCATGCAGGTGCCTCTGTGCCTCGCTGAGTTAAAGCAAAGATATTTCCATATATAGTTAGATGTATCAGAACAGGGTGAATGTAACTTTGGCACAAAGTGGCCTCTGTATGAAACATGATATCACTGAGACCACTGCCCGCGCACACGCTAACACACACACACACACACACACACACACACACACACACACACACACACACACACACACACACACACACACACACACTCACACACACACACATACACACACTCTCCCTCTAATGCCCTTTATATATACACCGGTATGTTTATATAGAATTTGTCGCACCAGTAAATGAAAAAAAAGAGATGGCTTTTTTAAGTCATTCCCATGCCATTCAATACAATGTTAGACATAGACATATAAGGAGCCGGTCAAACTCAGTACTTCACAGTGAGCTCATAACAGAAATTAGATTAAAGAGATGACATTTTGACCTTAAAGCAATGCCACAGAATTAAAATTATAATTTGTGTTGGTCAAATGCAAACAGAGACATTTTAAAAATCTTTCTTCAAGTGGTGTGCTATAGTGCAACCAGACCTCAGATCATTTTGTGGTCATCAGCAGAACTTCATACAGCGTTAAAAACAACAGCTACAACGAGCCCATTCCTCCACCACGGCCCAACAGCCCCCTTAAATTCAATCAAGCTGCACCAAAGTGGACATAGTCATGAATATCAGTCCACTTTATACGTCTGATTTCATTCATCAAGATTCAAGAATGAGTCCCTGGTATATTGAAAAAAAGAAAGTGAAAAGAATTTCATTGCCCCCCTCCTTTCCCTGACCCTCAAAGGATAAGCAGTGTGGATGATGGATGGATGGATTTATGAAACTTTTAGAAACCTTTTCTCCCTCCTTTTTTCTTGAAGGAGAGCAAAACAATAGAACAGTCCAGAGTTACTAAAAAGGTTACATTTTTCTTTTGGGGGGTGGTCTGCCAAATTCCCAAAATCCCCTAACTATGTAGCCAAACCAAAATATTTGGTTTGCATTCAAATATTTACGTCAACATTAGATTGTTATGGCATAGCAGCCTCAGAAGACAATGTGCAATGCGAAGGGGATGACAGGTAAAGTTTCTAAATGTATTATTAGTCTCTTTAGCACTGTGACTGTAACTCACCTGTTGATGTAAACAATTTGAGAGTCTGAGCTGCAGATATAAACTTCAACTGGATTTGCTGGATGAATAAACACTGTTCTTTCTGCACTGGGCTGTTTAAATGAGAAAAGGGAGAATGTGTATCCCTGTGACTTCATCACTGTCTCGTACATTAAACAGAGTGAAGCAGTTTCAATGAACCATTAGAATATATAACTGCTAACACACCACTGATTTTACAGCTATGACAGTGATTCAACTCATTGAGCTCTATGGTGTATATAAATCCTTTCTGAATAAACAGACATATTTTATTCCTCCGGTCGGCCTCTAGTGTTACTTGTCAGGGAAGCGAAGTCACATCGAAGCTGCCATTTTTCAAAACAAATTGTGAACCACTTCATACAAGCAACTCATTTACAGTTACACAACCGTTTGACTGACTCCTTTAGTCACTTGATGAATCGATATGAACAACCCTCTTGGGGTGTTTTTTCAGAATGGACTAAATCTGAACCTAAAATACACAAATATATAAGACAAATACAGGTTTATAGAATAAATAAACTGCCCTAATCACCAGATGATTTGATGTATTTAGATGGTTGGAAAATACATATGACGCCATCTGTTACAGTTTTGTTTATGGGCCATTAGAGTTTTACGAATGTGACAGTGACTGAAAAAGTTGGATACGAGGTTTAATTTTTATGACTCAATCAAAGTGACCTGGTGAAATATTATATGAAACTTAACCCCTGAAAACAAAACTTCTAATTTATTTGGCTTTTAGTATTTTTCTTTTAAAATACATGTTTGAAACAAAAGTACCCCCCACGCCTGCCTTTCAACAACCTAAACACACACACACACACACACACACACATGCTACCAGGAAGTAAAACAGTGTGACAGGTCTAATGATTAATGAGCCAAATTAACAGTAATTACCTCAGTGATTAGCCCGAGCGAGTTAGAAAGTCTGTTGACACAATGGAGACAAGGCTCCCACTAACTAACCTTAGTCACTCTCACACACACACACACACACACACACACACACACACACACACACACACACACACACACACACACACACACACACACACACACACACACACACACACCTCAGTGATGGAAGCCTACCATTCTCCCACAGAAAAGTGTTTCTTATGAAAACAAGAGATTTAGACATGAAAAAGAATAGTCACAAAGTAAAAAAGAAGAAAATTGTGTGGTGGATCTTTACGATGTTTCTAAATCAGAGGCTATAACGGAGCCATCATTTACACAGAGTGGCTAATCTTATGTCCAACATCCAAATGTGATTAAGGTGCACATTAATGTATTGATGTCATTCTTTGTCCAATGTTAGTTCTACAGATTTGAGCAAAGCCACACTTCATTGAATATATTTTTGAAAATTGCTCCTTGTTCACGGTCATTGTCTACTTTACAAAAGCTTAGAAAATAAACATGTATTTTTTATTATTGTTATTATTGCTGGTAAGGGACCAGCTGGAAAAAAAAAGATTACTGACAGGACAGGGGGCAATCAGATGTTAGCTGAGGCCAGCGCCCCCCTGGTCCCTTCCTTGAATCCACCACTAAGTGACTTTCTCCAGCATTTCTCCTGCCAGCCCCCTTGTAAAGTCTCCAGATAATGTCAGAGTGAGGCCATGTGAGAAGGAGACTCTCCTGGGGATCCATGCGAGCGAGTGGGTGGGTGGATGGCGTTTCTGAAATGCGACAGATGCAAAAATGAAAAAACAAAACAGAATAAAAATGATAACAAGGTGCCATTCATCTAAGACACTGAGAACGATGTCAAGAGAGTGTGTGCTGTAAACAAAAACAAGTGATCTCCACAGTGGAATTTAAATGGGACTTCCTGCCTCTTGCACACCTCTCACCTGAAAGCTATGGATAGTTCTGTGTTGTTGTGAGTCTCCGGAGAAAGTCTCCCAAATTTGCGAACATTCTCCGGAGTTCATGTCTGAAAAGGGCTAAAGTGATTTAATTCGAGTTGTACCGGTGAAGCAGAGTGTAATGAAATGACTGGTCTAATGCCAGCGCCTCCATGTCTCTGTTATGTCAGGTGTTGGCACGTATCATGAGCAGTGAGCTGGCAGTTTAAATATCAAACCGTTATTGAGCTCTGTTAAGAGCTGTGTGGACCACGGTAATAATGTAAATGTCCTGCCAAAGGGAAATGTCTCCTGAGCAAAATCAGCTCATTCAGGCACCTATGCCAGTGAAGGGGCTGTTGTGTCCCTGAATCACACCTCATTTAACCACCTCTTTATGTCAGAAGCCATGGGCTTGAGTGCAGAGTTCATACCTTACGCCTAAATGACAAAATTCTGTTGCCTGTAGCCTCCAAATTCGACCCATGTGACTGCTCATAATATGACCCAGACAGTTTTCTAACACCGTATGGTTAAAGTAAGTTTTCACCTTTAACTGCTCCGTTGTTCATTGTTCAAGATGATCACACCTGATTTAACACAGGTCTGCTGTTAATATTTGGGGCTCAAAGCTACAAGGTTTGACATGAAACAAAATATGGAGGATGTGAGGTAAGAACTTTGCCTTTGTAACTGACTCCTGGTCACTGCTTGAGTTTTGACTTCAAGCATCATAAACCTGAAACTCTGACTGCTGGGGATTGAGTTTCACTATGGGAACAGTAGACACTAGGTTTTTGAATGAAGAAGAAGAAGAAGAAGAAGAAGATGACTATGTCTACCTTTCACTCTGGGGAAAGGTCTGCCATTATTATGATGAAAATAAACGGTGGTATGTCAGGAACATTTTATATTAAATCACTTTTAAGCATTTGAACAAATTAGTGTGGGAGTCGTTTACTTTCAAAAGACTACAGGAGCTAAAAACTGAAGGAAGTCCAGGTACATGAAGCTGAACAGGAACAGAAACAACACAGTGAGTAGCCATTCCTCATGTTTTCACTGTCCACTCTCACTAGTTCTGGATGAAAAGTGTTGAACACCATCATGTTAAACAGGATAAATGTGAATAAGCCCAAGAAACAATGAGCTGCATAAGTCAACAAATAACCTGTGTTCATAAACAGTTCACACACACACACACACGTACACACATGTACACACACGTACACACACGTACACACACGTACAAACAGAGTAGGAAGCTTGTCCTGCTGTTGACAATACCTCAGTCAGACCACATGGGAGGGAGCATGACTTCCTGCTGGTCAAGGTGGGACCACAGCTTTAGGAAGGAAGTTGCTTAGTAACCACCACCTTTCACACAGCACACACTCTGCAACACAAACGCACACAGACACACTTCGCCCGTCTGGCTGGAGAATCAATTAACTCTGATTACGCAAACTGTGCAAAGGTTAATCTCTAATTAAACACACAGCGAGAATAGTCACTCGCTTCACTGGACTCTAGAGACTCTATTGTGTGTGTGTGTGTGTGTGTGTGTGTGTGTGTGTGTGTGTGTGAGACTTTACAGTGTGTGTCATACATTAAAATGGAAGGAAAGATGGAGAATAAACAGACTACAGAAGGGAGCACTTGTGTATTTATTTGTATTTACATATCTAAACCATTTTTACTTTAGAAAACTCAAATTGCATCAATATTTATTTTTGCGCTGCGGCAACATGTTTCAAATCAAAATGTCATGCCAATAAAGTGTCATTAAACTGAATGAGAGGGAGAAATTCCCCATTTTTACAACATTAACAATAATTGGTAAGTGCGTAAGAAAACGTTTTGTCTAAGGTAGTTCCAGAAGTGCCTGCTCTATTACCGACAGCTGTTGCAGCTATCACACACACACACACACACACACACACACACACACACACACACACACACACACACACACACACACACACACACACACACACACACCGGTCCTTTCAGGCTAGTCATTACCACTGACATAATCAAAGCAATCTGGCAAAGGATCAAATCCGGCTTCAGCTTGTTCCCCAAACAGGAAAAAAAACAGGAAGTGAGTTGGGTGGGACAGTAAACAACCTGTGCTACGTGCGTTATTGACAAAGCAATATTCAATTAACATTTGGCATGTGTACGCGTTGCTGTAATTTTTTACTTCCAACTTCGAATAACCAGGTGCTCGGCCCTCTCCTCTCAGCTGTTTATTCCGCTCTGGGTAAAAACAGCACTTCTTTGTCTCTGGTTCAATCGGTTTCTAATACCTAAAGGATGACTCTGAGCCACACAGCATGAAAACACATGTTCTCTTCTGCGTTGTAACAAACATCTGCTTTAGGGTCAGACAATGTTCTTTTATTTGTTGAAAAGGATCGAGCAAATGCCAGGAAATTACAGGCCTAAACCTCCACGGCTGCAGTCCTTGATGACAGGCTCGGTCCTGAAAACACTGTGACATGACATAAATACACCGAGTGGATGGTTTGTTTGACTGACGCCAGTGGTGATTTGTCGCTGTGTAAAATCCTGGCCATGATCAGGGCATGCAGGGGAAGAGGGAATCCACCCAGTCTGAATCTTCAACAAACCACAATAATCTATAATAACACATTTTATTCGAGAGTAAGACTCAGTGCTCCAATATTTTTACCTGTAGTGCCATTTGGTGATTTGCAGGGTGATGAGGGGGGAAGCTAAACCCTGTAAATTGAAATGACCAATAATGTATACCCCTTGAAAACCTGTAGATTCTGCCATCCCCTCTCAGCCGTCGCCCCAGCTCCTATTGGAGAGAGTGCTGCGTGTGCAGATAGAGAATTTGTGTGTGCAGGTAAACATCAGATAGTTAATGCTGAACTGAAATGCGGGATCTACAGTTTGTTTTTACCTCCGTCTAGGACTGTGGCACATGCCGATGCCACCGGGGTCTTTCCACAACAGCCAGGGACGAACCATTCGGGTTTCAGCATTTCCTTTTCTTCACACAGTGCAAACATAAACTCAACAAACTCAACTGAAAGGGTCCAGCTATTTCTGCTGGCCGCTGAGTCTCTTCCTCTGTGTCTCTCCTGTCTCTACTCCCATGTGTCTCACTTCGTGTGGGTCTCTCCATGTCTCCCACTGGCAAGAGGAGGACAGTGCTCTTTGCCTTGCTCTCTCTCTCTCTCTCTCACCACAAAAAACACACTGACTATCAGCAGCAGCAGGGAGAAAACCTTCCTGGATCGGTGGCTGTTAAAACTAGATTCGCGTGACAAAACACACACAAATAAAGGCTCGGTAAAGGATGATGAGATTAATGTGTTGTAAATCAAGATTTCTCCTTAGAGATTGCAGTTCAACAAAATAAAAGGTTAAGCATTTGTCTTTGTGGTTGTGAGCACATTGAAGATGTCTTCACCATGTGTTCGCCATGAGGATGTTGTATCTTGATGGAAACAAAATATTATTAAGCAAGAGTCATTGTTGGCGATTAAGCAGATTTTCCTGACTAATGCAAAGTGTTTATATCTGTGAATAGTTAATAGCATCTCATAATCCATCAATTCAACTGGGAGTTAGATATTTTGAACAGTTGTTGAAGGACTAATATTATTACATAGAGGAGGCTGATCTCAATATATGTTCTTCTCCCATTTTCCACACTGCTGTCACTTGAGATAAAGTTAAAAGTTTGATTCCAACTGCAGTTTATTATTCATTTCATCATTTGTAGAAAATATTGATGTTGTCATTGATGTGGTATTTCTGTCCAACTTGGTGTTTAAATGTTGACTCCAGTCTGTTTCCCTGTCACGAATCTTGGATCTAAAAAACGACCTGGTCATCTTTTGTTCTTAGCAAGACTCATTTGAAAACAAAACAACGGATGAGTCATCTTTTCCTCATTGTTGCGCGATGAACTTGGAGTGTTCAGGCTTCATAAAATCTTTACACGCTATTTTAATTAGGCCTCATTTCCAGCTGCGGTGGGGAATCCCTGTGTGGTTCTGGTGGAAGCAGCACATTCAGGGCCTCAGCGTGGAGGAGAGAAGGTCTCTGTGGTTTTGTGGAACATCGGGGGGGTCAGTGAGTGATAAATGATACTCGTCTGAATACTGAAAGATAAATAATGAAAAGTCCGGCTCAAAGTGGGTCATGTAATGCTTGAGTGTGTGCGTGGACTGTGTCCTGAGAGATTGTGGTGTAATGACACTATCTATCTCGTGAGTAATGACTTTTATTACCAGGACTGGAATAGATTTCTTAAGATCCTCGGTTCAGACACGTAACAGGTTGTGACACTTAAAACTGAGTATTCTTTATTTCCTCTTTCCCCAGCGGCTGCGTGGGACTCAACATGAGAGATTAATGACCAAACGTTCATTCTTTGCCCACGAGGCCTCCCTCGCACTCCACTTTCTTCATTTCCCTCCAACAGCTTCCACTCCTTGCGTCAATCACAGTAAACCGTGCACTGTGCCCCCTTGCTCTTCTTCTCTCTCTATCCTCTTCTCCACTTCTTCCACTCTTTTTCCTCCCCTTATTTTCTCCTCAGGTCTCATTCTACCACTTTGTCGTTTTACATTCTCAGTTCCGTCAATGTCTCTGTATCGCTCACTGTTTGCCCCACCATTGTTAGTAGTTTCCCAAAGGAGATTCAAAATATGCAGTGCTATTAGATGACTGGGGCCACATTTTGTTTACAACCACTCATTGAGATAATGTCTGAATTTCCACTCAAATATTTTCGGGTCAACCTCTCCCTCCATTATCACCATAAAAAACACCAACATATAACGTATGAGTGGCTTGCACAATGAGATGATATATTTCCTGTCCTTTTCAAAAATCTTGTTTCAATTTTGTCATTCTCTACTTTTATTTTTTCCACTTAACTGTATGTAAACTGACAAAATGATCGTTACTGTAAGTGTAACAATATGTACAGACCATACACCACGGTCGGCAAAAATCTCATCTGTGTTCAATATGAAAGTCTGTTTGAACAACCTCTTCAACTCAAATTTGAGTCAGCCTATAGTGTCCAAGTTTATCATATATCTTATAAAGGTTGTTTTTATCAAAATGAAAAAAGAAGCTGAAAACATTTTTTTTAAATTCAGACAAATCCTTTCACACAGATCCTTGGAAAGCCGCTGTGCCAAGCAGTACAAACATATCTAACCACCACCAATTCTCAATAAGTGTGAACGCAACAACAATAGCAGTGAAAACATGACTCACAATGAAAAGCGGATGAAATAATGTTATTTCTTTCAAATTATGTGGTTTTCAGACTTGTTTTCCTGACTTCAAGACGCCAAGGCAAGCAGTGTTAACCGTTTGTTGCTGAAGTTTTCCTTTTGAGAAATTGTTCTACAGACATGTCAATGTTCTAAAGAGAAATCTCTCCATCCCAGCCAGTCTCCTCTCTGAAGATTAATCATCATCAGTCAAAGTGGAGCCTCCACATCTACAGCCGTCTCCCTGTGGATCACTTAGGCATGCCTGTCATTGTACTTACTTACTTACTTACTTACTTACACACACACACACACACAGAGTCTCTGAGCTCCACTTCACCAACTCGCATAAAAAAAAAAAAGCAGTGGTTGGTAAGAAATATAACAATTATTTTAGCAATGGCCTCTTTGCCTAATTGTCTAAAATGTCCTATTATCATGGTGAATTCAATGCTGTGTTTAAAGGTGCAATTTAGGTTTGGCTCCACTACATAGTCAACATCAATATAACAACGGTTCACCGACCAGTTTAGAAGAAGAGCTGCAAGTCCATACATTACATATTTATCACATAGACAGTTTATAAAGATGGACGACACGACTGCTCCCCAAAAGTGAAACCAAAGCTTCTCGATTGCCACCTGGTGGCTGGCTGCAGTATAGGTCATAAAACCTGCCTCCTCCATGTTAGTAATGGGACGTGGGCCAAACTATAAACTCACGTCAAACACATTTTTGCAAAAGATGTCATGTTAGGTAGTTGTTATCACACTGATGTATGTTCAAGTGTTCATCTTTTCAGTGTCTGGGATATTTTGGCATCACTGTTTATATACAGTCCATCTTTATTTGGAGTCAATGTTTCAGCATAAGACTGTCAATTGTAAATATTGTTTTGCTGTTTCTATCAATTCTTTTTCTAAAGTTAGACGAACACACAACATTTTGCAGAAGTAAGTCAGTCCCACTGTTTAACCCACAGATATAAAGAATTATGGATTAAAACGTGCTTAAATTGCCTTTTTCTTTTACTGAAGAAGCAAATAGTTGAGGCACTGTCATCTCACAACCTGGAACTGAGCTGAGGTAAGCCAAAGAGCAATTATTCAACATATGTAGTGGAAATTACAGCAGTATAGGAGAGGGCAGGGTCTGCAGTCAGTCAGTGTGAGGCTGATACTTTACAGAACACAGACATAAAAAGAAAACCTCATGTCTCCAATCAGGATCAATGAGTTCAGCAGACTTCTCCAGTGGGTACGATAACCAGAACAAAACAGAAAAACTGAACAAGAGGGAAATTGTTTGTAGTCGGACATAAAGTTAACAGGCTGACTGGGAGAACGGCCTCCGAACAATAACACTCCTGGGAGGTGCTGTAATGAAACCGAAATCTGAGGTTAGAAAGCTGCTTTATCCAACAACGTTGAATGTTAAAAGTATCTGAATTACATCTACACGAAGACTGGACACAGGGTTGTGGCTTCACGCATCTCGAGATCCCAGCAGACACGGGAATGCAACAAAATGTTTGGCCTTTGCAAAGGAAACAGAGGAGGTGGACGACAACAGTCATGTTTTGTGTGTGCATGTGAGTGGGTTGCTATAGAATCAACAGCGTTTTAAAAAACACTTTAAAAACACATTCTTACACTCCTCTTATCAGACCATGTCATTGGAAAAATTCCCACAGTGCATCAACTGCTAAACAATGAAAATGGCGTCATTACAGTAATTAAGGTCCCTTCATGTCAGGCCATTATGTGTATTAAATGTATGCGTGTAGACTTATTTAATTCCCTTAAACCTTTGAATGAGACTTATTCTGAGATCTTGTTGGCCGTGTTTATATCAGATTGTCTAATGACTGTAAACTGGTCAAGTGTGTTTCCATATGGTTTCTCACAGTTTGGACAGCCACACAAGGATTGTATGCGACACACTAAATGCCTAAACCTGCAAGTATAGCCCCAAAAGAGATTACACACATGTATCTATTGCATATACTCTATGTATTGATTTACAATAACAACAAAACTTTAACTAGAGCTTTGTTGTGGTATGAATCTTCTTATCATTAGTTGGAGTATCTGTGTGCACATCAACAAACCCCACAAACACAAAAAGATGTTTCAAATTACAATACAAGAGGAGCTTGCACACTTGAATCACAGCTTTCACAACTTTCCCAGGGGCAGTAATTGCAGAGACCAGTCACTTAAGTTTTGTGAAATACTGGATCTTTGTAATACAAATGAGTTTTTTCAGATAATTTCCATGCGGAATATTTACAGTTTTCCTCAGTGTTGGCCATCACCATGTCTATAGTGCATTTTACCACACTACAGAAGGCTAAAATCTGTTACATGTGGTTGTGCTGGCCGTTCGTCAGTCAGCCAATCAGAGGAGAGGCTCAGAGATCACAGGCCTCTACTACGAAGCTGGATTTGTGGTTATCGGGGTAACTTCAGGTTTACTTCAGGGTTTTCAGTCCTACGAAGCTTGTTCACTTCTTATCTGGCTAAATCCCCATGGTAACTCATGCCGAACAGCTAACCTGCTCCGTAGCAGGTTAAGCTGGAGATAAGAGATAATCCCTTAAAAAGGAAATGATCAATCAATTCCTGACATTACTGATGTGGATTCTCAGACGGTCTCTAGGGAGGACAAGGGTCTTCAGAGACCCACAAAATCCTTTTGCCTACTCTGATGAGTATCTTAATGAAAGATATAGATCCTCATCGGAGGGAATGATAAACCTTTGTTGCTGAACATAACAAACCTGACACGTAGGAGCAATGTGCTCACAGTAATACAGACTGTCTGCATCGCCCTACACTCTGATCGTAAGCAGGAAAGCCTAGGTTGACTTAAAGAGTTGATAACCAGCTTCGTGTGACTGCTGAGCCTGACTGCGTTTGTTAGGTTAAATCAAGCTGGATTAGAGAAATATATCTGGGGTATGTTGAACTCACTTTGTAGTGCAGGCCTCAGGTCCAAAGAGAAGCGTGGATGACAATCAGGCAGTAAAGTAGCTCTAGCAGAAGCTTTTTTTACAAAGAAAAATAAACAAACAAACAAACAAAAAAAAAAAAAAAGAAAACATATAATCAAACCACCAGGAACAGGTACATGCACATATAAAACACACAACCGACAGATACTATTTAAATTCTAAGTAAAACAGGAACTAAGAGTCACTCTGAGAGGCAGATATAACACAGACATATGGCAAACTTCTTATGGAAACAAAAAGATCGAATAAAAAATAGGAAAAGTATAAAATATGGAACATTTAAAAGTAAAGATTCACTGAGTGTTTGAGACATGTGAGAAAAAACTAAAAGCAGTGCGGGGTGAGTGTTTGTTTTCTCAGAAAAAGTGAATTTACTGGAGACTGAAAGAAAGATAAAACTTCCCAAAAGACCGGTAGGCCTATAAGCTGAGGTCTGCTGCTGCCTAATGATGTGTGACGAACACACACACACACACACACACACACACACACACACACACACACACACACACACACACACACACACACACACACACACACACACACACGTTCACACACAAAGAAAGCACATCAATTATTAATATAAAATCCACAGGTGGTTCTGCACACTCCGCTGAGGTGACTGGGATAAATGAACAGATGCAGATGTCTGAATAACAGCTGCTGTTTTTTCTGGTGCAGGTCACTTCACTTTATAGGACTCCAGTTAACAGCAAGTCCCACTGATTTATGTACTTTTCTTCTCCACCACAGAGCTGCTGTTTATGGAGGAAATGATACAGGTGTATGCATCACTTCGAGTGCATGGACAGTGGGAGATCAAACGAGCTGACAACATGCAGCAACACATGACCGGCTGAGGAATCCCCAGCAGTAATGCTACTGTTAGGAGCATGACAAACTGGGAGATGTGATAAAGAATCAAAAACTACACACTGAAAGGTTTTACATTCAGAAAGGGTCACGTACATGAGCATCCAAAATGGCAAAGTCAGTTCATTCCAATGCATTTGCCCTGATCAGTGGATTTGCTCACGTGAGGAGAAGCAAGTGAACACACATTTCCACATTGAGAACTTTGAGAACTAGAAACTTTTAACAAGGCTTGATCCAAACTAACAAAAGTGTTTACACAGTGTATTCATCCATCAAAAGTCCATTACAACTGACATTCTGGAGTTTTTACACAGGGCAAAGTGTGGGAACATTTGTGCGTGTTTGTGGGTCTTTTTACACGTACTTCTTCACATCTGGGTGTGCCAACCATATACGTTAATTCTATATTTGTGCGTGTTTATGAGGCTGCAGTAAGAGTCAGGGTGTGAAGTCGCATTGCAGGTTTATTTTTTATGAGATGGTCTGTTTAAGCAACAAGCGGCCATTGTTACTGCACATTTCCACAGATGTTACAACCCAATTATACTCCAATCACACGCATGACCAGACCCAGTAACTGGGCAATCTAATGGGCCAAAATTGGGTCTGTAAATCTGCAATCACACACCCCCACATCTTCCTGCTAGTTTGAACACAAAATCTCACAAATACCAGCAAGAGGTTTTGTGTTAAACCTACATGATCTGAATTCATTTTCTAACCCAAATGTTTTTTAAAGAATATTTTGACATGTAGAAAGAAAGACACACACACACACACACACACACACACACACACACACACACACACACACACACACACACACACACATACACGTGTAAGTCTCTGGGACTTCAGAGGACATTACATTGACTTACATAGATTTCCTGGAGACCACAGTTACTACTTGTCTAACATAGGCCTTCAAATAATACTTAACTTAAACCTAACCTAACCTGTTGTTTCTTTAAAATGTAATGATTGAGGTTATGGGGACATGCTGTTTGTCACCATTATGAAGACAAGTCCCCATTATGTGTCCCCATGAGTAAAACTTGGACCACAAACACACATTTCAGTCTTAGTGAGTATACATACCATAGCCCCTGACCCTAACATAAGCCTTCTTCAAACCATAAACCTAAAAGCAAGTCCTACTCCTCAAACAGCCCAAAGAAGGTCAGAAAGTGAGGACCGGCCAAAATGGTCCTCATAGAGATATTAGCACAAACACACACACACACACACACACACACACACACACACACACACACACACACACACACACACACACACACACACAAACACACACACACACACACACACACACACACACACACACACACACACACACACACACACACACACACACACTAAATTAAAGTAGACATGGGAAATGGAGCCGGTCTTTTCCTTCCTGACATTAAATACCAAACAGCCTTGTTGCAGGTGTGCAGTCTGCACATTGTTGATTCAGTATTAAATAGAGCATGTCTTTCTTTCAGTGGGGTAAAAGCTATAGTTTATAAAAGTGGCTCATTTCAGGCCGCTGTTGTTTGGTCTCTGTTTATCTCACTGGCGCCATTAGTCTTATCCAGTAGACCCCCCCCCCAACTTTAAGTTAATCTAAATATTTAACATATTCAGTCAGGAACCATCTTTATGTTAGAAAATCAACTTTTAATGTTGTTAAACAGCATACAACTACACAGCATGCATGGTAGAAAGACACTTAAATAAAACATAAATACACACTTAAATTAGGCTCTTTGTGTGGGAGACCCCACAGCCAGCACACATTTCTTACAGTACAATAAAGGGACATTACACCAAGATAATGTTCATTTCTGATCCAACCGTCCTTACATCTTTCAGTCTAATTTCTATATTGTATCTGGTATTCAAAAAAAATATCTGTACAGAAACCACGCTTGTTCAACCTGTCAAGTTCAAAATAATAACTGTAGTTTGCTAGTTGGACTGCTGCCAGAGTTGTGGAAGAATATTTAAAAAGTTCAAATGTTTTTATCGCAGTCTCTTCTTAAGGGTCGGGTCTCACATAAGCAAATATTTCAGAGACAAACCTTTGCCTTCCGTTTACCTTCAATCCGTGAGAGCGAGGAAGCGATTAAAACAGTTTCTTCCTGTGACGAGGCAAATCGCGGCTTCGCATTGGAGTTATGCTTCGGTGAACTTTGATCAGCGTTATTTGCTATGCATTAAGTATATGTGATGCGGCTCTTATTCTACCACTGGCTGAACCTCCTGACTGCTTCCTGCAGAGCAGCCGTCGATGTCAGAGCATGTGCACATATTAATGAATTAGCTCAGCACAATCAGGAGGATCAGCTGATCAGTGAAATCGTCTGCTGTAGTTTAGCAGGACTGAAACACTTCCCCAGTTTTACAAAAAGTACGACAACGTCCATGAGTTTTTGAATCCCTGACAAACAACACATCTATCAGCTGTCCTTATACATTATACACTGTAAAATACTGCAGTTCAACATTAAGGCAAGACAAGTGCTTTAAATCAAAACAACTTTAAAAAAGAGTATTGAGAAACTGAACTGAACACAACTAGCTACAGAGGTAAATATATAAAACATCAGATGCAATACCACAACACAATTTGTACAAATGTACTGAAATGCTTTTGATATTTAGTTATGTGATGGCGCTTGTTTTTCCTGCTACTACTTGAAATGTGTTATTGACTTCTCCAGCAAAAAGAGTGTCAGCATTTATTGGTGGTTCCATCTCACAATCATTGTTGTGAAAGTTACATTAAAATCTTTTCTAATGACAAAGGAAATTCAGGACCTAGAAAGGCAGAAGCTCCAACAAATCTGGTACCACCACCACAACATACAGATAAAAGGTACGATTTTGTTATTATCTTAATAGACCAGAGCAGATTCCACGAAATTATGATAAAATTAAACTATAATAAATGTTACAGAGAAAATGAACTTTTATTAAGGATTTTTTTAAAAGATCAAAAAGTTGATTTCTTCCCGGTAACTGTTGTTTTTACAGAAATGATCAGAGTTGCAATTTTCACAGCCAGTCTCTCAATCCCCGAACTAAAAACAAGAAAAACATTTTTTTGTGTTTTGTACAAACCAGGGAGAATGTGTCTCTTTTTCATTCTCACTTCATATTGATGAAATGGGGGATATTTAATTAGGATTATTTTGAATTGTAAATACAGCATTCACAAGTTTCTCATAGTACCTTTATTTTAATCTCTCACTCCTTTCTTTGTTTCATCTCTGTTCCTCCTCTCGGCTCATTTGACCTCTTGAGAGGCCATTCGCACGCCACAAAGGTCACAAAAGGTCACCATAGGTGCAGCGTTGCTTCCTGGCTAGTTTTAAGCATATATAGGGCTCACAGAAAAGATATACCATCCTCCATTAAAATGATTTCACATGAGGTAACACATTGGCAGCCATGTTGGTCATCCTCCGTTCTTTGGCTCCTACTATGGCTACTTTCTGATTGTGTATGTAGCTGTTTTCAAATATATTTCAAACAACACATGTAACTTTAGAACAGTTTATAATTGTTTATTTATTATAGTTTTTTCTGTTCTTCCCTCCTTTAATAATTATTTTTATTATTTATTCTTCTTTTTTGGGGTGAAGGGTGGGGTTATATATGTTTTTAATATGTCGTCATATAACAATAGTCACATCTCCCCTTATTCTAAACCAGTTTCTTTGCTTTTTCTTTATCCTTATTGTTCAGTCAGATTTTATAAGTAAACACTTTCTGTTCTGCTCCACCTGTTACCTGTGGACAGGGAGACCTTATGTTTATTGTGTAACCGGGAAAAGTTATATTTCACAATAAAAACTGATGACAATAGCAAGGTGGATTATCATATGTTCAAATCATTAACCCTACTTAAAACCAGTTTTTCCAAAGCAGAAAGAAAAGAAGCATTAGTCATTACATTTGACCCTTCCTGTCCCCCCCACTGTCACTGGAAAGCTACAGCAGACAGAGGGACTGTGGGAAAGGGAGTTCAGCGGCTGATTCACATGTGAGGTGAGGTTAGTTAAGTCTAGCTTGTTGACTCATCAGTTGGTTTATCACCCAAATTATCATTACACTTACCAATCAAATTTTACTGAAGAAGTTCAAAAATGATTCAACAGATCCAACCAAGGTTTCCCAAGAAAGCGAATATTGAGCATTGAGTGTGAGCTTTAGGTACATTCCAAGAGGGCGTATGGTATGAAAACCAAAAGCATGAAAACAAGCCTCTGTGAAATATGCCTCTAAGGGTCAGTGAGGAGAGATTTTGATCCCTAGATGGTGTTTAATGGAAAGCCACTGCAGTGAAAATAAAGCAATGTGCCTTTAATCTG
The DNA here is from genome assembly GCF_009819705.1 of Hippoglossus hippoglossus. Classification (NCBI taxonomy): domain Eukaryota; kingdom Metazoa; phylum Chordata; class Actinopteri; order Pleuronectiformes; family Pleuronectidae; genus Hippoglossus; species Hippoglossus hippoglossus. The sequence continues at coordinate 10,470,004 of NC_047157.1, forward strand.
TTGAACTATCAACAGTCGTCTCATGGTAGCTTCCAGTCTGAGTTAGATGAGTTTATGTATTCAGTGTTATGGGTTAGTGGGATGTCAGTTTATGTAAGAGAGAAGAGAGAGAGTGAGTGTGTGTATGTGTGTTACAGAGTGTGTTAAATATGTGTGCTTCATTAGCTTCATTCGCCTTTAACAAATATACATCAAAGGCAGATGTGTCTTAGAATGAAATCATGCATTAGCATGAATTGTATAACTATGTCGAGAGCAGAACAAGCGAGGAGATATGGTCTGTTAAAGACGAAAGAGATTAATCCAGTGTGTGAAATGTCACCAATCTGGTTGTCAGGGGAAAAAAAGGTAAATAATTGTGTGTGTCCAAACTGCATTTGACAAATTTGCTGTTCTGTAGTCCGAAGATTCAAAGGTACAGTATGTAGATGTACCTTTCCTCTCCCTCCAAGCACCAGTTTTCAATTTAACTGGACCTTTACATTAAAAAAACTGCCTCGTGCAGCTTGAAGTCTCAGGAGACAATTAACACAATAATATGAGCCAACACACGGTTCATCAAAGAGTCAGCAAGGCTGCAAAAGCAGACATTAAACAGGCTCTGCTCTTGGTAAAGTCAATCCACAGACATGCATACATTTTTTAAATCTGAGGTTTGTGTTGAGGGTTTTCTCAGTGAAGATTGACTGGTATGAATAAAACAGTTCATGTAATTTCAAACGTATACATGGGCAAAGTTGTGAGGGGGGGGGGGGGTCCTTGGTGATTAGGATTTTCAAATATCATCCTCAGAGTGTATGTGAACGATTGTCTCTCATTTCCTCTTTATCTGCGTCAACATCTTTTCCGTCTCAGTTTGTGCTGACTTTTCAGACAACCGAACACTTGTCTTTTTTGGGCTACAGTCAAATCCAAGCTCAAGCATCAGACCTACACATTAACTGATTTCATGAAATCTATTCTGTTTGATGAAGGTTTGATGACCAGCAAAAGCGGAAAAACGGTTCCTTATTCTGAAGAATTCTAGTGCCAAAGCTTCAACTATGACGATGGTCTTGATACCCTTGTTCCCCCTTTTTCTTGTCCTACGCTTTAAACTTTCTCTGTTTTTAGTCTTTCATTTCCTCTTTCTTTTGCCCCCCCGTACTGTCATCATTACTCGTCCCATGCGCTCAGATCCCGCGGCGTCCGGTTACGTTCTCCGGAGCTCTTGCTACGAGCCTTCCTAGCACTCTCCTGTGCCTGCCGGTACTTCTCCAGCATGCTCTTGTGTTTCCTCCTCAGCTTGTCGTTGCACCACATCCTCTCGCAGTACTCCTCCACATGTGGCAGGTTTGACGGCCCAATCAGTTGCATGATATCTTTGAACCATGTACGCGATTGGCCAATTTGGCTTGATGAGCCAGCCCTGGTGTATGAGCTGCACGACATCCATGCTCTGTAGCTACCTGTAGATCTGTCTTTCAACGAGTCAGAGAGGCCGCCGTTGTCACGAGCCATGAGCTCGTCCACGGTCTCCCCCTGGAGGACTTGGAGGGTGAAGCGGGCCAGGGTCTGTGTGAAGCCGTGCTCTCGGGAGCGACAGATGTACACACCTTCATCTTGGCGGAAGAGACGACGGAACAGGAGACCCTGCTCTGTAGACATCACACGATCGTCTAACTTCACCTAAGGAAGCCAGAGAGAGAGAGCTTTTACTTAACTTAACAATTGTCTCACATTAGGCTGTAGTTGTCTATCATATTTTATAGACATCTAAAATTGACGAAACAAAGTTACAAGCCAAGTGTAATATTTTAATGTTTAAACTTAGTTGCTTCACTTACACATTGTGAATGTCACAAAACTCCATGTGCAGTTAACAATCTGAGACTCAGAGACTCAACATAAATCCGTTGAGAATCTTGGTGACATCTATGCCCCAACGATGAACTCTGTTTCAAAGTTATTTAGATTTCTTCTTGTTACCATCTTGATACAAAATCTGAATCAGCTGAGACTGCTCAGCAGTTGCCAGTGAGCATGATTGGATGTTAACTGTTTAATATTGCCATGCAGTGCTCCTGTGTGAAGGCATCTGCAATCGTTATGTTTCTCCACTCATTTACTCATACTTGTCTGAAGATGTTCCAAAGCCTTTTGATCATATGTGGAATTACTTTAAGCGGCCAAGTGAATAACATGAATGCAATAACAAATAAGACTTTTAAAGCCACTCTAAATTATTTATAAAACTTTATTAAATACATTTTTAGAAATTTAAGTAAAAAAGATGGTAATCCACCAATCTCAGAGCTCATCTGCTCTTGTCTGACAATGAATTTGCCTCTGGGGGCAATAGCCTAGGTTTTGGGGCATCCGGTGATGACAGCCAAAATCTGGGCCTAGACTTAGTCTTCTGTTCGCCGTACACCATTCACAGTCCACCTAGTTTCTTTTATAACACTAGTAAAACATTTCCCCCACACAAAGCACAAAGATCAATAATATAATTTAATACAAATACAAATTCTTGCTCTCCACACATAACAAACGAAGCCTGCTCAAATGTGATTGGTCAAACTAGAAACGGAAACCAGAATGTTTCCAGCTCCAAAATCTTGTCCCTCTCCTACAGCATATTCACATGCATAATCTGTTTCTGGAGATTAGTTAAATAGAATCAGAAAAGAAAGACCAGGAACAGTCACTGTTAGTTTTTACTCTCTTTTCCTTCCCTTTACTCTCATTCTCTTTGTATTTTCTTTCCTCTTCCTGCCTCAACTATGTCTCCCTTGAACTTTTCTTTATCAACCTCCTACCTTCTCATCTCACTCCATTCGTTCGGTGCCAACACAAACATGGCTGCCCTGTTAGCTAGAGTGGCAGCCACATGTTTATTTGCAGGGAAATGAGGAGGGGTGGTAATGCCTTAATTCTTGCATGGCTCACTGAGGTACTCAGTTAAGCTTGAAAAAACATAACCTCAAACAGATGAAAAATTACTATGGGTGTGGGCACACATTCAGGACAACATAATTTTCAAAGAAGTAATTTGAAAAGGACTTTGCAACACCGTGCTGAAGTCACAGAGGTTCGTAGCGACTGAGTGACACCACAGCTTTCAGTGGCATGTGGGCCGTGCTTGCAAAGAATTCACTGTTTATTCAAGAGTAAAAGAGCGGCTGTGCATTTTCCTTTGAAATATAACTGCTCAATTTCAACCATATGTCAAATGGCTGTCAAATGTGTCGGCCAAGTGCCAAATTCACTCACAAATCTCAGTTTTTCAGGCAGTAAGTCAGGCCACTGTTTGCCAGAAGTTTCATATCATCCATTGCCTGTCTCTCAAAACTTCCCCCACCCCTTCTACCTATCAGAGATACACAGTTTTTTGATTTGCAGCAATTACATTTTCTTGATATTGATTTTGGCCATTTGCTTGCTGTCTTACCTCTTCCTTGTGGTCGTGCTGTTGGACGAACCAGGTTACAGTAGCCTGCGGAGAGCGAGGAACACACTCCAAGAAGGTGCTGTTGTTCTCAGTCCCATACACCACTCTGTCCTCCGTCATGTCAAGGTCTTCTGGGTGAAAGAGAGAGAATTAGGGAGGCTGTGTGTTTGCTAGTTTCAGACTGACACAGTTGTCATTTTCCGTCCAGTGCCAATCTTGTTTGCATAGCAAACGTACGTCCAACTGAGCACCCATTGCCATGTTGATCTAAATATGAGGTGCGGACAGGTGGATTGCTTGTATGCAATTGCACTTTTGACCAACAAAAGACATTTCAGTGGTCAGTATTTCACTGTTATTTGGAGGCGGCACTATCAAGATAGTAATACAATAGGTCTATTCTGCTTGTTACACACATTAAAGATGATCTTCTCATGTGCAAACTGTAGAAAAACATTCTTTTATTTTACCCGGCAAATCGGTCCTTACATTAGCAATCCATTGCAATCCAAGTGCAAGCACACCTGGCTGGGAATGGGAGATGGCACTGTAATGAAGTTTTGACCCCTGTCCATTTGTTTGTTGGGTGGTTTGTTTGTTTTTTAATCAAGATTATACAAAAACAACTCCACAGATTTCCACAAAACTTGGTGGAAAGATGCTATATGGGTCGGATAAGAACCCATTTAATTTTGTTGCATATCTGCATCATGGGTCCGATTTCTTTCTTTAACGTTGCAAGATATAGTGATTTTCGAAATGTTCACAATTTGTCCAGGGAATAATTCCTGGATCTCTATGAAACTGCAACTGCTTTCTATGAGTGTGTGAAATTTGGTGTAGCAAAACAGATATTACGTGTTACTTCTTGATCTTTAAATGTGCTGGTAGTAGAAAGACTTTGCTACAGGCAGTGACTGTCTGAGAAAGTGGAAATCCTACTTTAACAACATCCTGACACTTGGAACAAAGGAACCTTGTTGAACTCAGGTTCACCCAGAGACTTGAATGGAGGCATGTCTCATCACCTGCTCTCCGTTCCTACACTCAGGTGAGCAAACACAAATTCGACACCTTCACACCCCCATTTTTGAACTGCTTCTGTGCAGCCTTGTTTCTCTCCTTTTAGCCTGTGCTCACTTTATCCTTTCCTCACCTCTGCATCACTTTTGTAAATTGTCTACCACTTATGTGTCTTTCTCAGTGTGATAGTTGAGGAAGTTTGAGGTCATTTGTCTCTCACCTCCTCCTTCCCTCTCTCACTCTCTCACATACACATACTGGTTTTCATGTTGCATGGGGACCAACATTTCGATCATCACTGGTGGGGACCACCATGATGCATGAAAAAATCAGGTATACACAAATGCACACACTATTGTTCATTAAAAACAAATGTCTCACAAAACCCAACAAGATCTCATGTGAAATAAGTACTAGGTTGTAGCAAAGTTAACATGTACTTTACTGTGATTTACTGCACAACAAACAGCTTCAGATCAACTGACTGACGTCTCACATAAACACTCTTTGCCTTTCATCCTGAGAAAGAGGCTCTGACCCTTACAGACACAAACACAAACAATCTTCAGTACAACATAGGTCTTCCACGTCTCCCCCCTGGACCACACATGCATTGCATACTGTATACAGCAGAGTGGAGTCTCACTGGTCTTCTTCCAACCTATAGCCTAATAGTTTATAGAATGTCAAGACAGCTGTGCCTTGGTCTATACGGCACCTGTAGTGTCCTTGAAGGGATGTGGAAATCTGTTTTAGCTGATACTAAAAACATGACCTTAAAACCAGGACAACTCAGTCAGCATGTATTAGTGGTGTTCTCCATGAAGGATGTCTAACGAGTCAAATATTTAGTATTTGTGTCCTAGAATCTTGACAATGTGAAGAAACATACTGGGAAGTGATATATTCATACCTGTCTTGGAGATTAAGTTAATGTGGGAAATGTATGTATTTACACACTTTATACACTCTAATGTGTGTATTTTAAATATGAAACTACAGCCAGCTACCAGTTAGCTTAACACAAAGACTGAAAACAGGGGGAAACAGCTAAAGGCTGGTCTAAAAAGTAAAGTTGTGGTTTGACATTGAGGCTGGACATTTGGCTGGGTGCATTCCAGACTCTCGCAGTCAGCAAGAGGTTGCCAGGAAACTATCTGAAACAGCAGGAAGTCAGAGGAAGTAGGCGAGTCCCCTGCATAATGAACAAAGAGGTCACAGAAGATGAGAGGTAGTCCCACTCACCACTCAGGTTCTCATCCACACACTGCAGAACAGGGTTTCCATGCCTGATGTCCTGCCTGCGGTAGCGTCGTTTGTTAATGGGCGCATATCGTGCGCATGATGAGCCATCCCAGGCGCAGTAAGGGTCTCTGGCCAGGCAGCACTCAGCACAGGCTTTCCCATAAGTCTCGCAGCGATGCAGCTTCACCTGCGCCACACCTGCCGGAGAGCCCACGTACACGGTTTGCTGTTTAAAGGGAGGAGAGGATAAAAAGGGAATAAGGCATTAAAAAGATAACATCTAGTATATTGAGTGTGAAAGTAAGAAATTACAGTCATATCAACTTACCCTTTTTACGGATATATCCATGGATGTAACTGGGGTTGGCACCTGCAATAGTGAAAATAATTTCACAATGTGAGAAAACGCCTCCAATCTCTTGAGAGTAAATTCATTGAGGATATTTCTTTGAAAATGAGGAGACAATGAAGAGACGTGATTGACTTGCATAAAGACTTACTGAGACATGGTCAAACTTACTTTAAAGACCTGTAGCTCCTCCAGTGTGACCTCCTCTGTCTCTAGACTGTTTCCACCGTGCAGAGTGATAACCTTCAACACTGTACCAACGTCTGAAAGACAAGGAGACCCATTGTATGGTCCACATTTAGCCCCATGTTCTTAAATAATTATTTAAGACTTCAATAACAATTCAGAATTTGACCAGTTTTCTGATTGATCAAGTTTCTGACTCTGGACAGGGATCACATGCACTTACCTGTGCCGATGAACATGACATCATACTGCCCGTCCTCCGCTTCCACCCGGTCCACCACAATTTGCTTAAGCTTGTAGGGGATGTTGGCTTTTACGAGCACGGGCTGGCGCAGGGCTGGATACACCGGCCGCCACATCAGGGGGTGACTGCGGGCGAAGTGCAGCACTGAATCAGGGAAATCCTTTGTGCTGCCGAACTCCCTGCCAGGCTGGTTGGTGATTTTACTGGGGCACTGGAGATAAGGAAGGACAGGGATAAATAGATGGATGTGATACAGAAGGAAGAGCTTAAAGCAACAGTCTTGGTATTTTCTATTTTTTTTTATTTCCAACATTTTCCAACATTGCTTTCCAAACTAACCCTAATGACGGTCTTAAAGTCTTCTCAAAGAACCCTCATTTGTATTGTGTCAGGAAAGTTTGGATCATCACTTTATGTGCTTGTTGTCTGTAAAAAAAATCTTCCCTTTATGTGTGACTGTAGTCATAATAAAATGTGCTCGTACTTGGCTGAGATGTTGTGTCACTCAAATAATTACAGAGGCTGAACTCTCTCCAAACGAAAGGAATTTACACAAACCATATGACCTCTGACTTCACAAATGATTGAGATCAGTGATTCTTTGTGAAGCAGCCAAAGTCTTTGTCACGCAGTCTGCGCAGCAACTGTTTAACACATGTTTAACTGAAGCAGGGGTAAGAAGAAGAAGATGTCAACTGTTCAGAAGCAAATGGCTCTATTGTCTCTGCTGGTGGCAAAAAACACCATGAGTGATGTTTGCCTGGTCCTCCACTGAAAACTGATTTACTCCTTTCAGAATATTGCGTCTTCATTCATGGTTCTCATGCACTTACTCGTCCTGTCACAGATAAAGGATGTTGTAACCTGTTAGGGTTGATTTCTGGCACGTCATTAGGAAATACACAGGAGAGATGCAGCTATAGGCAAAACCAGATTCGATTCATCAGAGTCAGGCAAGACTCAAGCCCTTGTGTGCTACGAATACTTTCCCATTGACGCAACCTTAATTTTACAAAATAGCTCTGTCCAGACGACTACAAACAAGCGTGCCCGGTCAGTAGGTGGCGATAAAGTCTCCACGAACAATCCGTCAAATACCAGAGAAGGAGGCTGTGGTCCAAGTAATAGTGTACGCAGATGCATGTGAATGCAGTTATTGTGTTGCAGTGAGGCTAAATTTAGGTGCAAACTTGTAAATAGACCTGGCAGTGCTAAGTAAATGTATAGAAACCAGTATATATCAGCCATCGTTGTAGTCGTTTCTTGTGCATGCTAATTACACAGAGCAACAGTGGGCAGTTAGCAGTGACATCATTGTTTCCGAAACACTGTTGTGCATGTTCACAGACACCAGAGTTTTTAAAAATCTGCACTTTAGAAGCTGTTTGACTTAAAATATAGTTAGAATGTGGATCGTGGTCGGGATGCAGAGGATAAAGTTTGTTTCACAAGATATCCCCATTAGTGTGGACGGGGCATCAGGCTTTTAATATTGATCAGGATCAGATCTCCTTGAAGCTTGACTACTCCGTGCAAGTGGATGATGATTTCACTCAAAGAAACAAAGGACCAATCAGGAGAGAACAGAGACCATATGATGTTTTGGGTTAGACCTTAGAAACAGATCATTACATGACGAGGGAGGTTGAGGACACAGAGGGATTTGGGTGAGATAAGTTATATTAGTAAAATAAAAAGTAGCAGTGACTGACTAGAATGAAAGCATATGTCAGAGTCATGAAGGAACTTTGGCAAATATGAATCAGGACAAGTAATGGGACATTTAATTGAGATATATCATCTTACGCAGAAGAGAAAGCAGTTGGCCATTTGATCATCTTATATGAGCAGGTTAAATATTTATATAAAACTTTTTTATTTGCTTGATATTGCTTTTCCAGACTGTATTTCCATATGGTATAAATACTGTTACTCTGCCTTATAACAACAGTAACTAATCCACACAATAGCCCTATAATGGTCTGGATTCAATTTCAGAGAGGGGACTTGAACTGTGCTGGGAGGTTACACTCAAATATGCACAAACGTTTTGATGTATAGAACGTTCCTCGGAGTAGGCTTCACCACACAGCATCACGTTATTGCAGAGGATGTGGAATGTGCAAGCAAACCTGAGCTCAATTCTCCAACTCACTAACTTCAAATGCTTCCTGAACAAATACATTTGTTTGCAATTTGTTTGCAATTTGTTTTTAATGATAAGTGGTGCATAGATTGCGATGTATATAATTCAAAGGGGGAGTTCAAGCACGCATGTGCTTCCCAATCTGTAGGGAATCTGTATGTAAAATCAATGTAATTGTTATTTTTACCATGCACAAAGAAAAAACTGAAAACGTGATCTTTTACACTTTTTGGAACTGAAGAGACTATTTCTTTCCATGTATTTGTCAGATTTGCTCAACTTTCACACAATTACACACTCACTCATGCAGCTCCCCCGTGCACATCCTTGATATGTCAAGTTGTTTCAAAACCACTCGCAACACTCATCATTATCTGTTTGCACATAAAACCTAAACTGGAATAGCTCCAGAGTCTATTCTCAACTCATCCAAACTTTTGCTGCAGCACTTCAACTGCTTTCAATTATCATCTTCGAGCCATGTGAGAATTAATTAGAGGGAGACGGGGTGAGCATATTTGGCAGACAACTATTTGACTCTAGTATCACTATGGATGTGGATGTTACTCTTGTCTGTTTCTGTTTATGTGTGTTACAGGCACTGTATGAAATGTGTAAGCCCTCCTTTGCTGCGTATAAGACGTTGATCCATTTCAACAAACAGACCCAGAACAGGAGAAGGAGATTGGCTGATAGGCTGGGAAATGACTTTGCTCACTTCTACATGCACTGCACCCCTCTGACTGGGGTTTCACTCATTTGCACTTGAGACAAAAACATTCTTTAAATCACCAAATATGGGATTATTCACTTCCTGTTCATATTAAACAGAAACACAGCACCACAATGATACCAGGGTTTTCGCTGACTAATATAATATAATGTAATATGATATATAAGTAATGTGATGCAGGTATTGATATTGTTGGGTCTTATAGTGTTTGACATTTAAAAAAGTGTACTACAATATCAACACAATATTTTTTAAAGATAAGACCGCTTAGATGTTATTTATTGTGTCTTTTATAGAAGAGAAACTATCAAATAGTCATGTTAATGGATCATGGTTTCAAGATGTTTATCAGCATATACTTGATAACAGTAGTAGTTGTTGTATGTGTATGCCATTGTGTTGCTGTAGAGTGGTGTATGTCGTGTGCACAGCGTTAGCAGTAGCCTGATGGCTTGTGGGTAAAAACTGTCTCTGAACCTGATGGTTTTGGTGAAAGGTTGATACACATTGTGTCTGAAGTCAACGTGGACATTCCCTGAACCTAACCCAGTGCTTTGAGTGTCTGAAAACATGTGAAAATATGTTGTTTTACAATGTCAGTATGAATGACAGAGACCAGCAGAACAATACAACAACGTACAGAGATGAATGAAATGTTAAACCAAGGTCCTGGTAGGATCACTAAAGATCTGGTAAATCTGCAATATCCCATCACTCAGTCTGTTACAGGATGAGTTCTGACACAAGTTTAAACAATGTACTCAGATATTTCAATCCCATACAAACGTCAGGGACAATACAATCACAAAATGTCTCACATAACCCTTTCAGAGTGAAACTGAACTTTTATTTTCCAATCCTGGCTGAGGTTTGACAGGCGACTTAGGAGACATGATGGATCGGCATCATCAAGCCGAAATCTGTTACATAGAAAATCACGAGAAATAAGAAGGGACTTGAATGTTTAGTCTGGTGTATTTGAGACAGAAACAACAAACAACAATTAACGGACCCTCTTTATCTTCTCCTTCCTCTCGTCTTCCCCTCTCTTCTTCCCATTGCCTACCCCCCACTCATCACCTCTTTTTCTTGCTTCCTCCATTTCCTCCTTCCTTCCCTCTTTCTCTCAGTTTCAGGCCAAGACATTCCTGTTAATCAGGGAGTGAGTGGAGTGAAACCACAGAGGTGTCTGCTCTCTTCTCACATTATTCATATTCCTTCTGCCTCCATACTCTCTCCGTCTCTCTGCTAATGAGGGTGACTTGCTCTCTCGCGCGCGCGCGCGCGCGCGCGCGCGCGTGTGTGTGTGTGTGTGTGTGTGTGTGTGTTTGTGTGTGTGTTGCCTACACGCGTCTGTTTGTGTGTAGAACGAGTCTGAATTTCAGTGATGTGGTTGAGAGAACATGACAGATCTCCGCTGAGAGCGCGGATGTAAACCAGAAGAAGCGTCTGCACTGTATACACTCACCACAGCTGCACCAGCACATACAATAGTTTACTTTACTGATATGGAAACTTTCTTCACCTTTTTTAAGAGTTTTTATGACACACAGCTTTTTCTCTCCTGTGCTCCGGCAAACAACCTGGGTCCAAGCAACAAGCTTTAAATGGTGCGTTCACACAAAACCCGATGTAAATTCCTCGTGCAATGAGATTACAACATCAATGCAAAGACCCAAATAGACGTGGCCCATCGCGAACGGTGCGTATGACGTGAATGTTGCGAACTTTGCGTTTTACACTTCACTGAGGGAAGCACGACGCAATGTTGCAAAAACCAATCAGCGTTATTGGTCCCAGTAAATGATCAATCAATATCAGTGACGACTCTCTAATCATAGTGTAGTAGCAGCTAATTCTAAAAGTCTAGTCAACTCTGAAACAACTGAATAAATACATGATCTCTTTTTTCAAATTTGTGGGACCCAATCTTGTTTATTCAATTATAAATCATTCTGGACATCCACGAATTAATGTCGTTGATAATTGTTTATGAAGTATCATCATTTTGAGGCTAGGATATACACTATATCTTCTAATAGTGTTGCCAAGCAGACACATTTATTAAGCTATATATACTGTAGGCTACACAAGGTGAAAAATCACTCACCACCCCTGGTCTGGGATATGGGACTCTGCCTTCATAAGCACCCCACTGGTAGTCGGGACCCTCTTTATGAGCGAAGGGTCCATTGAAGGCTTCTCTGATGTCAGCCATACGGTAAACACACACAGCAAAGCCCTGGAACACATTGCTGTGGAGGAGAAAGGAGAGATGTCCACAAACGATCTCAACATTTTGGTTTCGATACTTTACAAGAAATGTGAGAGTCTGAGACAAAAGAGGAAGAAAAAGGAAATAAATATTGAAGAAGAGAGTATAGAAATTGAAAGAGTAGTTGGTCACATTGTGTCTTTGAAATCAAATCGCAATAACGTCATCGTTGGATTGAGGTTAATGAATTTTTAACTGGTTTCAGATCCCACATCACCTCTCACCACACCCACTGTTAATAACCCTGTCGGCAGAATCGACAGGTGGGGTTCACTTTCATATCACCACACCAAGAAGAGAAATCGGCCACACACGATTCTCGGCTGATGTCAAGTTGTTTTTTAAGTGGGAGCGGAGAAACACAAAAAATCCACCAAACCTTGAATCAATAGATTATTGTCTCTGGGTATAAAACACATACGAAGCTTATGTGGATTTACCTGATAGTGCTAAAGATTGCATACACATCTGGGTTCCTCTCATCCTTAGTCCTCAGGAGGAAAACATCCTCTGTTTTACAGAAAAAGACAATGCCAGTTAATGTGTGTGTGTGTGTGTGTGTGTGTGTGTGTGTGTGTGTGTGTGTGTACACATGGAACACTGCTGCAAGTTACTGCATGTGTGTCTTTACAAAAGAATATTTGAACAGACTTGTGTGTATCTTACCCAGTTGGTTGAAGTGTGTGTCGATGCCATGAGGTCCTGGTACAGAACAAACCAGTCTGGCTTTGATGAAGGTACTCCACTTGTTCACCAGCACTCTCTGGCCTCCAACATCATTCTGATAAATATAAATGGATTAAAACCTATAAAACACAGCTGCAGATTCATTTTCAAATCCACATTTTTTATTGTTTTGGCTCTGTACTTAATGCTCTAGATGAAAGGAAAAGTCCTGAAACAATCTAGAAGTGAATGGTAAATGTTCTGTGTTTATATAGTATATATATTCATGATACCTTACATGGAAATCTTCTTTGTGTGTATGTATGTCAACAGTGATAAGAAAATTGGCTTCCTGGCAAGTATCACCACAAGGGAAGCTTGATAAATGAAAAGTGTTTAGATTCGCCTGAGGGAGAAAAATAAGGCTGAGGGGGAAATGCTATAACATATGTACTGGGAGAGAAGGGGAGACAGATGGAGAGGAAGCAGGGGAGCAGAGATGGAGACCAGGTTGAAAGAACGTTATTATTTGAAAGTTGAGGATGGATTTTGTCTTAGAAGTTTGTGTAAACTTTTCTGGCAGAGTCAAAAGTCTCAGAGGAAATGCAGCAATTTGCTTGTAGCTTTCTAAGCACACCTGCGATTGTGTGCGATGAACACGATGCATGATAAAATTATAGTACACAGCAGATGGGGATTATGGTTGGGAAATTTGAAGGCTGTTTGCAATTTGCACGTTGAAAGAATTCATATAATTCTGAATATTACGATGCCTTTACAGGCTTTTGGGAAAATGTAAATATTTGATTGACTCAGACATTTGTCTCTTCCATGTGAAGGGTTTGGAACTGACACAGTGAGACGAAAAACCATTAAAACCATTACCTCCTGTCCTGGGAAGTTAATCCCACAGTGTGACAGTATCCATCAGACTTAAAGACCTGCTGTAGAGTCAGATTTTGGGATGCCTAATGGATCTTCCAGATAACAAAAAAGCCCCAAAGGGCTCAAAGACTCTCCCAGATCAGAACTCTACAACCTCATCTTCAAGTGGAACACCCCTGCAGATGGCTCCTCTCAGGGACTGGAGGATGTTTTAAAGAAGTGTATTGTGCAGCTCACCTGACCATCTGGCTTCACTTACTCCCACCTATCTCTCACTCTGTCTGTGTGCATCTGAATACTGTAACTGAGGTCTTACCCTGGGCATGTGGGATAATGTCTCATAGATGGATAAAATCATAGGTTAATTTTTGATGCTTTTAGCACCACTAATCAAATTAATCTCCTTTAATCTCCTTGAAGCATAAATCCTGAACTGCATTCAGACATGCACTGAACTCCGGATAATCTCCAGACATGATCCAGAAGGGAACACAAAAGGCCGAATGAGAGGCTCCGGACACTCCGGAGTTTTTCCTGTCAGTCGGGATAATGTCCGATTGAGCTCATGAGAGAAACACGTGATCTCCGCAACGGAATTTAAACCTTACGTCGTGCCTCCTGCCTGCTGCACCACCCCTCACCTGAAAGCTCAGAACATTATCAATCAATCGGTCAAATTTGTATATATTTATATAGATCAATTTGTATAGCCCTTGTTCGAAAATCCAGTAAGGAACAGTAAGGAAAAACTACCAAAAAACCCCTATTAACATGGGGAAAAAACCTCCAAACCTCAGAGAGAGATGAGTTCATGTCTGAAAACTGCTTTAGTGAGACATATTTCAAAGACCTCTACATATTGAGCAAGTCCAACTTTTCTATACTGCTAAATACCAGTTATGAAAATGTGCTTTAATTAAGTCGCTGCAAAACAGATGCAATAAATGCAAGTTGCCTGATGAACGCTCAATGGAAACATCGCTGTGCACTGGCCCACAAATACACAAACAGTTTAAGTATCTTACCGCACACACTCGTCCCACACGAGAGTGTATGGCCCCCTCCCTGTCCCCTGCCTCCGTGGCTTTCTCCGTGAAGAAGAAATACACTTTGTCGTCGTCTCTGTCGTCGTTGTCCGGGATGAGGTGGGCGGCGATGAATTTGGGGTCTGCAGGGGGAGATGGAAGGATGCAGAGACTCAGCAGTGTTCTTTGTATTAGCAGTATTTTAACACATTTCCTATCTCTGACACTAAAACAACAGAGATCCCCCTCACTGCTTTGATGCACACTGATGAGGATAACCATGAGTCCTCCTCCTCACTCGTTTCCCCCAAGAAACCTTTAGCTCTGTTTTTGAGCCATAAACCAGTTCAGAAGATCTCTTGTGAAATCTGACCTGGTGGCACATGGAGGTGGATTATGATTTATTGTTAAAATCTGACTTTAACAGCTGCATTCTCTTACTCTTCAACATGTAACTGGTTTAATGAAGCATCATATTGTGGTCTGGTGTTGATTAAAGTTGTGTATATGGTACAGTGTATTAAACAGCATGTGACTATAGAAACTCTCACTCGTAAACTGAACCTAAATGTGAGCTCATTTGAAAATGAAGAAACATTAGGAGCTGATTAAAGACAGCTTGCCCTCTGTCTGTAACATAAGAATGTATTTTGTGTGTTGACTGTAAGAGACAGACTGAAACAGTGAAGCGTTACCATGCAGAAGTTTCTCGTCAGTCTCTGTCCTCATGGTGGAGCGACCTCCCATACTCCTGAGGATCACAGAGTCTCTTCCCAGGAAATCTGCCGTCAGTCCTGTATACAGCTCTCCACCTGCAGAGAGGGAGGCATGAGCGTCAACAAGTATTATACAAATGCAGGAGGGAAGACAATGTGTAAAGCAACAGCAGCAATAAAGGAAAGGAGATTATGAGGAATACAAATGTTTGGCACTGAAGACCAATAAGGAAATCACGGGTGAGAGAAAGAAAAACTGCGGTTCAGGCAAATGAGGCAGAGGAAAAGAAATTGGACAAATCCGTAACAGAACAAACTGGGAGAGTAATGTGAAACCACAGCTCACACACTCTTATACGAGACATCCTCCACTGAGACTGACACCATCAGCAGTGGACTCACTTTCAATTTCAGCAATTGAGAAAACAGATTTCTCTGGAAGTGGAAATAAAATACCGAATCTGTCTCGCGCCACGTTTCTTACGCGATGCTGGAAAAACCTTTAGCAGTCACGCTTATCCGTCATTAGCTGAGACAGCAGCCTCAGCTGGCTTGGAAACAGCTCATGATAGGAATCACTACAATACCTGTCGGATAATGAAGAAATATGAGAGATAGTCTTTCGCCATGAGCCCATTTGTTTTTTTTTAAGAACACAATACAACTGTTTCTAATTTGTTTTCCTGGCATAGTTGCTGTTGTAGAAACAGAATCTGGCCGTGGACGACTCCCTGGCGATCTCATGGGTGTAAATGAACTCTTCTTATCTCATTCAGCTGCATAAAAGGTATTAGAGACACACGCATCATCATCAACAGACACACTTGCAGCTTGTGGGATAACATATTCACACTCGCAGACAAAAACAGACAGAGAAATAAGTGACAGGGCCTGGGGAGTTCCGCTTTGTATGTTTTGGCTCAAGATCCTAACACTGAAGACAAGTCTCAGAGTGGGAAACCTCACTGGGTTAATAGCTGACGATGACAATTACTTTCATCAGGTTTTACCGTTTCATTTTTGGCAAAACCTTTTCTCTTAGTTTTTTTTTAATTTTGTGTTGTAATGAGATGATCAGTCTCTATTAGCATGCCTGCAGTCGTTTGTCTGTGGTGGACACATTTTCTTTTTTTCCCCTCCTCATGGTGAAAGTGTGATGATGATGCATGCAAATAGGACTATGCCAAGGCAAGGTTATGATTGGTGGAGTACGGTATCCCTTCAGCTGATTGGCCTGCCGCTACCTATGAGAAGACCAAAGAGAGTGGGGTTAAGCTGCACGTCCTGCCACGTCCTCCTTTTATCCTTTGATTCTGCATTGTGCTGGTTTTGAGAGTCATTATGGGTGAAGTCACTTTTTTTATTTTAACCATGTGTTCTCCTGTTTTTGGTTTGTTGGGAAGATTATTTAGGCTTTTGCAATTTGATTTGTTCATATTTGGACATATTATATTGATATTTTTTATTGATGTAGATGTGTTTGTTTATAGTTTTGGCCTTAGTCTTAGAGCCAATATACCACTTAGATATTACTACTTAGATAGATATTACTTTATGTTAAACAATTGTTGATACTTAATAGATTTTTCCATAAGTACAGAATTGTTCTGTGTCTACTTGGGGCTGAGGGATGCGCTCATGTTGTGTCAGGGACATAACATGAGAGGATGGAAATAGGAGTGCATTGTGCAGAAAAGAGGCCTTTTGGCTTTTTGTAACCCATCGATCCCTGAGAGGAAAAATCCATGAAGAGGTCAGTGTTCAGTGTCAGACACAGAATACAAACTGGGAGTATGGGAAGTCTGTCAGACTCAAGGACAGTCGCGTAACAGGAGCTCGAACTCGAGGCGTCGGATCATCTTACACAACCTGACTCAACATTTTCCACTATGTAGCTGGAGGAGCGAAGTGAACTGGTGCAGGTGAAAAAACCTGGAACAAATCACCATCTGCTCATGTGCAATTTACACCATTATATATCTTATAGCTTTGGATCTGTCTACATCGGTCATTATACTGCTCGTCTGAATCTCTACGATGTTGCAGAGCCAGCAGCCTTCCTCAGCAGGTTTGTGTGCACTGCTCTGTATCTACGTGACAACTGTACGTCTCAGCTGAGGTCCAAACTACTCAGGATTTTGGCTTCATTTTAACCCCTTTCTGGCAAATACTATGCATTGGGATATATTCTGATCCTGAAATCACCCAGCTGCAGACAGAGGAAGGTGGCGGGTTGCAAACACACACACACACAGAGAAAGAGAGAGAGAGAATTCACTGGTATAAATCAGCATCCTTTCAAAAGCTAAATACCTATTGACATCTGGAGAGAAACGCCCGGAACTATTTAACCTAATCTACAGAGAGCGTGTGCACATGTATACGTGTGTCAGGGCCAAAGAAGTTCACGTTAGTTGTTTTTCTTGGGGTTATTATCATTTCAACATCCAGCTCAGATCGGGGTGAAAGGTGTGGAAACACACGATCTGTGTATGTCATTTTAAATAGTTGAACATGGCAGATAAAGAACACAAAGCAACAGAAACGACATAAATCTGACATTTGTCCAAGCAAGTTTTACTTTGTGAAGGTGGACACATGCACACATTAAGAATCCAACACGTGGTTCAACCTCTTTGGATCTTATATCCAAGCTATTTCAATAAAACATATGCATATCACAGTTATGGAGACATGGGACAACATGGGACGTACCACTGAAGGTGCTAGCAAAGGAGAGGCTGGGATCATGAGGAACTTTCCCTCGTCCATTCTCCACATTGGTTGGGTCCATTGTGAACACATGCTGGAGAGGAAAGAGACACATGGTTATATTAAAGCAGGATTTCTTCAATAATACAAGTTTAGCCCCTAATATAAATGTTGCCCTCTGCACATCTACAGTGAATGTGAATAATCATCAGGTTAATGTTTGCTTTGCTTCCATTGAATCAAGTAATAAGACTGTAGATCATTAAAAGGTAATTGCTCTTCATATATTAGTTTTCATCATTTTAGTTCCTGATCTGAGATTTAAAGAGTCCATTACTACGGTAGACAAGACTTATCACACAAGCACATTAATGGAATGCAAAAGCCACAACACGACCGTAAAAGCCACCCCACTTTGGTCAAGTGAGCAGTTGTTTGTGAAAACCCGTTCAAGCCAGCGACCGCTTGAAATGGGACGCTTGTCTGTTTGAGGTGTTATGGTGCAGGTGCTTGGCGCACCCAAAAAAGGAGGAACACACCCACAGTAACTCTGCTCATTTCATTGTCAACAACTGTTGTCGCTCACTTCCGTTGTGGCTGTTTCCTTTGTGTGAGGAAATTCCAAAAGGTTTGGCCACATATTTACCCATCAGGCCACTGTCCCATTGTCCAAACGATCAGGAGATTTATTTGTCCTCCCACTGAACTCTCTGTCTGTGAGAGATAGACACTGTCTCAGAAACAAGCAAATGCAGGATCAGAGCAGATGCCAGAGTTTAGAAAACTTTCCCCCCCCGTTCCTTGTGTATTTCGACTCTCATATTGAGCAACCATCAGGGTAATAAAGGAAAACAGTGCATATCACTGTTATCAAATAAAAACTACACTTAAAAATCCAAACGTTATCAACAGAAAAATAATGCTGATTGCTGATATAAGACCTATTTATGAGCGGTGTGTCAAAATTCCCTCAACACATACTGACCAAGTAATTATATAAAGTCATCAATCATGACATTTCAATGTAAGAATGTCTTCACTTCGCCAACTGATACGTCCGTCAGAACAAACACCTTCTTTATGAATTTTTTTTTTTTTTGTCTGGTGTCAGATTTTTTTTTTTCAGTGAAAAATATTATACTGCTGTCAAAACCCTTTCGTAGTAAGGAAGCAATTAAAACGAAGTCAGTGGCTCTTTCTTCGTCACTCAACAGTTAGTCAAGTTCACCTGGTGAACACTGGCCACATCCTCGGGTTGTGTGATTTGTCAGGTCAGAGCTGGGTTAGTGCGAACAAAAGGGCTTTTGTTTTTTGCCTTTCTATTCGACAGCAGTCTCTGACAGAGCTGCCTGGGTGTGATCAATGTGGGTCCAAATGTAGCCGACTTTCCGGGACAAGAAGAGACTGGAAGGCGACGGGACCCACGCTAAGACCTCATGTTTGATTCAAGTCCACAGTGGTGATTAAAGTGTCCTCACAGTGAACTCTGTGCGTCTGCGTCTCTGTTCCTCTAATAGACAATGGAGTATTGTCAGTGGATGGGTGTCTTCAACTGAACAGAGGTCACAGGGGAGATGATGACATTGAAGTCGGCGAGTTAAAAATAGTTAAAGAAACACAGCGGACAATACACACACTCACGCACATTAGACTTTGTACCAACACATTGTGTAATAATGCATGTTGGGCAACATGGTAACAAATTGTTACTGTTAAAAAGCCACAACATTTATATATAGGCTACATCGGCAAAGCCAACAGGTTTCATAAAATGAGATGGTTAAATATTTCATTTGATCCATATGTACCTTTATGAATGTACACAGGGAGGCTTGAATACGTTTTTACAGATGTTAAAGTGAACATGTGCAGCCAACCGAAGCGCACAATGTTTACACACTCTATCATACTTAATTACCTTTTCTGTGACATGATGACAGATATTTACAGAAGTGCCCTGAATCTTATCACGGCCTGATTTGAAAAAATCGTCCAGCCCTGTAATCAATGTAGTTTATAAAGATGTATTTCTGACAGTTTCACTAGACTTGCACGCTGCAATAATGTGAAATTCAACATTGGTCTACAGACAAATCCCTGGATGAGGATCATAGCTTTGTGCATATTAATATCACTGAGATACTGAATGCATCTCTTATAATTGATAACTTTAAAAATGTGCCAAACTTTTCCCTTCCTTCCTCCATTTTCATCATTGCTTTCATTCTCTCTAAATCCTGATTTTCTTCTCTTCTCTGTTTTTTCTGCTCTACATCCTCTCTCTGCTGTCGTCTTTTAGTGAACTCATTAGTCATCCTTATTCCTTCATCACCTCCTTACTCTCCTGTGTGTGTGTGTGTGTGTGTGTGTGTGTGTGTGTGTGTGTGCGTGTGCGTGTGTATGTGTATGTGTGTGTGTGTTATCTCATTATGATCTGAAGGAATAGTGTGGCTGCCTGTAGCTGATTAGACTGTCAGAGTCGCTTTGGCCAAACTCTGCCAAGACAAATATACACAAGTGCTGCGATTGACAGAGAACGAGAGAGAGAAAGAGATGGAGGGAAAGAGGGAGACGTGGAAAGAGAAGCTACTTTGTATTCAGCTGTGCCAAGTTAAATACATCAGGAGCCCTGCTACAAAACCACGAAGACAAGGGACTACTGACATAAATACTGTAAATTCACATTTGCATCATTCAACTGAGAAACCTCATTAAGTTTGTTCATCTAATAACTTACATTATTATAACCTGACCCTTCTCCAAAATCAGAACCTAATGCTGGCTATATGATATTGATATTGACCACTAATCATTTGATACCAAAATTAAACTAAGTGACCTTTATAAGACACAACAGCACAGTTTCCCTCTTAAAGTAAAACAAGAGTTTATTAGCAGAACAATCATATTACAGAGGTTTCCTGCTACTGTACAGCCTCACTCCGTCTGATATGACCACTCCAAGTGCTGCCGCTCGGGCTTCGAACATAATCCAAATAGTGTAACCATATCAGCCCTGTTTTCGCATCCTTCCACTGGCTGCATGTTATTTTAGGATTGATTGCAAAGGCTGGCCCCTCCCTACATTTCAGAACTTGTCTCTTTCTACAAGCAGGCCGCAGTCTGAGATCCTCTGCAGGCGTTGCTAGCCATTCCAAAATCAAGGCTGAAAACCAAAGAAGACAGAGCCTGTGCCATGAGGGCAGCTACACTTTGAAACAATCTGCCAGAAGAGATGAGACTTCCAGAATTGGTTTCCCTTTTAATCTCACTTCTTAAGACACATCGTTGACTGTCTGTGACTTTTAATATCTGTATCTTTGTTGTTATTATTTTGACTCTGAGCGTTTGTGCGTTTCGTAATGTTAGCAAACATACATGACTCTTTCCATTTAAACTACAGTTACACTATGTTTTAGCAGTTACCATTTTCCTGTAGTTGTCACTTTTGGCAACAGTTACTGCTGAACAGCAAGGTTTATAAAGCAACAATCCGTTATAAAACACTAAAAACCGACAGCAGTTACAATCGACTCTTTGGACATCTTTCAGCCTACACATAATTACATCTGAGAAGGAATATGGAGTTGGGGTACTGACATCTTGACAGAATGTCCCTTCCATTCTGTTTTATAAGATAAACATAATACAGGAGGGACAGGGAGGAGGAGAATTAAACTTTCACTTTGAATCATATCAAACAACCCAGTCACAAAACAGCTTCTTGGCGGCTGCTCCACTGCCTGTCCTATCTCTCGACCTCTGTCTTACTGAACAAACCAAACCAGACATCCACTTTTTGTACTCATTGTCCTCCCTTCTTGTCCTCCCTCCCTGTTAATGCTTTGATGAAGACGAGTGTGCCTGCCCTTTTTCAAATTAATGATTTGAATCATTTGTCAGAACCCCTGAGGTTTGTCTTCAAACTGTCCATACTGTCTCATTTAACTCTAAACCAAATTTGATTTAAAAAATGTTAAATGGCAAAATGTCTACTGGTCTTCAGTCTGGACTTATCTTAATGGCATCTTGACCAACCAACAGACCTCTTGCTGTTGTGTTTGGTCTTTTTGCTCATAATGGCTGGGCTCCATCTCCCCTCACTCAGCTCTGAATTTTAGGAAACCGGAGAATCTCTGTCCCCTGTTAAAGAAGATTAAGATTAAGAAGTCCTTTATTAGTCCCGCAATGGGGAAATTTGCAATGTTCCAGCAGCAGAAAGACATCAAGTAGCATGCAGTACTTGGGTGAAGGAATATAAAGAAATATAAATATACAACATACTGTATATCTTTATATATATATATATATCTTTCCTTCTTCACTCTTCTTCACTCTTGAGGACACAGAAAAGGACAGAGTGTCTGAGACAAATTATGGGAGACAGTTAAAGGCAGAAAAAAAAGGACGGTGGTAAACTGTAGTGGGACGAGGACAGATTAGGAGTTATGGAGATCATAACTGGGAAAATCTGATGCATAATGCCAAGGAACATTATGGAGTGAAAATGAAAAGCAGTAAAATAATCATGAAAGAGGTTTCATTCATCTCCAGTTTGTAGGGCTTTGATCCAAAGGCAACATACATGGGAGAAATAAAAAAGTGATTCATGAGCAATTAACTGGCCAGTATGCTTGAAGTATTTTTAGTCCATATTTTATTCATATTAATGCTGCACTATGGGCCCTGCTGAAGAGTGTTCTTTCTCTGTCCTTTCTCCTGCGTCCCATATATCCAAGCACTTAAAAGTGGTTGTAATGGACGTCTGTGAGGAAGTGAGCGACTTAGTAAGTGACTTTGTAAATCTAAAAAAAGCTGCTGTGTTGAGGAAAAAGGGGCTTTTACTAAAAAATTTAGCATCTGAACTGCTTCAGGCTAGTCTGTGAGAAAAGGCTCTTTTCTGTGTTCTAGTGTGTGTGTGTGTCCGCAAATTTGTTTTAGTGCATTTTTATTTATGTTTGAATGTGCATGTCTTTCATCATGTTTATGTGGGTTTCTGTCTGTACCGCTGCATATTTATATGTTCAAGTTTGTATCATTTGTTTTTCTTAACTCTGTGTGTGTGTGTGTGTTCCTGTACCTCTTACTTTGTGAGGACCATTTTAAGGACATTTTGTGTGTGTGTGTGTGTGTGTGTGTGTGTGTGTGTGTGTGTGTGTGTGTGTGTGTGTGTGTGTGTGTGTGTGTGTGTGTGTGTGTGTATCTGAGTGAGAAACCCAGACTCAAGATGCAGATCATGCATTTATATCTTGCAGGACATCAGATGACCACCATGTGCTGAAGATTAAGCGAAACAATCAGAAAACGTAATGGTTCTTAAAAATAAAGAAACATGCTTTAATCTTTTCCTGGTTGGTGAGATTAGATTAAGTCTAAGTGCACAATAACTTTTAAATGTGAGAAACCAGAAACATAAACTCCACTGACATTTCCTTCCATTACGAATATATTTGAATTGATGTGTGTACTAGGTTGCTACTGAATGCGTCTCTTAGTTTACATGTCTGCATGAAACACTAGAGAACAATAACAACTCGTCCAATACTAATACATTTTGTCGAAGAATTGCTTGCGTGTGTTTGTGTCTGGTTCTTTGATCCAACACAGCTGCACCCACTGCGC
Source organism: Hippoglossus hippoglossus (assembly GCF_009819705.1). NCBI lineage: Eukaryota > Metazoa > Chordata > Actinopteri > Pleuronectiformes > Pleuronectidae > Hippoglossus > Hippoglossus hippoglossus. Next base: position 10,493,264 of record NC_047157.1, read on the forward strand.
ACAGTTTTTCTTGCAACATTCACACGTTTGGCGACAGCAGCACAGGGCCGAGACAGAAAGACAGAGGTGGCATGAGAAAGTCACAGGGAGTATATGCGCTTCTGCCGCTAACTGAGATGAAACACGTAGGAGGTCAAAGTTCATCCCACCCAGAGTCCAGTGTGAGGGCTCGCAGCCTCTGTACCCTGGAGGTCAGACAAACAGACGGGTGTGTGTGTTCTCCACCAGTTAACGATTGGTTAAATAAATGAACAGGCTCCCTGTGGTGTCGTCCATCCTGAGAGACACACTGACCAACTGAAAGGACATGGCTGTGGTCTGAGTGATGACACACACACGCACACACACACGCACACACACACACACACACACACACACACACACACACACACACACACACACAGTCACACAACCTGTTAATCATTTCACACACCTGTTTATGCAACTATAGAGACACAAACACTTCATCTCTCTCCCTCAGAAACACATACACACATTCCCTGGAGTAAATTAAACAAATACAGCAATGTCTGTGAAGAGAGCTGCACCATCTTCACTATCAGGAACAAGTAAACAACACAAGATTTTACAGAGTTGGACTCAGAAATTCCAACCACAACAATTCCAAACATGGCTGAAACTCTGTTATTGATGAAGGGCTGTCTGACTAAATGTGGGTGGTTCTATTCCTTAGAAGCAGGCGTGAAAGTCAATGTAAGCCTCGAGTAATAGTGTTAAACCATCACTATATCAAATTTGAATTAATCGTTAAAAAAAAACGTACAGCACAAATGCAGTTCAAATGCTTTGTTAAGACGTTCATGCACTTCAGCTCCTAAGTTTCCTACAGGTCTGTTTGGGTTTGAACAGGTAACCTACTTTTTTCATGAGATATCTGCTCTATAATACTGTATATACAGGATACTACTGACTTCTTTTCATATCTTTTCAATTTTTCCTTTTCGTCACACACACACACACACACACACACTGTATACCATTTCTACGCTCAAAGTTATTTAGCACAAGTAAAGGAAAGCGTGTGCAGTTTTTCACGATGTGCCATAAAAACCCAGATTCCAAAAACCGCACTGACAATGACAGATTGAGAGGAAGGCAGAAAATAGCACCGAGGAGAACACACACTGTGACAAGCACCTAAATCCAAGAGAAAAAGCAAGACTTTGTGTCGCAAGCCACACAATTCACAAGCCACACTTATACGCAAACACTTCTCCCTCTCTCAGGAATGAATCGCTGGCATTCCCCTGCCCGTCTCCTTTCTCTTCCTTAAATCTATGCCAACAACCAGCTTTCTCCTCACCATATGTCCAGTGTGACCTTCTCCCGCTGGGCCAGGCGGGGCGCCACACCGAGCTGTGATCTGTCGGGCCGCTGTCGAGCAGCCAGCTTCCAGTCTGTCTTAGTGGCTCCATTCGTTGATTCATGTCTTTTAAATGGCTCCAAGTGTGAGACTCTGCAGCGGGTCCCCCTGATCTGAGTGGCTGAGTAGAGAGCCAGTCTGTGCAGTTGAAACGATGTATACGGGGCCTGGCTGAACGGCTGAGTACTGCTACAGAAGGACCCATGACAGAGCTGCTTGCTCATGCTTGACCTTGAGCCCCAGGGATCCGAGTGTCACATAGGGCCAATCTGAACCGTGTTTCTCTGAAAAACACATCTGGGCTTAAACCATGTTTGTTCAATTAGCCTAATTTCCACCACAGAGCTGCTTCGAGGCCACCCAGTGATTCTACATTTTTTCATCATGATGCTGTGGGACATTGTATCCTACTTTGACCACCGTCCTTTGAGGCTTTATGTAGATTCTACTTCATTTGAGACTTTAAGCATCATTGAGCAATATTTTTGGTGATCTAATGCATCACTGTAATGTGAGACGACATCAGCCTTCACCAATCCCACAATGCACCACTACCATAGACAGTCATTTCCTGCAGTAGACCAGATAATTGCACCTTCACTGTCCAGCACCAAAAGGTAGAAACACAAAGCCGTTTGTCTAAAGAGCATTTAGCCCCTAAAAACCCAAGTAAACCAAGTGTGGAGGCCGAACCAGAGCTTAGATGAGACTGAATATTGAGTTACATTAATCTGCTTGACAGTAAATAAATGGATGAGTATACATAAAAAAACGGGTTCATAAACATTAGCTGATAGATTATAAATTCTTTATCTTTGAGTTTGTGGGTAATTTTGTTCAGTTGGAGGCACAGTGACGTCCTGTTCAGTTTTAATGGTCACTTTAAATCAGTTTCTTTATCAACTAACATTTCTCATGAGTTCCTTCCAAATTCGTATCATCATACGCTCAGTTGAGATTTATATACAGTATGTAGTTGTCAAATTCTGTCTGTAACCGATAAAGTAGAGTAATGACACTGGAAATGTTGATACTGGAGTGATTCACCTTTTACTCTGTAAATAACAAGTAAACTGCACAGTCCAAACTGAACCTGCTTAGTAATGGTGACACAGAGCGTGAAATATTTATAAGTTTATTTGAAATATGTATTAGAGCGTCCAAACACTTGTTTTAGACAAAAAACTGGTTAAAAAAACCTGCAGTCATATAGTATTTCAGGATGGTAGAGTACAATATAATCCTACTCAACTGTGACATCAGCATACACCAGAGTCGATATGCTTGTGGCTGCCAGTACAAACACACAAATACACACACAGCTTATCTTCACACAGCCTTACCTCGCCTCTGTGCCCCACATAGACAAATGCACACATGGGCTGGAAAGCACCGGTGCCACAGGCCAGGAGGTGAGTGCGGTTGTACGGCTGCAGGAGACGGACAAAGTTGGCACACTCCGTCTGCAAAACAAACACAGTCACACAGAGTAAAACCTCAGAGAAATATGAGAAAAGGTTCAGTATATGTTGCAGGGCATTTTTTGCATTGTCCACTTAAATACACAATTCTTTTGATCTCAGTACCATGACGGCCACAGTGAATTTGTCCCTACACTATTTGGGGAATGGATTGCTTTAAGTTCTTGATTTGGGTATGCGGCAGATAATAAACCATGACTAACTTTCCATGCAACATTAAAACAAATTAAAACAATAAAAGTGGCAACCATAAAATTCTCAGGGTCAAGCAGATAACTTCAGCCCAGGTAAATAATGTAAAATTTTACACACACACACACACACACACACACACACACACACACACACACACACACACACACACACACACACACTGTATACCATTTCTACAATAATGAAACTCTTAAGTGAAATAACACAGTGCAACAGTGTCCAAATGCAGACAAGTTGGTTTTCTGGGTATTGGAGTGAACCAAAATCTTTTTTTCCCCCATATGTTTGCAATGAGGGACAAGAAAAGGGCTTTATTAGAAGACATGCGATAGCCTCGGTGTCCCCCACAGGAATTGTATCTCCAATTTTTGGATTTCTGCCAAAGTGACGTGCTGATGTTGTGGAGCAATTTTCATCACATGCGGGTCAGACGAGATTTGACAAGATGTTCTGTGGAACATCACAAACGCCTCTGTGCCAGCGCAGAAATGTGGTGGATAATTTGGGGGTTTAAAGCTGAGATTTGTGGAAATGACAAACACATGATGAAGACACCAATGATGAAAATGGCTTTAACTTCTGTGGTGCAAAAGGGACGTTAAATTGAAAACAGGGCAGCTCAGGGTAGAAGGGGAGATAGAAACTGTCATTGCTTCACAAGACACCCTAACACATTAACTTTTGTAACTCAAATACAACTGAAACAAGTAAAAAAAAAAACTCCCTTGGATAATTGTTTTAGGGTCCCGGACACGGACATTTAAACACACAGTGGAGCGAGAACAAATGAAGCAGTGGCTGAGGAAACATGAATCAGGACTGTTCTGCACTACGCTGAGGTCCAGAGGAAGCAGAGGGCACGACTACTTCCTGCTTCTTGACTGTCCCAGCACAAGCAGACAAAACAGGTGTCAGCAGAGAAGGAAAGGATCGGGCCGGGTGTCATTCTCTCAAGTTTAAGGTCAAACTAATATCTGCACAATAAGCATCTGGTGTTTCTCTTTGTATTCGCGTGCAAATGCAGATCAATTCATTAATCTAAGGGTTTTGCTGCAGGTTTCTTTTTTTTGCATTTGCATTTTTTCTGTCCACGTGCCTTTTCTTAATTTCTCCACATCAATGCGTCTTTTTTTGTTTTACAAGTACATGTCTTGTGTGTGACCAGGTCTAGTAAATCTGTCATCTTGTGTTTGTGTGTGGCCTGTGTCCCTCTCAAAGACGCAGTCGGGCGCTCAAACACTGTTGATGGTTTTCTCTGGGGGGTTTGCAGACCTGATGTAAACCATGTCACCGCGCTACGAGGAATAGTTTACATCATCATACGGCCGTTCCCCGATGGCTCGTCTCTCTACCCAAACAAAACCAGACCAGTCATAAACTAAACAGAAAACCATTTGAATTCAGAACGTGTTTAATAAATCTAAATTAAAGACTAACCATTCAATGTTAATAAAGACGAAGAATCTGGAGTTGAAAGGTAGAGATTTATGTTGAGGTATGGGAGCTACCATCACGCAACTTTGGCAGCTTTATTTCTGGCAGGTTTTTACCCCCTAATTATTTAGCACAAATTAATATAGGCGGACTTTACTCGTGCCAAACCGCTGCAGAATTTATGCCCAGGCTACTGGAACCATCATGCGGCTGGAGGCCACAGTCTCTATGTTCTTTCAGGAGATATACGATGTCTACCAAGTGGACTGAGAGTGAGCAGAAATCCGTCTCTCCTGTATTTCCGTTCCTCCACTCAGGGAGTCGTCTTGGAGATTTGTATGTGGCCGAGGAGAGCGAAGGGCGGAATGAAATGTTGAACAAAGAAAATGCCTCTCTGTTCTTCCACCCTGGGATTTGGGGGTTTTACACGTCTGTGTGGTCTTGTCAGAGATTAAGTGGCATTGAAGGGAGTTAAACTGAAGATGAAGTGGTTTGATGGTTTTGTCTCTCTGGGAGATTTAAGTGAAAGGTTTTAAACATCCAGCCAGAAATGAAACTGGAGATTTAATCATTGCTTAAATATCCACATTCAGAGCTATTTTGTGAAAAAAAATCAACAATGTTAATTTATTAACCTTTTCATTTTCAAGAGAAGGTTGGCTGACCACATACACTTTCCCAACAATACTCTGCTGTCCATTCATACAGATCTGACTTAGAAGCTGCCCAGTGAAACCACAGCTTTGTGTCTTAAAGGTTCAAAAAGTGTATATATCATTTTCAACAAAAACTGATTGTTACATTTGGTCCGAGAGGCATTTCTCATTAACATAATCAAACAAAAATACATTGCCAAGGCCTCTCTTGGCCATTATGATGCACAATAGTCTGATTTTGTCATTATTTAGACTGCACAATGTGAAACATAAAACAGGACGTCACTTCGCATCCAAGAAAGACGAAAATCACTTCCCAAATGTCCAACAAGGGTCTAACCACTACACTACTTCTCACCAGTGAATTAATGAAACCTTTATTTTACATCTGACCACATGACAACTCGACATGCACATGTTTATGTTTTTCAGAAGGAGAATGAGAAAGTTCGGCCAAAACAGCAGAGAGGTGACTCCAGAGAGCAGGACTGGAGACAAATATCTTCCTCATAACACAAAGAAACAGGGTTTATGTCAAAATGTGGTCTTTATTTTGAGAAACATGAGCAGTAACGGCACCACAGGCTACAAATCATTTAATTATGGTTTGATTTGTTTATGCTAAGTACAACCTAGCATCGCAATTTGGCTCTGACACATGTTAAGTAAGCCGCATGTAGATGCAGAAAAGAGATTTGCCTAAGGTCAAGGAAAATGTTTGAGGAAACTGGTCTCACTTCAAGGGCTGCATCCTTTGGAGGCTGCATTTGAAGACCAATTGTGTCACAGTGGCACAACTCAACTGTCCCATATCGAAGGCTCCTTCAAATGTGGCTGATAAATGTGTTCTGTTCTTTCATTCCCTAAAAAGGAAGACGCCAATGGGTGGATCCTTCACAGCCAAACCTATCCCAGGGTTCATTGTGCTAAGGCGGCGACAAGCTGTTTTTCAAAGAGGTAATGGCAACGGCAAGTGCATACAAATACATGTTGTGTCCACCATCAGGTCTGCTGCTACGGGCAACAGCAATAAGGACTAGACTAGCTGCTGATGCTGATGGAAACCCTGTAGACCAGACCATCTCATTTCGAATTTGCCTCCTTGGTCTATGTAGGCCATGAAGACTCCTTTTTTGGGCTGAGTAGACTAGATCTTCCAAAGAAGACGGGCCCTAAAATAGGAAACTATTTGTTAGTTTATTAGTTGCTATTAGTTGGTAAACCTAAATTAACCCAATTTTTACTTCCGAGGTGTTAGTATTTTTTTTCCTCGATATGAAAAATGGAGCCGTCATAGAGTTAACGTTTGGCTAACAGCAGTGAAAGTTTCAGCGGCCTGACCCGGGCAGGGAGCGGCAAGTTTGGACAAGGAGAGTTGTTTCCAGTATAAACAACCAATGTTCAGGGGAGAGAAGTCAGAGTCTGTTATATTAACAGGAAATGAGGAAATACACGCACAACTATGCACATTTACAAGGCGCAACAGTCAACAGGACCTCAAACACAATCACAGACTCACACAAACACTATGGAGGCAGTTCAAAGCAGAACAGCTGGATGAACTTGTCTGTCTAATCCTTTGGTCTCAGCAGCTGTTTAATCCTCAAAGAAACCAGTTTTCTATGTTTCCCTGAAAACATTCAGTCATGGGCAAAAAAAACTCGCGCCAAAGCGTCTGAGGTGATTTTTGCAAATATCTACCGACTACAACATGTAACCAATCAAAAATTCATTTCAGGACAGAAAACCACAATCACCTAACTTGGCTTCCTGGCAGGCGTACGAGCTGTGACCAACATGAACCAGCATCTTGGCAGCAGAAAGAGCAGAAGACTGGTAGAGACAGATGAAGCTTGGTCTCTTGCCTCTGCAGCATCTTTTTCTAATTAATATTAAAACAAAAACCATTCAAGAGCCATTAAGAGTTATTGCTGTATCCTCCTAAATCTGGAGCCCACATGGTACTGTCAGCTTTGTATTATGTCAGTGTAAACAGTAGAGTATGTTTTCAGATTTAAGATATTTACTGTCAGTTTGAAACATAAACACGATTTATCAACGCAGTCATTACAGAGCATACGATTTTTGTGAAATCGCAAATGACCTTTTCTAGCCCTTCTTTAGTCCCAATAATAACGCAATTATTCAAGGAACTATGTTTAAGTACATCTGTTAATCTGACCCACCCTTACTGCAGGTAGCCATCGGCTCCTCTGGACAAACTGAAATGAGAGAAAATAGGCATAGGGATACTGACACGCAGGTATGTGGAAGAGATGGGCATTTTGGTTTTGGCTAATTTAGAGAAAGAATTGGAGGTAAGGAAGAGACGGTTGAGGCAACTATATCATATATTGATGGCTATAGCTGCACTCTGATTACTGTGCTGTAAGTACCCCTTTCTCTTCTTTTTTTTCTTATTTGCTGAGCAATTGCTTCCAGCCATAAACAACATTTCCTGCTTGCACTGCGTTTTGCCATTTTGAGAAGAGTCAGTGAAAAAAGTTGCTGATAGTGGGGGAATCGACTCATGAAGAGCCTGAAGACAGTCGACCAAAGTTATAAATTCTTCTGACTGTCCATACAGTTAGTTTTGCAGTGATTTGTTTCAAATATACAGTATTGCATATCCAAAAAGTATAAATAGTAGGGTATTTTCTCATCTACCCATTAGAGTTGAGAGGGAATTAAGGTTAAGCAGCTAAAACTACTTTAAGGATAAGCAAACATCGACTCCATGGTGTAAGGAAACAAACATTTAAAGTCTACCGTAAACAAACTATAACCTAAAATATGACTACATTTCTAGACAGGATCATCTTTAACTTTTCTAGACTACTATACCAAATACTAAAGTCTAGATTGACTTAAAGTGAAACTGATCACATCTCTGCTGATGAAGTTAAACCAAAATAAAGGCATCGTATCAATCCTGTCATGAAAGAACACAGAACTGAGCTAACAAGTTGATTGTTTGAGTTCACGTAGAGAATCAGTCGCATACTCTAAATGTTTTACTTGCTCTCTCTGATCCCTGCTCTGTTGTCAAAATGATTTTGTGTCAGCTCACCATGCGCAGCGATACAGTTTCAGAGGAAGTATCTATATGATCAGATAATAAGTCCGATTACATGTAGAGGATGAAGCAGAAAAATGTGTAAACAGGCTGAGCAAGACAGAACACGCTTGGCTGAAATTGCTGAGAGCCTCCCCTCTGCCTGTTATTTATTTTCCTGAGCTGTAATTAATGACGGTGAAGGTCATGAGGTTGTGACTCTGGGAGGAAGCGCTATCAGTAAAAACATGTTTAAGGTGGTCACCAGTTGTCAGTAGAGGGAGTGGAGACAGAGACTTTCATGAAGGAGATAACAAGGACTCAGCTACAGGACGAGCGTGGTGTTATCATTTGCCTAAATTAAATAAGACGTAGAGATTTCGTACATTTTTTTTTTCCTTTAGTTGCCAGGAACTCTTTGTTTCTACACTATCTCTCTCACATCGTTCCTATAACTCTCAGCCACAACACACACGCACACACACACAGTCCAAAATAACAATGCGAGGACCTTTTACCTTTTAACCTCTCCCACTTTTTGTCAAACTCAGTTATGTTTAACAGACACACACAGCACACATATGAGATACAACATGTGAGTGTGTGTTTAGTGTATGTGACTTTTGCTTTGTAGATGCCACAAGATATAACAGTACTTCATCTAACTTGACACTAAGAAAAACAATGAGCCAAAACTAAAATACTTGAAGGAATGCACACAGTTGTGTAGTTTGACAAAAAAAGTCAAACATCTCTATCTGTTATCCACACGCTTACTCTCGCACTTGCTGTCTCTCTCTCTCTCTCTCTCTCACTCTCTCTCTCTCTGTCTCTCACTCTCTCTCTCTCTCTCTCTCTCTCTCTCACACAGACACACACACACACACACACACACACACACACACTAGGAATTCTTTAGGCACAAGTTAGAGTTACACACAGTGTAATAATGCGTGTGATAATGCACTTGACTTCTTTTGTCCATGGACAGTAGCATGTGCACACACTCAAACACACATACGTACGTGCACACACACACACACACACACACACACACACACACACACACACACACACACACACACACACACACACACACACACACACAAAACACACCTAGTGCCATGTGAGCCTTGTGAGTAGTGTGCAGAGGAAACACCTAATAAAACTGATATGAGACACCCAAGACACACCTGCCACTTCAAACAGAGAACATATACCCACATCCACACACACACCTACAGATACACACACATACACACACACACACACACACACACACATACACACACACACATACACACACATACACACTTTCTAACTTGTTCCAGATGGAGGTGGCGGTAGGACTTCCTTCCATGAGCAGAAGATTTAGGATTCTCATAACAGTGTGTCTTCATTTTACGTGTGTGTGTGTGTGTGTGTGTGTGTGTGTGTGTGTGTGTGTGTGTGTGTGTGTGTGTGTGTGTGTGTGTGTGTGTGTGTGTGTGCGGAGTACTAATTAGTGCCAGTTTCTGAGCGCCACTAAAGCCACTGAGAGCTCCTTCACCAACTGAGACCAAATTTAATGACGTCTCGAAACATCAAAGAAGATACATCAGTAGTCTTTTCCACTTCCTTCCTGTCTTCCTTCATTTACTCCTTCCTTCTGTGTCATGTCTTTAGTAGCTTGTTTTCTAGGTTTGTGATCAGAATCTAAATAGTCTTGCAAGTATTGGGTCATAAACCAAAGTACTGGGAAAATTCAATTTTTGACTTGATGGCACTCGACAAAAATGTCATAATTAGATTAAAAGTTATAATTAATCCTGAAGGGAAAATGAACATGTGTACAGAATTTAATGGCAATCCATTGAATATTGGAGTACCTCTCTCATTACCATCCAGCTACTATTCACACCCCCCCAAAAAAACTAATCCCTGCTTAAAAACCTGCCAACCCTTATTAGTCATGTCTTCCATGTTTATGATGCTTTTAAAATGATCATCATCTCCATCCTGTCCTTTTACCATCTCCTCTCTCCTTCATCATCTTGAAGGAGCTTCTCTGAGGCCTCCAGGCGAACAAACAGAGAGCTAAGTCAGCTTGAGAGGCGGTACACAACTCAAGGTGCTGACACATTCATGGACACTGGTTGCATTTTTATTACAGAATGCATTTTCCAAAGCTGAAACATTATTGACAAAACTCCCTTTGTGGTTTTCTTCTCAAAGTTTCCTCTCATTTTCTTTAAAGCAATTTTTTAACCTTAGAATAACGGCATTAAAATCATTTTGATGGCTTTATTAACTCTGGTGCACCGTAGAGGAAAATTTGCAACATGCTTAACAGTAAACCTCAAACACCAACAACTGCAAGAACCAAACTTGGTATGGAAATGGTGCCATCATTTGTGGGAAAACACCTGATTTCACACAAAAATGTTCACTTAAGTACATGAAAATAGTAACAAATGAACAGTTGAATTCATTGTTATATGTTGTGTTCTTATCAGCAAGGTTTTGTACTGTATCGCATGGCTCAACAATCAAAATAAAAGCTCTTATTCCCCTGTATCTCTGTATTATTCATTGCACTGCACTGAAAATGCCGACTATAAAACCGGAGCCTTTTTTTTCCCGCAATCAATTGTCAAAGGTATCTAGCATGTAGTCAATTACCATTTTTCCTGTATCACTGTTCCAAACAAACTGTGATTTAAACTTATAAAGCCTACATAAGAACGGTACTCATTCAAATACTGATTTGATACTGTAAAATCAAGGGCATGTTAACACTTGCCTCAGTTACAGCTAAATGTCTATCTATACTGACTACAGCATATATGTGATATTTTATTACTGTAATCCATCATTGCACATGATAAGAATGAGTTGGAATTACCCCTGAATAATGATAATAATAATTATATGCTAATAGCAGATTTCCTTTACATTGCGATTTTCATAACACAAAGTTTACTAATACAAATATTTATTGTTACTGACTAAATCTCTCCTTCCCAGCGAAGGTTACAGGAAGATGCATATTGTTTCAGCTGCATTTTCAACCTGCCAAAAGTGCACCTGTAGGGGGGGCCTAATTGTGGCTGAGAGCAATTCTTCCATTTTGTTGCTTTAAATCTCGTCCCTCGTTCCCTCTGTATTTAGATTGTTTGTTAAGAGATAGAGTCCCTCCTCCCTTTACGCAACCACAGAACCAATAAAGGTTTAAAATGACAACGCTCCTCTGAAAGCATCGTTCTGGCCTTACACATGGCAACTTTAACATTTCATTATGACTATTAAATTATCTTGAGTGCGCTTGGACACTTCAGAGACTAATTTTATTAGTCTGCTGAGTCATATAATTTACTGTACATTTTTCATTTATGTTGGGCGGCAGACTAACTGCTTTAGGGTAGGAAACTGAAGAGTCAGCAAAACACAACATGTCACTTAACTGATTAAGAGCGCTATACAGGGTGAAATGCTGAAAGCACATTTTGTATTTCCCGTCATATGTGCCATGCACTCTGGGGCCGCTGTTTAGAAAAGTAATGAAAATGCATAGATAGCTTTTATCCCATAAAAATGGAGCACTGTAATGAACTGAGCAGAATCTGAGCGAGTCAGTAAAAGCAGAGTAGAGGAGATGCTGACGTGGCCTCAGGATTCGGTTGGTGAGAAGCCAGAATCTCTGAGAGCAGAGGGACCAACTTGACAAGCAAGAGTTTGGAGGACACACTTGCCATGGAGAGAGTTACCTCACTGTTCTGTAACTGGAGGCCTTCTGGCTGCTCAACAGCATTGGTAAACCCTGTCACTTCATTCATGTAAAAAGTGGTTTGTTGGGTTCAGTTTGGGCCAGAATTGAAGTTACTGGAAACAGGAATGAGAATCCTAATGTTTTGAAATTATCGCATTATGAACATATGGAGGATCTTAAGATACTCTTCTCTATATATATATATATATATATATATAAAAAGAATTTGCATCACAAACCACAGGATATTACTAAGTTTATTGAGAAGCTAAGTACCACTTCACGCCTCTCATGTGACCTCAAAAGTTGAAACAGTGAAGAGTGGCATGGAGCGTGACTTGCTCTAATGTTAATAAACAAAAGCAAAAGGTTAAGCTGTGGCTGAGGGGTAGAGCGGTCGTCCTCCAACCTAAAGATCGGCAGTTTGATCCCCAGTCTTCCCCATCTGCATGCCGAAGTGTCCTTGAGCAAGATGCTGAACCCCGAAATTGCCCCTCATAGAACAAAAAAGTGCTGCTAATACATGCACTGTGTGAATGGGTGAATGTAAAACTGTACTGAAAACTGCTTTGAGGGGTCATCAAGACTAGAAAAGTGCTATATAATTACAAAACCATCATCACGGCTTATTTAGTTTTAATATCTGTCAACAAGAGCACGCAAGCTGAATGTAGTCTCTCTTCTGCAGCTTTGGGGTTGTCAGCACTGTCAATGTAAACTGTTCCAGTCTCTCTGTCCCTCTCATTGGCTGTTGTAGTTCAGCACAAGAGGTACTGACGTTAGCATCCTAATACCAGATCCTAAATATCAAACATGTTTGATATTTAGGATCTGGTATTTATCGGGGCAGCCTCATCGATATTACGGCCAATTCAGGAGCTTTAAGAACAGCTCTATGACCCTTCACAGTACCAGATACTTTGGGCCAGACATAGATACCGAACAAGGTACCAGAGCAGATTTCTAGGGATTAAATTGGCCGGAAATTCTTGTAATTTGAGTCCAGGTAAAATATAGTTGCACTGACTGAGCTTCAGCTTTCTGAAGAAAATGTTTCCGAAAAAGAAAGAAAAGGTTTTGGTAAAATGAATCATCCATTACTCCTGAAGACAAATATTTGTTATATTTTAATTGTATAGAAATTAACTGGAAGTCGCTTACCTGCTCCTTTCCTGTTTCAATACACTCCTTTCTGTTGCCAGGTAACGGGGGCCAGTAGATCTGTGAAGGAGGACAAAAAAAGACAAAGACAGAAGAACAGAAAAAGAAGAAGAAAGAGATGATTAATGACCTCATAACTTGAAGACAAGCGCCTTTATTCAGCCATATTGCAAAATGTAATTGCCACACAGGCTGTGCGTGACTGTTTGTGCAATCCAAACATAATAATCAGCCGCTGTGTCATTAAATTTGAATTATTTTCTCTGCAAATCCAACTTTATTGTAATTAGAAGCAAATTGAGCAGAGCGGATCCCCTACACATGTTGAAGAAACGGTTTTGGAAGACTTGGAGTGAACTTTTGGCTTGTCAAACTGAAATCCTGATTGAGACATGACTAACACATTCATCATTTCAGTTATAAAAACCAGAAGCACAAGTCAGTGGATATAGGTCGGTTCACCCAAATTACTAAATAGATGGGAGGGTTTTGGCCAAGCACATAATTTAGGTTTTACGTGTTCAGGTTGTGAGATCATCTGCCTCCAAGATTTCTGCCTCCACTTCAATACATTAGAGGTAAAAATGATTTCTTTTGTGATTCTCACAACTTTAAAGTAATAGATTAAAGGGATGCTTCACCCAAAAATGAAAATTCACTCATTATCGACTCACCACTATGACGATGGAGGGGTGGGTGAACTGATATCTGAAATCGAATATGATAATTATTCAAATTAAAAATTTTTTTTTTACAGTTTATAAGCACTATACTAATAATAACTGATGATTATTCTCAGTTGACACATTATTTGGCCAACAATGTGCATTGTTTGCTTTTTATGTGCATTGTCTGTTTTGTGTCTGGAAATGAAATTAGACCATTTGCTCTAACCAAATGGGAATCCTGTGCAAAATGGATTTTAAGTGTCTCCATCTGAGGCCTACTAAAATGAAGAACAAGATATAAATAAATAAAACAATTTACAAGTCAAGTTCTCACAGGATGGATCCAAGATTTGAGGATTAGGAAAGTTCCAAGGCCTTTCTCTCGCTCTCTTTACAAATCCGATTTGGAGCTGAGGTGAAAGTCAGATAAGCATGAAATAAAAAGTTGGACCTGAAACAATGGGGCTAGTTTTCACACTGCTCTCTGCAAATGAAAAAATGAAATCCAACTGCCCCTGAAGAGGAAAGTCTTACTCTGCCACAGTAACGGAGCTTCAATGAAGTGTGTAACGCTGCAGTTTCATGCCGACTACCAGAGGCAGTTTTTTCGGAGACAATAAGTCTTTGTCTGGTCCAGTAGGAAACATGGCTTTGTTTTGACTAACCTGGAGAATAGAAACCAGAGAGCAGCACTAATGTTCCTGACTTACATTACCATGTCTGTGTTCAGTGCGTATGGGGAGCATGTGTGTGAGTCCGTGGCCTATACAGTAGCTATTGTGAATTGGAACGAATGGGTATGAATGAATGTCAGTTTCTGAGTCGTTGGCTTCAAACCGAATCAGATTCTCTTCTTTAACTCTTCACATCTTCAATTTGATATCAGCATATATTTCATCTTGTCCATCAAAAAAAGAAAGTCTTCACAGGCAGAATAGTGGATTCCCTGTAAATCACAATGACTGAAACATATTGAAAACTGAAATCTCACCTCTTAATCAAAGTTATGTGTGAATACAGTACACTCTGCCACTCAACCCCGACAGTACCTCGACATGTATGTTCAGCATTGTGTGTAATGCAGCACTCACACGTACAGTATGTGATCCCGACAACAACAATCAAAGTTTCATGCTTGCAACACACAACATAGCCGGCTCTCAAGCTTATGTACCATAATACCTATCAATACAATGCTAAAGAGAAGTATATGGGGATGAACACACCAGATTCACCAGCTGCCTCAGGCCCCTCGATCATGATTTGATAGGCTGATGCTTTCATTATGACAACTGGGACACAACTGAATCACATGAGATCCCCCTATTCAAAGTGAATGAGCATCATATTCATTTAAGCCTCCAATGTATGTGTGTGAGTCCTGCATAATGCATTCAGGAATACTTTGAGATTTAAAAAAAAGAAAATTCATCCATATTTCGACACATTTCCATTCTTCCAGCTTTTTTCTGCCTCTGTGTTATTCATGACTGGAGGGATTATGTTTCAGCTTGTCCGTCCTTCTGTATATTAATTCAATTTTGTGATATCTTGGTAAAGATGAACAGATTAGATTTTAGTGGCTAAAGGTCAAAGGTTAAGTTAACTGACACAAATGTCTGATAGAACTAAATGATAAAGTGATTTATACCCAAATGGTCAAAAGTTAACTTCACTGTGACATCATAATGTTCTGCAAATACAATGTTCTGGCCATAATTCAACGCCATAACTCAGGAACCAAGGGGGAGATTGTGACCATATTTCCTGCAACTTAACTGGTTGGCGGAGACGTACAACAGTGGGGTAGTAATTCAAGTTTTTTTCTGTGAAAGGAATGAAAATGTGCCGAGAATAAAAAAAAAGACCCTCTAGATTCGTAAACTGTGAATTTTTTGACTGTGATTTTGAATGTGTTGCTTCAGACTGGAAAATACTTCCACATTTATACAGCTAATGTTCCTCCTCCTCAGTGTAACTTGGACATTAAACCTTACGTTCAATTCTATGATTTTAAACACAGAGAAGTGATACTATGGCTCCATATAGTCAGAAATCCCTCTATTTTACAATTTAGAAAATGAAATCCACTCCCAGCAAAAGTTTTTAAAGTTAAAGTTAAAGTGGATCAATTTTCTCATCTAACTCTTGAAAAGAAAGAGAACAAGCATATTTTCACAAATTTTCTAATTAATATTAAACTAAGTTTAACTGCAAATAAAAACATTCCATGTAACAAATATATATATCAGTGTTGGTTCAAACTCTCAGCATAAAATAAAGCTTTATTGCTGTTTTTGAAAGACAACTCCACCATCACACCATCGAAGACATGACCTGATTTTTTTCCAGGGGAAAAAAAACACAAGAAAAAAAAAAACTGGCTTGCAACAGTTGGAATTCATGAGAAACAATTATTGGTTTCATGCCACTGAATGAGAGTCGGTGTTGAGCTTGGCCTGAAGTGGTTATGATCTCTTGGTGAGGTCCTTTGTGATGATGCTGGACTGATATGGACGTGTGCCCACTGAAAGGCCTGGCTCACAGTCTGGCCTAGAGCAGCCTGATAACACGCCTGACTTACACTGATGATATCAGACCCTGGCTAAAACCTGGCTGACAACGGTCTCAATCACATCCATCATCCAAGATTCCTGCTCGACACACATTATGGCTGACCTCCACCAGCCCTCCATGTGTTATGTTCCCTCCCCTGTTTAGCTGTTTCCTGACACGTCATTGGCTGTGACTGGGCCTCTTCAAAGGCCTCTTTAATTTTTAATCCACCTGGAAAATTATTAACACTTGTTATTTCTTTGATCACTTAACTTAGCAGTGTTTCAAGTGCAAAGACGTAAAGGACAACAGGTTGTCCATTAACTTTACTCTCAGTTTGGTTGTAGCTTTCGACCGACCCTGTGAACAAACTGGATCTTGTCATAACACCACGACACAATGCTTGAGCTGGAAGATATACAAATCTTTGTTCATGTGCCAGCTGCTAAACATCCTAGGAGAGATCAAAAGTGCTGCAGTTTTATTTTTAGTTCACAATGTACCTGAGGAATGAGATTAAACAATTGCTGAAAATCTGATGAACCACAATTAGTTCTTACAATATGGGTACAACCCGAATTTACAAATCAATGCATCACTTTTATCAAGGTTGTCATTGACCTTGTGGCCATTAATGTCACAAAAACTTTCCCTGTCAACTTTTGCTTGTAGGATTTATGTGCAGTGAACTTATACAGTAACTCTTACAAACAATAAGAGGGCTGGACTGTATATACTATAGTGCTACTGCATATACTGTGGCTACATCATGTTGCTACACACTGATGTAAGTAAATCCTTTTCCATCTCGGTCAACGCAGCCGTCGTTTATACATATCAGTGTTATATCTCAGTGTTGCTGAGCCAAAACAAAATGTAGCAGCAGCAGATAGATGGCAGGTGATGAGATTATGTTTTACTGAATCAGGATCAAGGCTAAAAATCCATCCAGCCACTATCCACACCGTTTATTCTTTGATGGTTGCAGCAGAGCTGGAGCTAATCCTGAGGATGGACACACCCTGGACAAGTCGCGAGTCCATCACAGGGCCAATATAAAGAGAACAGCAACCATCCATGCTCAAATTAACACCTACGGGTAATTTAGAGTGAGCAGATCATCATTGTAAGAAGCTTGAGAACTTGGAGAAAACCTACACAAGCACAAGGAGAATATCTAAACTCAACACAGGAAGACCCAGACTGACCAGCAGGTTTCAACACAAAACCTTCTTACTCTGAGGCAACAGTGCAAACCACTGCATCCCCACGCCGCCCAACTGCCTGATTTAAATAACTGATTGAGTCATTGTAATAACCTTTGACCAAGTCAATCGTAAAATTAACTCAGAAAGCTTCAAATCTCAACGCAACTTCTGATTTAACACCATATAATTCTTTTTGCACAGTTTTCCGTTGAGGCGGAGCGGATTACTCCGACTTCACTAAGTAGGTGCCAGCCACCATCACCACGTAACCGAACACTGAGAAAAACAAACCAGTCATTTCAAAATGCTGAAAGACATGACAAAGTATTTGACACTTGCCAAACACATTTCCAAAAACCAAAAAGAAAACATTTTATAAACAGCAATCAAATATTGTATACCAAATACCTCAAATTAATGTTTTAGTTAGGAAAATTTGACTATTTATTCCATCATTTGAAACATTTACTTGGGCTAAATCTGAATTTGTTTTACTGTTTTTCTGGGTGGTTTCATGAAGTGAAATGTTTCCCCTCTCAGATGTGACTCAGTCAGTACTGGATCCAGTTTAAAGCCTGGGCAGAAACACACGATGCACTGACATAACAGCATTTGACTTATTTTCAACAAAAGCCTTGTGTTGAGAATTTGATCGTACTCCCTTTTCTTATTTTACTGCAGTGCTGGTCAGATTTATAGTGGAAAGAAAGGATGGCAAACATGTTTTTGATGCCAAAGTGAAATTGAAAGCTGTGGTGGGCAGAGTTTGAGCTGGAAAACTACTCAGCTACCAAAACATATTCTTCTCAGGGGTTTCATTCTGGTTATGAAATTTCAAAAATATACACATTTTTTATCAAATGCACAAAAATTGATGAATAGAAAAGTCATAGTTTTCTCAATACCATAAAGAAAGTGAATATGTGAAGTGTTTGTTTCATTCCTCAAGAATCCTGAGCAAGATCCCGAGGTTGTGATTTTATATAATGATGCAGGGATCACGACTTTTCACTGGAGCTGCTCGTCATAGCAGCACTGACAGATAATCCCTTATGTCAAAAATTGTTTGAATTCATTCAATTATGTTTCTTCTCCTTCTGTTAGCAGTGGTTTATGGTGCGTTTGGCACACGTGTGTAGTCTTGTAAACATTTGTTTCACTGAACTGGCAGGACTGAAAGATCTCACAATGGCTGGCAGTGAGAGAAGCGTAGGCATTAAGTATCAGCGAGCGTCATGTGTGATCATCAGCCAAGAGAACAGTGAGAGGAGGCTGAGCGAGGGATGAGGGAGAATGAAGGGGCGGACGAGGTGGGCGGCATCTGTCAAAGTCTTCGACCAAGGAGGAGCACAGAAATTCACTCATTCATTCACACACACACACACACGCACACACACACACACACACACTGACACAAATACAGCTCATACAGTGGTTGAAGCACACTGGGGAATTCTCTTTTCCTCTTGTAGAGATGTATTTCTGTTCTCTGAATACTAGAAACCAGTTTTTTAATGGAAAACAAAATACACTGGTTGCCCAACTGCTGAGAAATATATGCTGCATATTTTCTTCTGATGACATGAAACATTGTTCTAGTTCAAAGGGATAGTCTTCCTGTTGTTTTATTACGTCCTTCAGAAGAGGTCACCGGTTACTTCAATTGTATTGGATTCGGCTGCAACGCTGTTTACCCCTGGGACTCCAAAAGTGTTTTATGGACTCAAACACTTCAGCCCCCCTCCATCGGCATAGTGGTGAGTAGACAATGAGTGTATTTCCTTTTTCTGTGAACCATCCCTTTAAATCTACTCATGTGCCTGGTGTTGAAGCCTTCCAAAAACTCTTAAGATATGACTCAAAGGAGAAATAACTCCCTAACTCTATAAATCCCAGCACAGCTCATATCAACGTCTGCTGTTGCACTGAATAAATTACTCTGAACCTGAATTCCATAAGAAAATGAGACCCATATTTTTTCCATAATTGTTAACATACTGTATTTGGCCTTCTTGATTTAAACCAAGATGCCAAATCACTGCATCAGTGACTTGAGACATTCATGTGATTCTTCTCAAAATGAATACACTTCATTCAAAGAGCTAATCAATGATGTAATATTTAGGATAAATGAAACAATAAGATGAGAGCATACGTCCCTGTTGGCGAG
The DNA here is from genome assembly GCF_009819705.1 of Hippoglossus hippoglossus. Taxonomy (NCBI): domain Eukaryota; kingdom Metazoa; phylum Chordata; class Actinopteri; order Pleuronectiformes; family Pleuronectidae; genus Hippoglossus; species Hippoglossus hippoglossus. The sequence goes on from NC_047157.1 coordinate 10,512,998, forward strand.
ACCCACTGTGTTTGATGAAAATGAAACTGGATCATAATGATTCTCTCATGTGTTCCTGGCAAACCAAAAGAATCTGTAACTGCCACAGTGTTTGACTTGAGCCTTAATGACAAATTCATGCACAGATCAGAGGTGAAGACGATGGAAACACAATGCTTGATTTATGGCTAGCTGCACTTTTACAGGTGTTGCAGCAATGGTCTCTGGAGACTGTGAATGTGTGTTTGGTAAAGGAAGGAAGGAAGACATAAAACTTGATTGAAGAGTATTTTTGAAGGCTGCTGTTTATAGATCAAGAGCCCGAGGTGCAAACAGACATGATAACAAGACGTGGTAGTGTAACAGGTTCCTGTATCCACAGATTCCACAAAGAAGCTATCAATTAGGAGCAATTTACACAACAAAGCAGATGTGTAATCCAGTCATTCTTAGCTTTACTTCTAAAACACAGGCTATTTTTATTTTGATATTTTCATCACAGTTTGCTGAAACTGTTTCACTAATGATGCAATAGCAGTAACATAAAATAAAACGGTTGCTCAAGTTGATGGTTGATTTATGATGAGGACTGTTTCACCAGATGTTCTGCGTGAGCGAACACAGGGAAAACACAGATTTCTATGCCCATCTCTCTAAGCTGTACATCATGACTGACACCTCTTAAATCACTGCAACTTAAATCAAAATGTAATTATATACTGTACTGTATGTAGGCTATACTGTAACTAACCTTTTAATGTAAATCAATCATGAAAACAGAACAGAATACATAAAAAACAAGGGCACTTTGACTGATATTATTTACTGTGTTTAAAAAGCTCACCTCTTTAGACTCGCTGCTGGCAGGTCCCAGCAGGAGCGAGTACAGGACGTCTTTGCCTCCCAGGAAGAGGCGGTCGCGGTACTCATCCAGGAAGACAGTGGTGAGAGAGAGTGGACCGTGGTGACCGCTGAAGACAGAAGACCTGTTGGTGGACAGCAGGTCTGCAGAGAGAGGAGAGGAAAGGATGAGCAAATGTATTAAATGGAATGAAGGAAGATAAAATGAGGAGGAGAAGAAACTTGGGGGAGATAATGATGCAAGAAGGAGACAAATGGATGAATGGAAGTATGAGCTTTTACATCCACCTACTAATTCCACAAATTATCCGCTTTACACTTGACGTATATGTATTGTAGATTGCCCAAGGAAGAGAAATGTGGAATTCCGTGCGATTTGCACACACAATACTTTCAGTATTTATAAACTTTGAACAAACAGGCAACCAGCGCTCTGTATCTGTCAGTGGGGGTGGGGCAGTGGGCCTTTCAGTCTTCTTCTACGTCCTCAGATAAACTGCAGTGGTCAACAACTGGTCAGACCTCAGGTCAAAATCACTGCCAGACCATTTTGATAATTTGTTTTTCTTATTTCAGCATATCGGACTGACACAGACATTCATGGTTGCTGCTGCTGCTGATCTCTGTCATGGCAGCAACATTCATGGATCGTTTCCTCTATTATTGCTGCAGTGCTTTATAATGAGGTGAATTAAAGAGCTTTTATTTTGAAAGGTGTGAATTTAGGTCAGCAGATTGTGTTGGTTGCTAAACAGAAAATACAACAGCAGCTCAGTTAATCATTCAAACTTCCATATAAACCATACACATGAAATGTAATAAAGTAAATTCAGTTTCATTTTATGAAAAACATTGACTCTAAAATCTTCGCTGCAGATAAACCAGAAAGGATGAACACAACGTATTTCTAACTTCACTCTGCACCATAGACAGTTTATAAAAAGCTCTGCACACAACCTCCAGCACACAAACAATACAAAGTGACAGTATATTGTAGAACTGTTTGAGGAGGACTCACTTATGAAAATGAATAATTCTGAAGTAGCTCCAGAGCATTAACACAGGACAAGAGAGCCGAAGAGAACATTCTATACAGGCAGGTTTAGAACAGGCGCTCTACTAGTACAATAAAAAAAAGCCGAACTGAGCTATAGGCTCACTACTTTGATTCAGTTATGCTAAACCTGCCGCAGAGCACTTCTGGTCATTTTTTGAAGTACATGACTTTATGTGATCAGATGCACACGTGATACACAATCCCATGTAAGTAAACACATATCAGTGAGGGAGCAGTCCTCGGTCCATCTGTACACACCAGGATGCACCTGGCTCTCCTCTGATCTGCCAGCAGCTTCACAGTCAAAAGGTTGAAGCAACCACCCTGCAGGAGCGGGTTGAATTCAAGTTCAGCTACATGTCGGGTGTCCTCCTTCTCCTTTACACACACACACACGCACATGCACAAACACACAGTATGCATACACCAGTGTATAAACACAAGCACAAGCCTGCTGCTTCTCAGCCTCCTGCAGCTTCCACATCTTCCACTTTCTCACACAAACACCTCTTCTTTCTGCTTTCGTACTGTCACTTCTCCTGTATCACTCTCTCTCTCTCTCTCACTCTCTGACACTCTCTCCGTCTAGGTAACAAGATGTGGAAAGAGAGATGTGTGTAAGAAGACGTCATTGGTATGTCAAACTTGGTGGAGGTGTCCTTCGTCTGAATCGTCTCTCTGTCTATCTCTCATCACTCGTCCGTCACACTCGTTATTCCTCTCTCTTTTTCACTTGGTCCTAAACACACACACACACACACACACACACACACACACACACACACACACACACACACACACACACTCACACACACAAACACACACAACCGGTGAGAAAATAGCCTCACTCACTTGCCACTCAGCAAAGGTATTGACTGAGTGAAGCACAGGGGCCCTGCACCAGTGACACCCATCACTGAGGCCTTCACACACACAAACAGTTGATTTTTTTTTTTTCTTTTCTAAGAAATCTCAGTTTCCCAAATCATCCACTCCCACACACATACTACATCATCACTGCAGGGCTACGAGTAAGAATTATTAATCCATTTATCAAAATGTTATTATTAGATCACTTGATTTACTAGTCAAGCTACAATTTTTATTTGAAAATAATGAAAATTGTCTATTACAATTTCCCAGAGCCCTCTGACATCTTTAAAATGCCCAATACGATTATATTTACAATAATACAAATATATAAACTGACATTCAAACAGCCTCTCCTTCGGTCAACCTCATTACCAGAGCAGAGGAAACTTTAACAGTTTAACATTTCATCATCTCTCTACCACACACAAATTCCCTAAAGGATTCTCGGCAGCAGACAAATCAAATCCACTCGAAAAATCTGGTTAATCATCACCGAGGCGTACGTCCATGCCTGCTAAATGCTCTAAAAACACGTCTGAAGACAGCCATAAGGGGAACAGCTTTGTTAGAAAGGGAGGATATAAAAATTTAACACTGCTGGGAAAAGAATAGCGCTGAGACACACGAGCAGGGAGGCATCAGGGAAGAGGTACGGAATAGCACAGTCAGAGAAAGTTGAGAAAGAAAGATAAAGTTGGAGAGAGAAGAGACGAGGGTGGATTTTTACATCTGGTAGGAGTTCGAAAATAATGAGTAGAGAGAGAGAGACAGACAGAGAGTGGTGTGATGTCTGGTGGATTTATTGGGCCCTGGTAGAGGAAGATGAGGAAAACACAACATATTTATGAGATGTAGAGAGTAAAACTGAACAACTGTTTTGAATAAGATAATGGCAATGTGTGTCACTGATCTGCATTTTTATGTCAAATGTGTTGTTTTCTCATTATAGTTTAAAAATATTTACTTTCTTGGCTTTTGAAAAGTAACATGTAACATTGTTCTGCAACTTTTTTTTCTGAAAAGCAGATCAAGTTACAATATCGCAAACTGAATATAATCCAGTAGTTTAAGTAACTTCACCACCTGCAGCACAATTCAAACATTAACGCTGTTTTCAGACGTAAAATTCGGAAGATCTCTGAAAAATTAAAAAAAACGTTCATTTATTGAAATCAGGGTAATACTTTGACATAATAATTCAAATACTGATTTGAAGTCATATCGGCCAGCCCTATGCTTTGATATGTTTCCAGCTGTATTCAGACATTTTCTGGACACTCTGGGGCTGAAATACTCCTGAAAATGTTCTGAGCAACTGACTTGGACAGTTCTCCCCAAACAGCCCCTCCTGTCCAACATGTCTGAAAGCACCTCGATACTGTGCACCGATAGCGGCAGATATGTCGAATCCAGATGTTTCAGCAGGAAGGTCTGATCAGTGTTTTCATGATAGCTTATCAGCAGAACATGAGGGCGGCTCTACACGTCTTCAGCTGATGACTCTCTGTCTCCTCGGGGTCAACAGTTTCCACACGGCTCTGAGGCCTGTGATGGCCTGCAGTTGCAGGGAGAGTGATGAAGACTGACAGGAAACCGTGTGTGGGTGTGTGTGCGTGTGATGAGACGAGGATATGGTTTTGCATGTATATCTGTGTGTGTGTGTGTGTGTGTGTGTGTGTGTGTGTGCTGAGGCCTTTCACAGATATCGGGTCAGGATTTAGTGTTCACAGCACACCTCTCTGTTTTGACAGGAGAGATTACAGAGGATGGATACTCTCAGGTTACCAGGGTACAGCTATTGAATTTTTGTAAACTATGTGTTTATCAAATATGACTAACCGAAGGACAGAAGCCCTGGGATGACATTTAAATAATGAGCAAGAGAAAAGACAATTTCCTTTTGAACTATGTAGGATCTGGAGGTTAGGATGTGAACCATGAAAATACGACTCTGCTCCTGCTTCATTCGTTTTTTTTGCTTCATTTTTTTAAATGAAACTTTACATGTAGAATACATTTTTTCATCATCCTATTGTTCAAATAGAAATATCATGAGGTTGCCAATAGGTATGGATGGACAGGTGCAGAAGAAGGTGCAAACCAGACTCTTCGGTCTTTATGCTAAACTATGCCAACAGCCTGCTGCTGCTAACTTCCATAGTGTACCTTCACTAACCAGAGGGTCGGTGGTTCAATTCCAGGCTCCTAAGTAATGCTGTGTGAATGTATGTGAATGGGTGAGCAAGGTATTGTAAAGCCTAGAAAATCGCCATATAAATTAAGTCCATTTGTCAAATATGTCTTTGGTCTATTCCCACAGAGCGACACATACGGATGTCTAGATAGAGATGTCCTCTGATCTGCCGACGATTGACAGGATAACGCCACCTTTTCAAAACTGTTTTCAGACTTTTGTTTTACAATTTGATGTTAAGGTAGTTTAAGGTGATAAAAACAACGTGGTTAGAGTTAAGGTAAGATGATGGTTTGGGTTCAAATCAGTGCTTCAGTAGTGAACCTGTGTCGTCATGGTTTCTATAATAAACACAAAGTCACAGTGGAAAGAAACCAGCTTTGACTGGAATTGGCCTCTAGTCCTCAAGGTCACATAGCACAACCTCCTCCTTTGCTCTCGATCAACAAGAGTCATAATCACAACGGCCATTAAAGGGCTTTTTATTTGAACATAGACAAGTGACATTTTTGGGGTATTTGCTACAATAGATGATTCACAACTTTTTCCTGGGAGAATGGGCATAACAGCATTATCTCTTTATCAGATTTGTGTCTCATTGTGCGTCGGTTGTATGATCACAGTTTCATCCAGTTTCCTTAACTTTTATCCACAGATGGAGAAAGTATCTCTCTGATTCCCTCTGCCAGGTCTATTGTCCTCTCTGATGTCTTCTTCTACCTTTGAATATATAAATATATACCAATCTAAAAACAAAAATGTAAGCACATGACGTCTACAGACACACACAAACACACAAACACACAGACACACACACACACACACACACACACACACAGACACACACGAGTTAACAGCTCCCATCTGTAGCTTGTTATCACTCCAGCAGCTCATCGCCTCACTGTGGAAACCACACCACAGCCTCACCTCTCACCAACCTCTCTTTCTCCTGCTGTCTATCCATCTTCACCTCTCTTCCATCTCTCCATTTAACCTCTCTCTACCCTCCATCATGTTCTGTCTCTTCTGTCTATGCATCCTTAACTTCCTCTCCGGTGTTATTTTCCTTATGTGACTTTTGAATCTGTCTTGTGTTTCACCTCTCATGTCTCTCTATTTGTCTTCCTGTCTCTCTCCCCTCTGCTTCAGGATCGCTGTCCCCTGTCTCTCTTTTTATCCCTCTTGTGTCCTGTAGGACCCCGTCCATCTACAAAATCTCTGACGGCGTCCTGAGGGAAACGTCTACATCTGTCTCCAGTGCGCCCAGTCACCCCTGAGCGCAGCCAACCGACTCCGCATTGACAAACAGCAGCCGTGCCAAACCAAAGCGACACGCCATAGAGCATCTGGTTTCACTGTACGTGTCAAATCTCAGCTATTAGCCACTACAAAGACATGTGCGTAATAATTCATTCTGAGATTTGTTTACATACTCAATGTTCTGCTCAGTCAGGCACATACCTGCCCTGGTGTCTGTCAAATCTGAGACTCAGACGTGTGCACCTCTAATTTACTGCTGCTGATGAAAGACACTGATAATTTGCATTTTTTTTCTTAGATATGGGGAGTTTGCGTAATCCTTTCTTCACACAAGGACGAACGAAATATAATCAAACTTCTGATTTAAGATAAAGGAGATGATGATGAAAGTAAGGGGCAGCATTATGACTTAAATATATTTACAGTTGCGCCCCCAACTAGGACGTATAAAATGCTTTTTGCATCACGTTGAATGTTCTTTCAGGGAGAAGTTTGCATAATCTCTCTTTGTCTGCACAGGTTTCCACCTGGTCTCGTTTCCCCTGACAGTCCAGAGAAATGGAGTTTAGAGCATGTGGTGACAAATGTAGATGTGAATATTTGTCTGTATGTTTCCATGGTGTACCATGCCACTTGCCAAATGCATGCTGGGACAACCCTCGTTCCCCTCCAGTTATGAACGGCACTGCAGCACATAACTCATCATGAAACCACAACTGGTTGCTTTTACATTTTTCTGTAGGGATTAAATAATAAAGATTAAATATGTTGATTACTGAGCTTTAGCAGAGCTGGTTCTTTTTTTTATTTATTATTATTAGACTAGGCTGTCTCCCCCTGATTTCAGTCTTTATGCCAAGCTACACCAAAAGCTTGCTGCTGCTAACTTACTCAGCGTACAGATGTGAGAGTGGTATCGATCTTTTCATCATTTTCATCATTTCATAATTTCAACTCTAAACAAACAAGTTTTTCCCAAAATGTCAAACTATTCCTTTGGGCCTATATTGTGCTCTGTGTGAGGTAGATGTGCAGAAACACAAACAGCATCGTAAGGGATGTTGTTGTGCCCTTGTGATGTTAAGATCGGTTGCAACAACAATGGCATCTGGTTGGAATAGAGCGAAACGAAAGATACATAAAATAATATGTGTACCAAACCATTATAATAAGCAGACTGCTTGTTTTGGGAAATGCTAAGAGCCTCTAAACTCCACCAAATTAAAAACATCTTGTCCAGAGCGTTTACAGCACAGACTCTTCTTTTCATTGTAGATGGCAGAGAACACATATTATCATGTCATTGTTATCCTCTCCAGGACCTCGTACACAGGCACTCATGTTAGGAGCATCACCTAACAACCACAATGAAAAATCTCCAGCTGTGTTTGACTTTGATGACTGCAATTAGAGAAAAGCCCAAATATAAAACAAAGTTTTTAAAAGTAAGAAACCCAGGTCGTGAAACATGAGTAAAACTGTGCTCAAGTCAGGTATCAGGAGAAAAACATATTTTTAGAGCTACAGACAGAGAAAAAGTTCACGTGTCATGCTGAACTCTGTGATGTGCATAATGAGCACAGACAGAGTGAAAGATACGTTAAGCAGCAGAAGACACACACACACACACACATGCACATTCAATAGTACCAGTGCGGGGGGGCACATCTGAAGCCTATTTAACCCCCTGTGATACAAAATGCGTACCAGAAACATACACCACACAAACCCCCTGGTTCAGTCACACCTATGACTATCTCAGCTGACAGAACTTAGCGTCAGTCTCTATCTCTTCAGATTCCTCTCCGATGCACAAACACACACACTAAAGAGACTCATTAGACTCATTGCAGCGCTGACAGACTTCCCAGGGTATCATTACGTCTTGGCTGTATATTGTCGCAGTGTGCCAAGTATTTCTGGAATCTGCCGCTTTCACAAAAAGTAATTTCACGCCGCTTCTCCTTCGCTCTCCACTCCTCATCCTCCTCACCACAGTCTCATATTTCCCGCTCTTCCTTTACATTCACTTATAGGGATCTTTGTGTCTGGTTATGGAGCTCTCTCTGACCTAAAGCCTGAATTTAAAAACTGTCAAACATCAAGAATAATATAATTGCGAAGAAAAGCTGGATACATTTCTCCTTTAATTTTGGTCCTATTTTTCATTTGGAAAAGTGGAATAGCTTTGCCATTAAATTAGATACAGAAATGTACTGTATTAACACAGAGGATGACTGCTTATGTCTTTGATGATCCTTCGATTTTTCCTCTGATGCCAAAAGCAGCACAAAAGTGTCTTATCCAGTGGACTTTCGGAACATTTTGAAGAAGGACTCTCAAAAACTGATTTTCCACAGGGTGATTTGGTAATCCAATGCGAAGGGAATTAAATCTATTGACTAAACCCAAATGTTTATTACGATAATACTGGTATCATTGTTATAGAGCAGGGATATTAGTATTGAAAGTGTTTGGGGTACAGTTTAGCTGCTGCTGAGAAGTTCAGCTAACTTTTCTTTTCATAATGATTTTTCCTGGCAGAGATGCCACAGGCCAGATAAACCATGACAGAGTAAATCCAGGGATTTCCTGCCAACCTGTTCCTGCTCATCACTGGATGTGACATTTTAGCCAAACAGCTCACATTTTTATCACATTTGATCATGTGATGAAACCACGAGAGACGAGGGAGGCAAAGGGAGTGCACACAGATGCACACACATGCACACAGACACATGCACGTGCACAAAATCACTGACATAATCAAGGCATCTTCTGCCTCCGCCGTCTCAGAATGCCCATCAGAGTTCCTGTTATCCGATCTTCCCTGCTGGGCCAATCAAAACACAGTGTACAGGGTGTTACCTCATCACCCTCGATCCTCTTCAACCCTCACCCTCCTCTGCCTCCCTTTCCTCCCTCATTTCATCATGTCTCCCTCCCCCCTCTCCCTCTCTCCTTTTTCTTCTTCCCCCCCTTGATGGCCAGTTGTTTATTTAATTTCTATTCATCTCTCTCTTTCGTCCGCTTTCATCTTTTTTCCTCCCATTTTGAATCCCCTCTCACTCCATTTCTCACCCGTACCACACACACACACACACACACACACACCTCACTTTATCTCTCTTATCCAAAATTATGCATGACAAACTTCTCTTCTCCTAATACCTGCTTTCCCTCATCCTTTTCCTCATCGCTACTTCTTTCCTTTCTTGATCTCCCTCTTCATGATTTTATCTAAGAAATCACTCATCCGTCCTCTACCCTCATCCCTTCTCCCTTTCATCATCACCCACATGTATATTCCTCCCTCCAAAAGGAAAAGTGCTGTCTCTCTCCCAACTCTCTTCTTAGACTTCACTCTTTAACTCTCGTCCATCTCGCCCCTGACGTCTCATCCAAGGCCTCCAAATCTCTAATTTGCTGTTGCTTGTCCTGATTAATCACACACACACTCTGATAATTGAATGTAACAGATAGCTGGAACTCTGAACAGTACATTTCTCTTCTTTCTCAATTTTAGTCAAAACTATTGTTCGCAAGTCTTTTTCTGATTATTACAACAAACATTTCATAACTGTATATATTTACATTTTTAAGTGTTGCTGATGGAGATTGCAAAAAAAAAAAAGAAAAGTGAATGACTCTACAGGGGCATGGCTTGTGGTCAGCTATTGTTAAATGTATTTACAATGATATAACAACGACAGAGAAAATCAGCTTCTTTTGAGCAGCTCGTTTACAGAGTGAATAACAGCTCAAATGTTTTCAGAAAGATCTTGTGCCCCTATTTGAAAATGCTTGGTTGAGTGTTACCCTGACAACTAAAATGCACAAGTCCTATCCATGATCTATGTATCATGTCATTTGAATGAATAAGAAGGATAACAAGAACCTAAAGAAAAATAGAACAGAAACAGGCAATTATCTCTCGACCCTACCAGATTTCAGTATTTCATCAAAGATAAAATAAAATGCTGAAAGTGTAAAGCTGATGCTCTGCTCTGCAAAAAGAAAGGCCATTAAACCATCCGGCTGCAGTGCACATCCAGCAGCACGCTGTGTGTTTACAGATAAACACACACACAGATGTATTCACATATGTGAACACGGTGGCTTTTCCTCTAGTGTCAGCTCAGCGTAATGTTTGTGTGTTTGTCAGCTACTGTTTAATAGACACGTCAGTCCACAGTGGAGCCATTGTGCTCAGCTCGTCTTGTCAGTGGCTCCAGTGGAACTAATTGATTGCTGACAGAGAGGCTGCGTTTGTGTTGGTGACAGGCGCAGCATCTCAGTGTGTGCGTGACATGTAACGTTTCCCACCCTGCATGGAGAGGGTACCCGGCACCTCTGGCCTGCTCCTCTTTTGCTTTGCATTGCTTCTGAGCCAAAAGTGCCAAACGGCAGGACACCACAACAACATGAGAAGACAAGAGGACCCTCTTTTTCTGTGCCATGGTTTGTTCTTGTGTGATGTTTTCGTTGTGCTCTTGCTGTGCTCTGCAGGAATGTCCAGCTGTACCATGTGAAATTGTCCGTTAATCCTTTAATGTCTCCAGTGAAATAAATACACGAGCAGAACCGAGGATGTTTTCACAGAACGACTGGTGGAGGGTTCTTCCTCAAGCTGCAGCAGTAAAACTCAGCATGCACTTGGCCGACAGTGGCGTACAAGTGGAGGTCGAGTTCAACATTAGTCCAAGTGAACAAGAAGTTTTCACAAGGTGTTATTGTGAGCTGGTGGGAAGTGTTAAAAGCTTTGGGTGGACATCCCAATTACTTTTCAAGGCACCAGTTTCACAAAAGACAAACGAATGTCGCTCACAAACTACAGATACATTTTTAAGTCCTACAGGGGTCTCGTGTGACATGTTTGATGTGATGAGTAAAAACATGTCAGAAAAACCAAAAAGAAAGGTATGCAATTTTTTAAATCACCATTTGCATTTGATGAAACCTCAGTCGCCTTAACTTTAACCTGACCTTTCCTCTCACGCCACAACGAGGTAGACATTCTGTTAAATGTTCAGGATCGTGAATGTGAACATGTTAAACACATTGATTTGGAGCAACACTGTGCCTTAGTGCAGCTGTAGATTTTTATAATGAAATTATTAGTACTTTGATCCACGTCCCATCTACTGACATGGAGACAGAGACCAGGTGGTAATCTATGGCTTCATTTTTATTAACTTCACTTTTTATATACTGTCTATGGTACAGCCACACAAAAACACTGGTGTGGCCATAATGTCTTCTTCACTATTTTTTCCAATTAACCACCTAGATTTAATGTTTATTTCTGTCACTCTGCTCTACCTAACAAACAATAACCACATAAATAACTGAATTCAAATGTCGGGTTGCTGCAGGAGAACAGTCAAAAACATTGGCTTTGATCTTCGTCGACATCAACCTTTTCAAAACTTCATGGGAAACAGTCGAGTATGTGATTGGCACTCACTGGCACAGAGAGCACCGATTCAGCAGCTACTTTCAGAAGCTTTGCTACCTTGTTGTGTTGAGTGCCCGTATTACCCAAACATTTAAACACCTTTATTCTACAAAGAATTTTTTACAATATCAGAATAATAAAAATGGGCTGTAATCCAATAGAAACTATACAACACTGGGTTTTAAATAGCATGTGGAGCTGACACAGAAAGGAAATGAGAGGAACAGGGCAGAACAGAGCAGAACAGAACCTAGTGGTACAGACAGAAGAAAAGTGACCAGCGCAGAGTAAAACAATAGATCAGATGGGCTCACAGAGGGCGGGTCGGAGCCCTGGAGGACAGCAGGGAAGTGAGCTGCTGCGGGTCTTCACTTTTCAGGGTGTGGCAGAGTGTAGAAAGTTTAGATAAATAGTTTTCCAGGACTTGAACCCCCTTGGTGCGTGTCTACTGCTGTGATTTGTAGCGCTCATGTTATAACAACTGCCATAGTTGTAGACACTGGGGTTGGCTTTGGAACACAAACACACAGACACACACAGACATACACACACACAGACACACACACACACACACACACACACACACACACACACAAGTGGGGTCCTAAGTAATCTCCATGGTCAAAGCCACTCTGTCTTTTCCTTTCCTTTTCATTTTCTTATCCCCTGTCTGTCTTTATTTCCGTCCATTTGTCTCTCTCCACCACCATGACCTCTTTTAAATCTGCTCTGCTCTGGTATTTGCATCTTGTCTAATGCTTGTTTTTTTCATCCCTTCATTCATCCTCTTCCTCTCTTTCATCGATCCATCCTTTGTTTTCTGTCCACATTCACAGATCTTTCATTCATCATCCCCCTCTCTTCCTCCTCTGTACCCCTCCCTCTCACGTTTCTTTAACCTTCATTGAAGTTTCCTCTCCTTCGCGGACATTTCCCTCTTCTATTCATCTTCCATACTTCTGCTGATTATGTGCGTATGTGCCGCGGTGGTTCTGCTGCGCGCTGACCTTTCTATACTGCAACTAAATCCATCAGTGGATCCTTGGACTTAGAGGAACATGGTGTGGTGTTAGATTTATCCCCCAGATCATCCCTGAGGTAGCTGGTAGGTGTTTAACCAGAGGCCATCCAGCCTCACAGTGTAAACTCGGCACTAAGGAGTTTCATTTTGTGAAGGAAAACAAGGACTTCTATATAAAATACACAACTTTTACTTCTCTAAATTAGATGCTGAGGCTGTGACTAATAAGTGTGGATCCTGTCCATTTAATAGTGTGGTCAACCACAGTATCACAAAAGAAATAAAAAGATTTAGATCTACCAAAATGTTTATTTCATTCAGCAAGCTAGCACATCATCACCATCACTAGTGATGAAACGCCATGACAATCTAACACGGTTATCAGTGTTATCACTTACTGTTAAAATGTGCTGAAAATATTCTAAAACAGTACTGATACACTAACTGAAGTAACTTCACCAATTTTTATATTTATATAATGTACATTATCAATACAAATATTAATACAGCAGGACTAAGATCAACTTTATTGTCCGACTAAGTTTCAAATTTGTCTTGGGCTCTTCACCCAGGCTGCAGCCATACAAATACATGGGTAATTTCTAAAGTTATAAGTCATTGATCTTGATGAAAAATATCTAATATCTAAGTGTGGGTTGAATTTGTCAATCAATATTATTTATTCATTTTTGTCTTCTTAGTCAAATGACTGAGGTGTCATTTCTCCACCACTTCAGTGAGAATCATGAGACCGTTCAGAATCTGTTTCTACTTTATGCTGCAGAATGGACTCAATCTATTTTCTTTTTCAGGTTCATTTCAAACCTGCTGTGCCAAGAACTGAAGAAATCAACCAAGAAACCAACTTCACCAGGAAGCGATGAAGAAATGTGGTCCTGCCCTCACTGATAACTAATCTAATTTCATCCACAAGCAGGAGGAACAATGAGAACAGTCACAGGAGGAGGGGATTTCTTTATCAGCACGACAGTTGTGTTTCCAACCCTGCAAATAGAAACAATCAAGGACAGATTTTATCATCCTCAGTGTTTATATTGGATTTCTCACGCTAAATTTTCCTTTTAACGTCCCATTTTTTCCCCTTTGTTATCTTATTCTTTCTTCTTTTCCCTTTTTGCACTCTTCCCTTTACTTTTTCTTTTTCCTCAAACATCACAGGCACCTTCTCTCCCTTTTTAAACCCTGAGCTTCCTTTCCATCTGTGCTCATTGGTCTGACCTTGTTTTTATCTCCCTTTTTCAAACTCCCCCTCTCTTGTACATTTACTGTCAATTTCCCC